>NC_052309.1:5471355-5805105 GCF_016432855.1 Salvelinus namaycush
TCACTGGTGAAAGACTGGCCGCGGCTTCTTTAAAGCATTACTTAAATAACTGTTGTTGGCTTCCAGAGGGAATTTTAGGAATTTTCCAAGTACAGAAGCTATGCCATCTCCCGGGACTCTGACAGGATGCTCTCTAAGAATACCTTTGAGGAAGGCATGTGAAATCTGCAGACTACTTCAGTTGTAAGACAGACTCCCTCTACAATCCCAAAACAAAGAAAACTTGTTTATGATGAAAAATAGGTAGCAGGGTAGCCTAACTTCACCCCATATTTGATACTGATTAATGACATTCAATTGAATAAGAAGTCATTGCTCAACTTGGGATTCTTAAAAGTGATTTTTTTTGGTGGATTAAGAAATTAGGTAATAGCTAGGTTTCCATCCAATTAGCGACAGATTTTCATATGAATATTCAAACATCTGCTTAAAAACAATACGCCCATATTGCCACCTGAGTAGTTTCAATCAAATTGACTCTTTGCAGATAAAAGGCTGTGCGTGATGACATAGTGCACATAAAAACACCTTTTGCAGCTCAATTCCCATGCACAGAAATAAATACAAATATTTCGGTACATGGGAGTTAAAATGGTTTCCATTTTCAACACTACTGATGATTCTTTCACAAAAAGAAAATGTGCGTTATATAGCGAGTGTGCCCACTGGTATTGTCACTTGCGCTCTAGCCAACAGCGATATCTGTGCGCGGTTGGCTAGAGCGCAAGTATAACCTATATGAGATTATAATGGACCATAAAAAACAAGATTATTTTTTTTACTTGTCTGCCGTCAGCCAAGCATCGATTATCATGTCAACAGAATAAGACCCTCGGTATCTAATGGAAAGAATCACCTTGCACTTTCACCAACCTGTGAAGTTCATCATAACTTATTTCATCTGTAGCCTAATATACAGCATGCTTTCCCCACGAGTCGGAGTGAAGATCACACACACACCACATAAATGGAGTGACTCCAAGTTTACAGGGAGTACATGTACCAAGTCGATGTGCTGGGGTACAAGGTAATAACATGGCTATATACAGGGAGCACATGTACCAAGTCGATGTGCTGGGGTACAAGGTAATAACATGGCTATATACAGGGAGTACATGTACCAAGTCGATGTGCTGGGGTACAAGGTAATAACATGGTTATATACAGGGAGTACATGTACCAAGTCGATGTGCTGGGGTACGAGATAATAACATGGTTATATACAGGGAGTACATGTACCAAGTCGATGTGCTGGGGTACGAGGTAATAACATGGCTATATACAGGGAGCACATGTACCAAGTCGATGTGCTGGGGTACAAGGTAATAACATGGCTATACAGGGAGTACATGTACCAAGTCGATGTGCTGGGGTACGAGGTAATAACATGGCTATATACAGGGAGTACATGTACCAAGTCGATGTGCTGGGGTACAAGGTAATAACATGGCTATATACAGGGAGTACATGTACCAAGTCGATGTGCTGGGGTACGAGGTAATAACATGGCTATATACAGGGAGTACATGTACCAAGTCGATGTGCTGGGGTACAAGGTAATAACATGGCTATATACAGGGAGTACATGTACCAAGTCGATGTGCTGGGGTACGAGGTAATAACAAGGTTATATACAGGGAGTACATGTACCAAGTCGGTGTGCTGGGGTACAAGGTAATAACTTGGTTATATACAGGGAGCACATGTACTAAGTCGGTGTGCTGGGGTACAAGGTAATAACATGGTTATATACAGGGAGTAAATGTACCAAGTCGATGTGCTGGGGTACAAGGTAATAACATGGCTATATACAGGGAGTACATGTACTAAGTCGATGTGCTGGGGTACGAGGTAATAACATGGCTATATACAGGGAGTACATGTACCAAGTCGATGTGCTGGGGTACAAGGTAATAACATGGCTATATACAGGGAGTACATGTACCAAGTCGATGTGCTGGGGTACGAGCTAATAACATGGTTATATACAGGGAGTACATGTACCAAGTCGATGTGCTGGGGTACAAGGTAATAACATGGCTATATACAGGGAGTACATGTACCAAGTCGATGTGCTGGGGTACGAGGTAATAACATGGTTATATACAGGGAGTACATGTACCAAGTCGGTGTGCTGGGGTACGAGGTAATTGAGGTAGCTACACACACATACATACACAAAAGTACGTGGGCACCCTTCAAATTAGTGGATTCGGCTATTTCAGCCACACTCGTTGCTGACAGGTGTATAAAATCGAGCACACAGCCATGCAATCTCCATAGACAAACATTGTCAGTAGAATGGCCTTACTGAAGAGCTCAGTCACTTTCAATGTGGCACCATCATAGGATGCCACCTTTCCAACAAGTCAGCTTGTTAAATTTCTGCCCTGCTAGAGCTGCTCCAGTCAACTGTAAATGCTGTTATTTAGAAGTGGAAATGTCTAGGAGCAACAACGGCTCAGCTGCGAAGTGGTAGGCAACACAAACTCACAGAACGGGACCGCCAAGTGCTGAAGCACATAACAATTGTCTGTCCTCAGTTGCAACACTCACTACAGAGTTCCAAACTGCCTCTGGAAGCAACGTTAGCACAAGATCTGTTCGTTGGGAGCTTCATGAAATGGGTTTCCATGGCTAAGCAGCCACACACAAGTCTAAGATCACCATGTGCAGGAAAGGGCCTTCCTAAGCGTTGTTTGGAGAGGTGTAAGAAAGCTACCTGCCCGAATGCATAGTGCCAGCTGTAAAGTTTGGTGGAGGAGGAATAATGGTCTGGGGCTGTTTTTCATGGTTCGGGCTAGGCCCCTGACTTCCAGTGAAGGGAAATCTTAATGCTACAGCATACAATGACATTCTAGACGATTCTGTGCTTCCAACTTTGTGGCAACCGTTTCCTGATTCAGCATGACAATGCCCCCGTGCACAAAGTGAGGCCCATACAGAAATGGTTTGTCAAGATCGGTGTGGAAGAACTTGACTGGCCTGCACAGAGCCCTGACCTCAACCCCATCAAACACCTTTGGGATGAATTGGAACGCCGACTGCGAGCCAGACCTAATTGCATAAAATCATTGCCCGACCTCACTAATGCTCGAAGCTGAACGGAAGCAAGTCCCAGCAGCATGTTCCAACATCTAGTGGAAAGCTTTCCCAGAAGAGTGGATGCTGTTACAGCAGCAAAGGGTGGGCACAAACTCCATATTAATGCTCATGATTTTATAATGAGATGTTTGACAAGCAGGTGTCCACATACTTTTTGTCATGTAGTGTACAGTGCAGTCGGGAAGTATTCAGACACCTATTTTTTTTTGCCACATTTTGTTACGTTACTGCCTTATTCTAAAATGTTTGTCCTCATCAATCTACACACAATACCCCATAATGACAAAACGAAAAAAGGTTTGTAGTCCGGGTAGCCATTTGATTAGCTATTTAGCAGTCTTATGGCTTGGGGGTAGAAGCTGTTCAGGGTCCTGTTGGTTCCAGACTTCGTGCACTGGTACCACTTGCCTGGTAGTACCAGAGAGAACAGTCTATGACTTGGGTGGCTAAAGTCTGACATTCTTTGGGGCCTTCCTCTGACACCGCCAGCTATAGAGGTCCTGGATGGCAGTGAGCTCGGCCCCAGTGATGTACTGGGCCGTAATCGCCACCCTCTGTAGCGCCTTGTTGTCGGGTGCCTTTCAGTTGCTGTACCAAGCGGTGATGCAGCCAGTCTAGATGCTCTCGATGGTGCAGCTGTATAACTTTTTGAGGATCTGAGGGTCCATGCCAAATCTTTCAGCCTCCTGAGGAAGAGGCGTTGTCATGCCCCACAGTGTGTGGGGACCATGTTAATTCCTTAGGTTATGTCGACCCGCTCCACTACAGCCCCATCGATGTCGATGGGGGTGTGCCTGCCCCTCTATTTCCTGTAGTCCATGATCAACTCCTTTGCCTTGCTGACGTTGATCAGGTTGTTAGGTTATTATTGGAGTAGTGTCAGAGCTGGAGGGCTTCTCTCTCTATTCTAGGAGTACCTAAATGCCCCAGGACAGGAACTATCTCTGTTGTTGTAAGAGTTCGGCCTAGTCAACACTGTGTCCTGGCCCAATTTTCAACCTCACCTTTCAAAATGACCAGCCTGGTTTAATACAATCATTCATTGCATTAGCTATGTCAACCATTAGACTGCCTCAAGTTGTCGTTCAACATTATTGTTCTCATTCTCTATTAACTTACCTGGTTAGTTGTTGTTGTTTTTTACTACAGGTAAATGTAACTTAATTTGATAAACAAATAGGCCTAATGCACAACTGTGTTTCTAGTCCGCCCGAATCCTTTTCTGTAACGATTCTGGAAGTGAAAAACCAAAATCACCCCCCAGCTCTGTAGCATGAGTCTCTTCAGAAAGGAAGGAAGGGAGCCACCCCAGCCAACCTGCCTGCCACCCCAGCCAACCTGCCTGCCACCCCAGCCTACCACCCCAGCCAGCCTGCCTGCCTGCCAGCCTGCCTACCACCCCAGACAGCCAGCCACCCCAGCCAGCCTGCCTGCCTACCACTCCAGCCAGCCTACCACCCCAGACAGCCTGCCTGCCTGCCACCCCACCCAGCCAGCCAGCCTGCCTGCCACCCCACCCAGCCAGCCAGCCTGCCTGCCACCCCACCCAGCCAGCCAGCCTGCCACCCCACCCAGCCAGCCAGCCTGCCTGCCACCCCACCCAGCCAGCCAGCCTGCCTGCCACCCCACCCAGCCAGCCAGCCTGCCTGCCACCCCACCCAGCCAGCCAGCCTGCCTGCCACCCCACCCAGCCAGCCAGCCTGCCTGCCACCCACCCCACCCAGCCAGCCAGCCAGCCTGCCTGCCTGCCACCCCACCCAGCCAGCCAGCCAGCCAGCCTGCCTGCCACCCCACCCAGCCAGCCTGCCACCCCACCCAGCCAGCCAGCCTGCCTGCCACCCCAGCCAGCCTGCCACCCCAGCCAGCCTGCCTAGCCAGCAGTCTCCCATACACTTTGCTGTCTCAGTTTTTTTTTTTTTTTTACTACAATGCAAGTTGTGATGCCTAACGGCTAAACAAAATCAATGACACTGTCTGTGAGCTAATGTTTACACCATCATATACATAATAGCTGAAAACAAACCATGTCACTAATTATGATAAGTGCTAGTGGGTGGGGGTGGGAATGGGAATGTGGGGTACAATAAGCTTGTAAAAGCCCAGGCGGCTTACCCAGCTGTTCCAAGTAGCCCTATGTGAGGAATGATTAATTATGCCCACCTTTCCCTGAAGACTGTCATGACTCCGAATACTTAAGAGTCTCCCTTGTACCAGGATTCTGAATTCTGACACAGTCAGTCACACCACTTACTGTTTCGATGCGCACAAATAATGAATTCCATGATTAGCAGCAACTGCGACCTATATCCTTATTGTGCATAGAATATTATTAATGAGATGCCTATAAGCCCTAAACACTAAACTTTCATGCATATTGAGAAAGTATTCGCCCCCAACATTGGCATTGCTAACACAGGGAAAGGCAGTGAAGGAACCCACTCGTCCTCTGCTTTTCATCTCTAAAGGAATGTTACGAGAATAGTAGGCAGATTGAAACAAAGCGTTGCTGTTTTTAGCGGTTTAAAACTGGGTCGTCCCAAAAGTGCTGCCTCTGGAAACCATTTACTGCAGAGGTGTTTTAATTACAGTATGAGGCCAGAAAATTTTAACTACATCCTCAATGTTTAATTGGTGTCCAACTTCATGGGAGTGTAATGTGGAAATCAAGGGCACGTAGCCTAGGTTACACACACAAGAAGTGTTAAGTTACTGCCATTGGAATCTACTTGGGAGTAAAATCACTTGTCAAACAAATAATGGTCAACATAATGTCCTTTATAATGGTCATTGAAGACAGTCAGATTCAGCCCTTGATCACGACTCAATTCCATTACATCACACATAAGAGTCATTGGACGAAGGCGTATTCTGTACAGAGCTTTGTTAAGAGCTCGGTCTAAACATTAACACGCATCGTTTGCGGTACGGTTTTGGAAGCATAAGGACCTTATCTTTCATATGAGCGAGAAATAATAACAAACATGTTAAATTGATACACACATTTATAGGGTTAGAGCTCAGATGTTTTTTTGTATTGGATTTCAAATTAGAAGTTAACGTTACACTGATTGACAGACACTGTAGCTAACAGTAGTGATTATCACTAACGTAAGTTAGGTAACGTTAACTAGCTTGTAGTAAAAATGCCATAACTAGCTAGCTAATGTTTATCTTCGCCAAATTGTGTTTAACTGTCGGCTGCAACTTAAAACCATGTACAGTGACTGTACATGTTTCTGTAGGAAAAACGTGCGATTGAGTAAGAAAGCGTAACGTTTTCACAGTGCAGGGCTACTCAAATTGTTTTTATCTAACTAACGTTAACGCTAGTTCATCTTATCCAGCTAACGTTACGTACATACCTCAAATTGGAATAAGTATTGTCGATGAAACTAGCTAGCTAGCTATCATAACAGCTGACAACTGGCCTCCACTAGCTACTAAAGATGGCTAACATTCCTGTTGGAGCGGGACGACACATTGTAACGTTAGTTAGCTAGCTTGGACATCGTTAGTTCGCCATACAGATATCTTACTAAAACACTACACATCGAGATATGAGATATTCACTTACTTCATCTTCGGAGAGGCCATGTATGGGTTCAAAATTCGTAGCCATATAGCCTGAGGAGCTAACACAAAAACACACAGCTAGCTGGCTAGCCTGAACAATAGCAAAGTGTCCCCTCCTCAATGAATGTGTGGGTTCCTTTGTTGATAGATCGAATTCTTCATTGGCACAAGCAAATAATGCCGGTTTTTTTTGTAATCCTCTCCAGTGTGATGTTATGTTCGGTCAAAAATAATAAATGTGTAAAGGGGGCACTAACATTACAGTATTTAGGTTTTGGCTGAGAATTCAGAGACTCCAGTTGCTTCTTCCAGTTCAACTCAAAGCTAATATCCTTCGGTTTTGTCCAAAAACGTTGGTGACAGCTGACTTCGAGTGAGTAAAGACAAATTAAGCCAACCACGCGGGTTATAGAACTACTGAAAAAGCAAACTGGCCAATAAAAAAAGGTGCTAGGGCGTCTTAAAACTGTCTTATTGTTTCAGGTTGTGCAGGTTCCTGAAACGTTGCTTTGCCAGACTGAGCAGTTTTGCTTGTCATATAGCGCCACCTTGAGGTTAGACTTTGGCGCATACCAGGTAGCTAGGCATTCACTATATGTGGATGCAGAAGACAGATTTTCTTTTGTGTCTGGTTTGGGCTACTGTAGCTATATCTGCATCATCAACAAACTATTGAAATGTAGGACTAGCGACAGAGGGCTGCTGTTGGTCACTGATCGCAGGTACCATCCACAGCTGTTGTGCTCTTGAGCAAGACACTTAACGCCTGACACTTTCTCCAGGGATGCTGTGCGTGCGTGTGTGTAAGGCAGAGGATGCATTTCTGGTTCTAAGAAAATTGATAATACAATATAGTTTAGCTTTTCTATTTGATTCTATTTCTTTTGTATTTTCCAATAAACTGTATGGCTCAAACTAATCCATTATATTAAAAACGGTATCCTATCTAAGAAATTATTTATGTTTATAGTAATCCTTTGGCCATTTTCTCTCCAAGGTCAAGCAGTATAGTATGTATTTGCAGACAAGGCAGGTTTTATTCTGACTTTAAATGCTGATTTGAACATTAAGATTAGAGCTAGATTTGTGTTGATAAAACTGTCATTTACATTTGTTTGAGACCTTTTTTCATAAAGTGGTCACTTTAATCTCAATTTGCCACTATCCCTGTAATACCACTAGATGTCCTCAAAGCATCACAGCCCCTGCTGTCTCAGCAACTCACACATAGCACTGAAGACACGGACACAACAGTCATTGCAAGAGAGCATTAGGAACTGTACATATCATGTGTATGTAAACTACCATTGTTTCAGTGAGTAAATAAGCTGGCAGGATGGCAACTGCACCGTTCATAACCTCTGAATGACTAGCCATCCACGTGAATGCACCTTAATACTGGGTGAACTCACACAACACACGAATCTGCTTCACTCTCACACACCTCAAGGCGAAACCACTCATAATTTAGTAGTTACCCATCTGTAGTCTGCATATCCAGATGAGCTAGATCGGCCTTGGGAAAACCCATTTGTATGTGTAGGTTGTTTAATATTTACTGTACCCATCATTTGCAAAGGAATATAACATGACACACAATGAGTCTTTTAAATCAATCTGTGGACCAGATGGGGCTATTATATAATGTTATTGCTTCTAAGTAGAGGTTGGATCGGGAGGGGTAAAGAGATTTCCCAGATCTCCCCAAACAACCAAATGCCATCTGACAGGAAATGTACTGTATGATTTTATGAGCTGCTCGTTTAGTTTATGGTGTGTATTCTCTTCTCTCCTACCATGATACCTTTAAGAGCTGCCATAAACACAGAAAATACAGTCAAGATATGAAGATTATTATTTATGATCTCTATATGATCTGCCTTTAAGCCATTGTTTTCAGATCCCAGAGGGCTGGTCTTTATAGACAGACATATGCAGCTCTTACCCATTGGCTAAGGGACATACAGAGTTGGAGGCTTCCAGTTTGGAATTACAGACATACATAACTAGTTGATGACAGAATAGAATAGAATAGAATGGAGGGAACTTCTGAATCATCAGGGTATTCTTAGAGTATTATTGCAGAGGAGATTGGTCAGTAGAAAAGGTTATCCAGGCATATCAACCAGCCGTCATAATCTCTATGTCCTTGGTTGGTGTGGAGCTCTACATCACATCTGCCCCATGAAGCATGCAACCGATCCCGCTGTTGCCGGGTAATGGCTCGTTTCGTCACCCATCTCAGTGTTCTAGAAGGGAGAGGAGCTAAGTGTCAAAGTGGACCACACTAAAGAGGGATGGACTGGTTACGTCCCTAATGGCAACCTATTCCCAACATACTGCCCTATGGGAACTGGTCAAATGTAGTGCACTATATAGGGAATATGATGCCATTTGGGACGTAACCAGTGTGAAACAGCAAACAGCTGGAGTGGCCTTGCCCTGGCATGCTGCTGATGCAGAGGCATAGAGCTCAATCTCACAGGGATTAGAGGGATCAGAGAGGATGCACATTGCATAGCATTCCTCCAGCAGGAGAAACGGGAATGAGAGCTTGTGTGTGTGTGTGTGTGTGTGTGTGTGTGTGTGTGTGTGTGTGTGTGTGTGTGTGTGTGTGTGTGTGTGTGTGTGTGTGTGTGTGTGTGTGTGTGTGTGTGTGTGTGTGTGTGTGTGTGTGTGTGTGTGTGTACTGCTGTCAGTACAAGCCCCTATGGGACCCAGTAGACTGAAGTGAACTGTGTGTACCTACCCAGCAAACCAAAATTGGTACTGTGAACATTCCCAGAACAATTAATTAGGTTGCCCCAAAAGTTCTAATAACACAAAAAAACTATCCAGTTGTGCTGATGACTATACAATGTTTGTAAAAAATATTTGCCTGATGTTGCAAAAAGGTTCCCAGAAAACATTGTATTATTACATTGCCTGGTCACCTAATAAGAACCTATAGTCCGTGGTGGTTGTTACAGGTGTTGTGCACAACATTTTTGGGAAGGTTAGAAGAAAATGATATTTCATAAATTTCATTTAAAAAAATGTTTTGTTGTTATCAAAAACATTATTTGAATGTTTTGGGGATGTTATCATTCTAATGTTAGATAAAACCCAAACTGGAACTTAATGGTAATGTTAGCTAATGTTCTGGGAATTTTTCCGGTTTGCTGGGTAGGCAGAGTACCTTCTGTACAGGGCAATCATGCTGCCAATGCATAATTGTGTGTGTGTGTGTAATTTGGCACCAGATGTTATATTATACAAATTATTTTTTTCTTATTTTTAAAATTAGAACATATCACCACCATAACAGTATTTGTAAAGTATAGGATTTTAATCCAAAGTCATTCAGACATGATCACCTTATAATACCTCTGTGTATGCAAATCATGTCTCTTCATATTCCCTTTTCTGCATTCCAGTTAGAAAAACTGTTTGTCTCTCAGTAAGTAATGACAGTATCCTGGGCAAGTGTCAGGGATGAGGGAAAACCTGGTTTCTCTTGCTCAAACACCAATATTACAAGGAAACTGCCAGTTCTCAGAATTGTCTGTCTCATAAGGGATACGTGAACTGCAGTGATTTTTTTGTTTCTCACCCCCAGAGAGAGAAATCTTGCCAGAGCTTTCTTTGAAATGTACAGTTTAGGCCTCACAACCGGTCGCGACCGGGAGTCTCATAAGGTGGCGCACAATTGGCCCAACGTCGTCCGGGTTAGGGGAGTGTTTGGCCGGTTGGGCTTTACTTGGCTCATCGCGCTCTAGCGACTCCTTGTGGTGGGCCGGGCGCCTGCAGGCTGACTTCGGTAGTCAGTTGGACAGTATTTCCTCAAACACATTGGTGCGGCTGGCTTCTGGGTTAAGCGGGTGGGTGTTAAGAAGCGCGGCTTGGTGGGTCATGTTTCAGAGGACGCATGACTTTACTTTCGCCTCTCCCGAGCCCGTTGGGGAGTTGCACTGATGAGAAAAGCTCGTAATTAGATTGCAATTGGATATCACGAAATTGGGGAGAGAAAGGGGGTAAAAAAAGAAAAAAGAAGAAGATATATTTTAAGTTATGGGTGGAACTGGGTGGATATCCATCTTCCATTATGATATCCTGTCTTCATTTAGGGTCAAGCACCAATTATATAGCACCACTAGAATATTCACACTTCCTGTTGCTGCAGGATTAATTTCCTGCTGTAGCAAACTGGCTCTAATTAACAGTCTACATCTATACTTTAATGTATAGGAGGAGCGGGAGAAATGCACTGCTATAAATAATAGGAGAACATCTCAGGTACCGTACTGCATGTAGCTTATAGGTGGAGGCCAGGGACATGTATAGGAGCGGGAGAAATGCACCACTAGGACTAATTGGATAGCACATATGTGACCTCTCTGATACGGAAATGAGTTTGAGGAGAAACCACCCCATCATTGTTGAATGATCAAATATATTTCAAGGTTAGCAATTTCTTGGGTCATCCATTCTCAATACTTGAAGATGAGCTGGTCCTGGTTTGCTTATAATTCCGGTCCTAGTTTGCTTATAATGTTTCAGAGGGGTAGGGTTAGAAACGGAAGTTGCATTCAGTTGGCAACTCACTAGGTATCCCCTTTCCCTTTCCTTAATGTTTATAAATGTTTACAAATAATGAAATATTTATAAATGGTTTAATGTGAATTTTGATGTTTATATTGATGTGTTGATTTGTATTGTGTATATTGAAGTGTATTGATGGATTCATCTGTAAAAGAGACCTTGGTCTCAGCATGACACCCTGTTAAAATAATCGTATAATAAAACAAAATGCTTTTAAGTGTTACCTAGTTTTTTCCTAGAACAAAGCAACACGTCCCTAAGCAAGTCGCGTTACATTGTCTCCAGGAGATGCAACCATTCTAATTGCCCTCAGTGGGAGGAACCACTAACCAGGTACTGGGAGAAACAGAACTAAAGTACAATAAACACAGTGTTTGAAGGTATGGTACACCTTTACAACTGTGATCAGTCATAATGTGTTTTTACAATGTTTGACTTAGAACACCAGTAAATCCTGTGTGTTTGAGTAGAGAGGACGAACAACTTGACTTGCGATGGTAAAGCAGTAAAAATACAGGCAGACCTCATGACAAGCATGGCACTGTCACTCTGTACGCAAAATAGCTCTGACACACATAATTACCACACCAGACATGCCAACAGGGATCTCTTTACAGTCCCCAAATCTCGAACGAATTCAAGGCAATGAACAGTTTTATACTGTATAGAGCCATGATCGCTTGCCACATGAAGCTCCTTCCATCTCAAATTACTCAAGCAAAAAGCTCAATTAGCTACAAAAAAAACTAAGAAAAAAAAGAAAACTCACCTCACGCCACCCCCCTATCTGACTTAATTCAATTGTAGACCTATGTACATGTACAGTACCAGTCAAAAGTTTGGACACACCTACTCATTCAAGGGTTTTTCTTTATTTTTACTATTTTCTACATTGTAGAATAATAGTGAAGACATCAAAACTATGAAATAACACATATGGAATCATGTAGTAACCAAAGAAGTGTTAAACAAATAAAATAAAACAATTATATTTGAGATTCTTCAAAGTAGCTACCCTTTGCCTTGATGACAGCTTTGCACACTCTTGGCATTCTCTCTACCAGCTTCATGAGGTAGTCACCTGGAATGCATTTCAATTAACAGGTGCGCCTTGTTAAAAAATAAATGGTGGAATTTCTTTCCTTCATAATGTGTTTGAGCCAATCAGTAGTGTTGTGACAAGGTAAGGGTGGTGGTACACAGAAGATAGCCCTATTTGGTAAAAGACTAAGTCCATATTATGGCAAGAACAGCTCAAATAAACAAGGAGAAACGACAGTCCATCATTACTTCAAGACATGAAGGTCAGTCAATATGGAACAGTTCAAGAACTTTGAAAGTTTCTTCAAGTGCAGTCACAAAAACCATCAAGCGCTATGATGAAACTGGCTCTCATGAGGACCACCACAGGAAAGGAAGACTCAGAGTTACCTCTGCTGCAGAGGATAAGTTCATTAGAGTTACCAGCCTCAGAAATTGCAGCCCAAATAAATGCTTCACAGAGTTCAAGTAACAAATACATTTCAACATCAACTGTTCAGAGAAGACTACGTGAATCAGGTCTTCATGGTAGAAATGCTGCAAAGAAACCACTACTAAAGGACACCAATAATAATAAGAGACTTGCTTGGGCCAAGAAACACAAGCAATGGACATTAGACCGGTGGAAATCTGTCCTTTGGTCTGATGAGTCCAAATTTGAGATTTTTGTCTTTGTGAGACGTAGAGTAGGTGAACGGATTATCTCTGCATGTGTGGTTCCTACCGTGAAGCATGGAGGAGGAGGTGTGATGGAGCTTTGCTGGTGTCAGTGATTTTATTTACAATTCAAGGCACACTTTACCAGCATGGCTACGACAGCATGCTGCAGCAATATGTCAATACGTCATGTGCTTTTTAATTTGTATTTATTTTATTTAACTAGGCAAGTCAGTTAAGAACAAATTCTTATTTACAATGACGGCCTACCGGTTAACTGTCTTGTTCAGGGGCAGAACGACAGATTTTTACTTTGTCAGATCAGGGAGTGAATCCAGCAACCTTTCGGTTAGTGGCCCAATCACTAGGCTACCTGCCACCCCGTGCTTAGTGGGATTATCATTTGTTTTTCAACAGGACAATGACCCAACACACCTCCAGGCTGTGTAAGGGTTATTTGACCAAGAAGGAGAGTGACGGAGTGCTGCATTAGATGACCTGGCCTCCACAATCACCTGATTGAGCTGTTCTTGTATATTAATGTTCTGTATTATGTAATGTTTCATGTTTTCTGTGGACCCCAGGAACAGTAGCTGCTGCTTTATCAACAGCTAATTGGAATCCTAATAAATACTAAATACTATACCTGGATAAAATAGCTTATTACTAATACACAGCCGACATATACAGTTGAAGTCGGAAGTTTACATACACCTTAGCCAAATACATTTAAACTCAGTTTTTCACAATTCCTGACATTTAATCCTAGTAAAAATTCCCTGTCTTTGATCAGTTAGGATCACCACTTTATTTTAAGAATGTGAAATGTCAAAATAATAGTATAATAGAGAATAATAGAGAGAATGATTTATTTCAGCTTTTATTTCTTTCATCACATTCCCAGTGGGTCAGAAGTTTACATACACTCAATTAGTATTTGGTAGCATTGCCTTTAAATTGTTTAACTTGGGTCAAACGTTTCGGGTAGCCTTCCACACGCTTCCCACAATAAGTTGGGTGAACTTTGGCCCATTCCTCCTGACAGAGCTGGTGTAACTGAGTCAGGTTTGTAGGCCTCCTTGCTCGCACACGCTTTTTCAGTTCTGCCCACAAGTTTTCTATAGGATTGAGGTCAGGGCTTTGTGATGGCCACTCCAATACCTTGACTTTGTTGTCCTTAAGCCATTTTGCCACAACTTTGGAAATAGGCTTTGGGTCATTGTCCATATGGAAGACCCATTTGAGACCAAACTTTAACTTCCTGACTGATGTCTTGAGATGTTGCTTCAATATATCCACATAATTTTCCTGCCTCATGATGCCATCTATTTTGTGAAGTGCACCAGTCCCTCCTGCAGCAAAGTACCCCCACAACATGATGCTGCCACCCCTGTGCTTCACGGTTGGGATGGTGTTCTTCGGCTTCCAAGCCTCCCCCTTTTTCCTCCAAACATAACGATGGACATTATGGCCAAACAGTTCTATTTTTGTTTCATCAGACCAGTGGACATTTCTCCAAAAAGTACAATCTTTGTCCCCATGTGCAGTTGCAAACCGTAGTCTAGCTTTTTTATGGCGGTTTTGGAGCAGTGGCTTCTTCCTTGCTGAGCGGCCTTTCAGGTGATGTCGATATAGGACTCGTTTGACTGTGGATATAGATACTTTTGTACCTGTTTCCTCCAGCATCTTCACAAGGTCCTTTGCTACTGTTCTGGGATTGATTTGCACTTTTCGCACCAAAGTACGTTCATCTCTAGGAGACAGTACGTGTCTCCTTCCTGAGCGATATGACGGCTGCGTGGTCCCATGGTGTTTATACTTGCGTACTTTTGTTTGTAAAGATGAACGTGGTACCTTCAGGCGTTTAGAAATTGCTCCCAAGGATGAACCAGACTTGCGGATGTCTACAATTTTTTTTCTGAGGTCTTGGCTGATTTCTTTTGATTTTCCCATGATGTCAAGCAAAGAGGCACAGAGTTTGAAGGTAGGCCTTGAAATACATCCTCAGGTACACCTCCAATTGACTCAAATGATGTCAATTAGCCTATCAGAAGCTTCTAAAGCCATGACATCATTTTCTGGAATTTTCCAAGCTGTTTAAAGGTAATTTAGTGTATGTAAACTTCTGACCCACTGGAATTGTGATACAGTGAATTATAAGTGAAATAATCTGTCTGAAAACAATTGTTGGAAAGATTACTTGTGTCATGCACAAAGTAGATGTCCTAACCCATTTGCCAAAACTATAGTTTGTTAACAAAAAATTTGTGGAGTGGTTGAAAAACGAATTTTAATGACTCCAACCTAAGTGTATGTAAACTTTCGACTTCAACTGTAGGTCTTACTGGATGTTGATGAAGGTAATGTAGGCTAACCGTGTGAATCTGATCTGATGGTTCTCATGCATGTTTTCTATATATCCTTTATAAGGTCAAGGGCCAGTGAGGAGGTAGCAGCAATCAGAAGAATATGTTGCGTCTGACCTCAAATCAGATAATGAACTATAATGTGGTGTGGCTAACATGCTCAGACCATCCTTAGCTATGTTCAGTTCAGACTTCATCTGTAGGCTAGGCCCGGGCTATAGAATTATGATAAGGCTGAAGAAAGACTTTGACAACAACGCCATATCTTCCATCTCAACAATGTCTGCTATGCACAGTTCTTCAGGGTTAAAATCCAATTGCTAAAAAAACATCCAACATCCTAACTGTGCAGTGGCTGCAAAACCCTTCCCACGCAATGTTAATTTTTGTAATGCATGGCGTTATGGTAAATATATTTCCATCAAATCAAAAATATAGTCTGGAAAATTTAGACTAGTAGTCTCATGGCTGTTGCTACATATGAGGACGATCTAATAAAAAAGAATAACTCAGTCGGTGTCTCAACTTACTGTTTAAGAGTTAGAATAGTAGAATACACAAGGTGTCATTTCTAAACTTGGATGTGTATCAGATGTTTTCCTCTTGTTATATGTCGCTCACTGACAGTCACTCCAATTAGCCCATGTCAGTTAAAATGTTTTACATTGGTAAATTATTCTAGCCAGCTATCTAAACTTGTAGAAACCTGGCCGAATTAACGACCGGACACTCAGAGCACCCATTGATTTTGTTAGTCACTCTCACTCAGATATCATATTAACATGGCATAAGTAAATGCAAAAATGTGTAGAATTGCAGGAAATTAGCTTTTAAAACTGTAAAAATGTCTCCCCACTGCATGGCTAAATGTGTAAACCAAACGTATTTGTTTACCTTTGGTTAATTAAAATACTTTTTCTGCTAATGTAGGGCAGGCCAGCCCCCGAAGTGACTCTTCTTATAAACTATACTCAATAATTTCCTGTGTTGTCTTAGGAATTCAGCCTTCTCTGTGTTGATCTCACCAACCTCTCTCTCATGAGCTATGGGCCATGGTACAAGCCATGGCTTCTTTGTCTCTCTCTCTCTCTCTGACCATGCTTAGAATAATTCCTTGTAAAGCTTACAATATGTTTCATTGTGCACATGTTACACATCAATAAATATATTGAGGCACAAATTACAGACAGTGTAGCCTACAAATAGAACTCAACTAGCTGAACATTACATTTATTGGCCGTCACAGAGAGACAGATAAACAGCTTGATTATATGTTTAGAGGAGATATACTGTGTATAAAGTGATGCGGAAGGGCAAAAAAGTACTTAGCCGTTCTACAAGTGGTCTGAGGCAGTCGGTAAATAACGAGCGTTTTCAAGTGCAACTTTACTTGCAGTGGTTATGTTTAACAGTTCAGAGATTTAACGATGCTCCTACGAAGGTTCTAACGATGAATTTAGCCTTAAGATGCTTTTGGGAAACTGAGCCCAGGACTCAGGGTTAGACATAACATAGTAAACAAAAATCCGTTTGGTATGGTATGCATTAAGTTGTGGATGTCCATCATCCATTTCGTATGATATGTTCCGAATTATAATTCATACAATGTAACGAATTTGCAATATGTATGATATGTTACGAATTCCAATTTGTTGATGCTAAAGTTAGCTAGGTTGCTGGTGGCTAACGTTAGCTAGGCTAGATGTTAGAGTTAGGCGGGTTAGGAGTTAGGTTAGGGGAAGGGTTAGCTAACATGCTAAGTAGTTGCAAAGTAGCTAAAAAGTAGAAAGTAGTTGCAAAGTTGCTAATTAGCTAAAGTTGTCTGTGATGAAAGTCGAACACGGCCACCCCAACCAACCATCCTCCTTTTTAAGTAATATAATATATGCCATTTAGCAGACGCTTTAATCCAAAGCGATGTATAGTCATGCATGCATATATTTTAAGTATGGACTGCCCTGGAAATCGAACCCACAACCCTGGCAGTGCAAGTGCCATACTCAACCAACTGAGCCATACAGGACCACAGTAACCTTCTGTTTTATGGCAAACATAACATATCATACTAATTTGAGTGTCCCGGATTTTTGTTGACCATGTTATGTCTAGTCTATGAGACCAACCTGACATAACTGCAGCGCTAAATGCATTTTAACTGTTGTATCTCCTATAGATGGATAGATGGTGGGCCATCAAAACCGATAGTCTGAAGGGAGTGACATCACATTATAAACACATAGATCAACTGAGTAGATGAAATGAATGAAAATTGAAACATGTTGCTTGTATTGAACATCAAAGTGCATACATTTATTTCATTTAGCAGAGCGATTTACAGGAGCATAGAGTGTACTGTATCTAAATGCGTGGGAGAGTATTATTTCGGAGCTGGGCGGAGTTTCTAGATCTTGTGGGAGGGAGCGGTCAACACCGTCAACTCCACCCTCCTCTCTCTCGCCCTCAGGACCGGAGATGCTGAAAGCTCTTTAGTGTTGGGTTTATTCTTGAGGTACATGGCTGTGTGTGTCCTCGTTCTGTGTTATAGCCAAGTATCCCATTACACAACAACAGATATCAACAAACAAAGTTTCCGTTGGAGCGCCGTCGCATGGGAGTCAAGCTCCTCTGGAAAGCATAAGGAATTTAAAGCAATTGACTGGACTTCGCCGAATGCAAGTGAGGTGAGTAGGCTACATTACATAGCCTGATTTGATTTACTTAGTCAGGGTAGTCCACTCAGTAACACTGACACTGTTTTCCAGGGATGGAAACTAGGTGGGTGGGCGATCTGGTTAGTTTCATCAGCTAACTTCCAAAGCATAAATAGGCTACATTAAGAAATACGTTTAATACTTAAAAAAAAAAAATACAAACTTTAGCACAACACTTCATCATTTACAGTAGGTTAAGAAATATCATAGAAAATAATGATCATTTAAATGAATCACTATATTCTCTGCACCATATTCTGATATGTAACTCTATTGTATGTAGGACACAGCAGGGCGGGTGCCAGAACGAATCAGTAGGACGGGCATTTGATTTCCATAGGGGGGTCACGTTTTTAAAAGGGGTTTTATATTAAAGACATATAATTTAACTGTAAAAATGTATTGCCGTTTAATGTGGCATGAACACAACCAGTGTATCACATCGTAGGCTGTGCATGAGTTTCAAGTTTGGAGAAGCTTACAATTGTCCTACCATTTCTACGGAGCTGCGTGACAGGATTATCATATGCGCATTTTCATGGAACAGTAGTAATCATTTCAATAATTACGTTTTCGTTTGTCAAAATCATTGTGACTTGGTTAATCATAAAAATCTGAATTAAAATGAAGAAAAAAAATCTCAAAGTAAAAATTCAACTAAGGCAAGAGCACCAGCCGTATGGACACATTGATACACCGTGATCAATAGGCAGCGAAAATAAATGAGCGTATGCATGGAACTCAGACATAGCCTAAAAATAGGCCAATGCAGAAATTGGCCTATAACTTACATTGTAAACTAAGCAAAATACACAAAGCCGACAAATAAAAAAGTAGAAAATATCAGGATGAAAATCCAGCTACTTTCAATCGCATTAATCTCTCTACTTCCACCTGTCTGCCTCAATTTCTATCTATCTTGACTTGAACTATCGCTAGTGAAGTGCAACATTGGATCATATCAATCAACTGAATTAGGCCATTTGCAAAGGATGTAAAACGTGTTTGGTTTTTTTTACTTCGTAGCCTTACTGTGTGAGGTGAAGACAAAATTACTGAGAAACTCAGTTTATTAGTGGTGGAAATGGTGAGTTAAGACAATCAGAACATCCCCAAATGGGCACTTTCTACATTTGCGCGTAGCAGGCCAGGTAGACCGACATCTTTGCATGCTCAGGTGTGCGTGTCAGGTGCGCGTGTTCCCTTAACATTAACAGACAGAAAAACCAGACACATGCTCATTGCTCACATGGAACACTCCAAACAAAATATAATACACAATATTAACAAAACTCATAGATGGTTATGAAATAAATCTAAATAGTTTCTTACAAGTGTAGCAGGTTGTGAACTCTGCAAATATTCTTTATGTATTTATTTCACCTTTATTTAACCAGGTAGGCTAGTTGAGAACAAGTTCTCATTTACAACTGCGACCTGGCCAAGATAAAGCAAAGCAGTTCGACACATACAGCAACATAGAGTTACACATGGAATAAACAAACATACAGTCAATAATACAGTAGAAAAAGTATATATACAGTGTGTGCAAATTAGGTAGGATAAGGGAGGTAAGGCAAAAAATAGGCCATGGTGGCGAAGTAATTACAATATAGCAATTAAACACTGGAATGGTAGATGTGCAGAAGATGAGTGTGCAAGTAGAGATACTGGGGTGCAAAGGAGCAAGATAAATAATTAAATACATTATGGGGATGAGGTAGTTGGATGGGCTATTTACAGATGAGCTATGTACAGGTACAGTGATCTGTGAGATGCTCTGACAGCTGGTGCTTAAAGCTAGTGAGGGAGATATGAGTCTCCAGCTTCAGTGGTTTTTGCAGTTTGTTCCAGTCATTGGCAGCAGAGAACTGGAAGGAAAGGCAGCCAAAGGAAGAATTGGCTTTGGGGGTGACCAGTGAGATATACCTGCTGGAGGCAGGGCTTTACCTAGCAGAGACTTGTAGATGACCTGGAGCCAGTGGGTTTGGCGACGAGTATGAAGCGAGGGCCAGCCAACGAGAGCGTACAGGTCGCAGTGGTGGGTAGTATATGGGGCTTTGGTGACAAAACAGATGGCACTGTGATAGACTGCATCCAATTTGTTGAGTAGAGTGTTGGAGGCTATATTCTAAATGACATCGCCGAAGTCTAGGATCGGTAGGATGGTCAGTTTTACGAGGGTATGTTTGACAACATGAGTGAAGGATAATGGTTCTAATCTGAGAATGAGAACTGTAGATTATTGTAATTAATGCATGCATTAACATAAATGAATGTAACCAAATTATGGGGATTAACAGTACATGTACCACTGGTGACATATGTAATGGGGAATTTATCAAACTAAACAATCAAAGGGGCAAACAATTCACACAATGAATGTGCAGGAGAAGGCTGAGAGATTGGTGGGAGAAGGCTGAGAGATTGGTGGGAGAAGGCTGAGAGATTGGTGGGAGAAGGCTGAGAGATTGGTGGGAGAAGGCTGAGAGATTGCATTGTGGAGGGTTTCGCCTATATCTCCGCCACACACCCCTCCCCTTCTTCTTGTCTCAACATTTTAAATTATTCTCAAATTATTATCTTCACACATATTTTAGATGCTTATCACAGACAGCTGCAACTCAATAATCTGCTAGACCAATTCATGACCCCACCATGTAACAAAAAAAAGTTATGTAATCATTGACCAATGTTGACTTTTTTTATTTATTTGGTCTATTACAAATCAGTCGGACAGTATTTTTGACAGTATTTCAATCTAAAGACAGTGTGGTTTTTAGTGACTGAAATGCATCAGAAAGGTGTTGGGAAATTCAGAAGATCATCAGGTAATAATTCTGTCATCAGTACCACTATTGTTGTATGATCTTCCAGTCTGATTTAATGCCTAGTCTTGTCCAGTCTACTTTAGTGTCTGGTCTTGTCCAGTATGATTTGGTGCCTGGTCTTGTCCAGTATGATTTAGTGCCTGGTCTTGTCCAGTATGATTTAATGCCTGGTCTTGTCCAGTCTACTTTAGTGCCTGGTCTTGTCCAGTATGATTTAGTGCCTGGTCTTGTCCAGTATGATTTAATGCCTGGTCTTGTCCAGTATGATTTAGTGCCTGGTCTTGTCCAGTATGATTTAGTGCCTGGTCTTGTCCAGTATGATTTAGTGCCTGGTCTTGTCCAGTATGATTTAGTGCCTGGTCTTGTCCAGTATGATTTAGTGCCTGGTCTTGTCCAGTATGATTTAGTGCCTGGTCTTGTCCAGTATGATTTAGTGCCTGGTCTTGTCCAGTATGATTTAGTGCCTGATCTTGTCCAGTCTGATTTAGTGCCTGGTCTTGTCCAGTCTGATTTAGTGCCTGGTCTTGTCCAGTCTGATTTAGTGCCTGGTCTTGTCCAGTATGATTTAGTGCCTGGTCTTGTCCAGTATGATTTAGTGCCTGGTCTTGTCCACTCGGTTCTAACGACTCGTGGGCTTTTTAGAGGGAAACAGTAGGTTTGTAAGTGTCCATGAGAGTCTTATCTTTCAGTGATGGGGTCATACTATTTTATAGCTTCAACCAGTCAAAAGATAGAGACACATTTTATAAAGAAAACAGAAACCTCTCTGTTCATTACAACCGCATCTAGCAGCTACTGGAGGTTACTGACCAGTGGAGGCTCCTCAGAGGAGGAAGGGGAGGACCCTCCTACTCGGTGAATGATTTTTTTTTTTTAAAGAGTGAATCATTTAATTAATCTAGTACTGAAAGCATCAGCTACAACTAGCTAGCACTGCAGTGCATAAAATGTGGTGAGTAGTTGACTCAAAGAGAGAGGAAGACAAGGAGAAGCAGCAGAGAGAGATGTTTAATATTATTTTTCTCCAGTTTCACTTAAGCTAGCTAATGCAGCTAATTTAGCCTACTCAACAATATGACTGAGAGAGGAAAGATATTTATTTTTAGCTAGCTGGTTAATGCTATCCATCACTCCAACTCTTCCAATTCAAGGTAAGCTTTCGGTTTTATTAATTTATTGCCACCAGGGCCCGCCCTTGTAACTGCTAAACTACTTGCTGTACACTGCTGTGTATTAGTACACATGGATTGGATTGTGTGGGTTTACTAACGCCTTAGTTCTTTTAGCTACTGTATGTTGACTATTACTAAGGTTTGGCATGGAGAGGTTTTTTCCACCTGGTCACAGACAGCTGTTGTGTTGTGCACCGAAGCCCACAAGTGAAGGGGAAATGTGAGAGGATGAGAGCAGGTAGATGTGATGATGCTGTTTGTATGGCTGCTATGAAAGTGAACTGTGTGTGCGGGTGATCAGAGGTGTATTCATTCTGCCAATTCTGTTGCAAAATGTTTTTTCAATGGAAAGAAACGGAACGAAACGGGTATGAACCTACCTGAATGTGTCCAATAAACTCTTGTAACGTTTTGCAACTAAAACTGTTTGGACTAATGATTACACCCTAGATCAGCTAGATTCAGGCAACAGTCTGCAAGGCGGTATTGAATGTGTCCCTGTCTGTCACCTTGGTTACTAAAAAATGTCTCTCGACCTGTGCACCTTATGTTAGAAACTTTAATTTGTAGGCTAGGTTGTAGCAACCTCATGATGGGTAGAGGGCAAATTCGAGAATCATGTAGGATCCTAAACCTGTCAATGTTACATTGAACTGGGTGAATGGAGTATGACTGACAGTCATCCAATATGCTGTAATAGAAATAAGGACATGGTCATAAAAAAATGTATTGTCCTCCCTAATCTTACATGGCACTGACCCCCACTGTTACTGACATAATCCCCGTTCTATCAACCAAGTGTAAATTTCCTCTTTTACGGCCATTTTTTAATGCTATCTAGCTAGGCTAATGTTTGCAACGCGAGCTAGCTAGCTAAATATTATAGCTAGAAAAGCTTAGCTATCTGCCAAAGAGCTTGCTAAGACTATGTATATAACATACGGTACAATCAACAAAATACTTTTGTATATATAGTGTATGTGGACACCCCTTCAAATGAGTGGATTCGGCTATTTCAGCCAAACCCGTTGCTGACAGGTGTATAAAATCGAGCACACAGCCATGCAATCTTCATAAACAAACATTGACAGTAGAATTACCTTACTGACAGTGGAGGCTGCTGAGAGGAGGACGACTCATAATAATGGTCAGAATGGAGCAAATGGATTGGCATCAAACACCTGGAAACCATGTGTTTGATGTATTTTATACCATTCCACTGATTCCGCTCCAGTCATTACCACAAGCCTGTTCTCCCCAATTCATCCCTGATGAAGACAGCTTTTCTGTTGAAATGTAGGTTCTCTGAACTCCAAGAATGGGCGGCTCTCCTTTTTTTTTTCAAGAAATCCCCAATTAAGGTGCCACCAACCTCCTGTGCTTACTGAAGAGCTCAGTGACTTTCAAAGTGGCACCGTCATAGGATGCCACCTTTCCACCAAGTCAGTTAATCAAATTTCTGCCCTACTAGAGCTGCCCTGGTCAACTGTAAGTGCTGTTATTGTGAGGTGGAAACGTCTAGAAGCAACAACGGCTCAGCCGCAAAGTGGTAGGCCACACAAGCTCACAGAACGGGACCGCTGAGTGCTGAAGCGCGTAGTGCCTACAAATCATCTGTCCTCGGTTGCAACACTCACTACTGAGTTCCAAACTGCCTCTGGAAGCAACGTTAGCACAATAACTGTGCATCGGAAGGTTAAAAAGGGGGTTCCATGGCCGAGCAGCCGCACACAAGCCTAAGATCACCATGAGCAATGCCAAGCGTCTTTCTGAAGTGGTGTAAAGCTCGCCGCAATTGGACTCTGGAGCAGTATAAACACGTTCTCTGGAGTGATGAATCACACTTCACCATCTGGTAGTCCGACGGGCGAATCTGGCTTTGGCGGATGCCAGGAGAACACTACCTGGCCCAATGCAAAGTGTCAGCTGTAAAGTTTGGTAGAGGAGGAATAATGGTCTGGGGCTGTTTTTCATGGTTCATGCTAGGCCCATTAGTTCCAGTGAAGGGAAATCTTAACGTTACACCATACAATGACATTCTAGACGATTCTGTGCTTCCCACTTTGTGCCAACAGTTTGGGGAATGCCTAACAATGCCCCTGGGCACAGAGTTCCTTACAAAAATGTTGTGGAAGAACTTGACTGGCCTGCACAGAGCTCTGACCTCAAAGCCATCAAACACCTTTGGGATGAATTGGGAACGCCGACTACGAGCCAGGCCTAATCGCCCAACATCAGTGCCCTACCTCACTAATTCTCTTGTGGCTGAATGGATGCAAGTCCCCGCAGCAATGTTCCTACATAAAGTGTTTTTCTGCAAAGTTACCGGGATGTCACGTGTCCTACTTATATTAGTCCACCCAGAACAACGTAAGTATTATGAAACTTCTATTCAATCAAATAAACCTCAAGTAGTAAATAAGCCATACATTTTTTGTTGTTGGCCAAATTCAACACTCATTGACGTCCATACAAAAACTCCTTGCTTGGTGGGCGAAACAAAGAAAAACGGAGGGAGACTTTTTCGCAGAGTTGTGGCTCTCTCTTCCTCTTCCTCTCTGTGCACAGTCATATTGGCTCGCTAGCAACATGACATCGTTTCTATTCTAGAGGCAGTGCAAACGCAAATTGAGCTTGCCCTCCAAGACCAGCCCAACTCGGGTTGACTTCAAAGTGCGAGGCTTTAGATTTTTCTCCAATTCAAACAAAGAGGTACGCTACAACAAGACTTGCTCTTGGTCCATAGAGGTTTGAGAAAAGACCATACGCCTTAGATCGGATACACCTTAGATCAGATATAGGATTTCCCAAAACCGGAAGTCCCAACTTGGAAATGAGAGAAAGGCCTATTCCAGCATCCGAACAGTACACCACAGAGTACACTGTAACCGCCAACTTCCCTTCAATTCACATGGCTGAAATTACCTCACAAGAGAAAGCATCCAAGCCATGTGCAGCCCATGTATCTGATGCTGTCATACTCTTTTTGAACAGACAGCATCAGATACATAGTCTATACGTACTGAGAGAGAGGTGCTGTTTCACTGTCCAGACAGCATCAGATACATGGTCTACACATACTGAGACAGAGGGGAGCTATTTCACTGTCCAGACAGCATCAGATACATGGTCTACACATACTGAGACAGAGGGGAGCTGTTTCACTGTCCAGACAGCATCAGATACATGGTCTACACATACTGAGACAGAGGGGAGCTATTTCACTGTCCAGACAGCATCAGATACATGGTCTACACATACTGAGACAGAGGGGAGCTGTTTCACTGTCCAGACAGCATCAGATACATGGTCTACACATACTGAGACAGAGGGGAGCTGTTTCACTGTCCAGACAGCATCAGATACATGGTCTACACATACTGAGACAGAGGGGAACTGTTTCACTGTCCAGACAGCATCAGATACATGGTCTACACATACTGAGACAGAGAGGAGGTGTTTCACTGTCCAGACAGCATCAGATACATGGTCTACACGTACTGAGACAGAGGGGAGCTGTTTCACTGTCCAGACAGCATCAGATACATGGTCTACACGTACTGAGACAGGGGGGAGCTGTTTCACTGTCCAGACAGCATCAGATACATGGTCTACACATACTGAGACAGAGGGGAGCTGTTTCACTCTCTTGGATGCTTTATCTGAGATGTATCTTTCTGTGTTTTTTGTATTATATTTTATTTGGATGGGCAAGGAGGTGTGGTAGGGCGGGCCAGGCCCCCTAAGGTCCTCCCATAACGTCGGCCCTGGGACACCGTATCCTACATGTGAGGCAGCGGGTAGCTTTGAGGTTTAACCATTGGGCCAGTAACTGAAAGATTGCTGGTTTGAACACCAGAGCCGATAACGTGAAAAATCTGTCGTTGTGCTCTTGAGCAAGGCACTTAAACCCCAATTGTTCCAGGGGTGCTGAACAATGGTGATCGTTTCCGTGACGATTCTCCTTGCTGTTGTCTCAGGGTAAACACATTTCCATAACACGTGTGTCAAGTTTGTAACAGAATAAATATAAGCACCGGACACACATAATTCCTCTAACATAGCAATCTATCTTATATTGCTGAATGTCTGGCTAAAGTTGAGGCAAACTTTTTAGATAACATATTGCATATTTGACTGTTCCTGCTTGTTGTCCTGACATTTCACATTCCATACTTTGACTGTCACTTTCCTCTATTCTGTTCAAAGCCCGCTGCTGTGCTGTGCCAATTTCTCAGCAGCCGCTGTCAGAGACGTGACACAGATATACGCCTCCATTTAGCTTTTTCCTAAAGGTAAACAGTTATGAACATAGGCTGTATAGTCTACACACCGTCGGTATCACACGTATTCACCCTCCCTTGGGGTTTTTTCACATTTTGTTGCTTTATAAAATGGGATTAAAATTGATTTAATTGTGTGTTTTTTTTGTCATGAGTCTACACAAAAAGCTTGACAATGTCAAACTGAAAAAAAAAAGTTTTATACATTTGTACTAATTTATACTAATGAATTAACTAAAATGTAAAAGTATGCACCTCTTTTGTTTAGGCAGGCTTAAATTGGTTTAGGAGTAAAATGTGGCTTAACAAATCACACATTAAGTTACATGGACTCACCATGTGTGACATAATAGGGGTTGGCATGATTTTTGAATGACAACTTTGTTTGAGTGTGAGTGTGGCTGAAGATCAGCGAGGTTTCATGGGTAGAACCTTCAACGGGCTGTCCCCCCCTCTGTCCCCCATACATACAACATCAGTAAGGTCCCAGAGTCAAATATTGAATTTAGCACAGATTCAAGTACAAAGACCAGGGAGATTTTCAAAAGCCTCAAAGAAGGGCAGTGATTGGTAGATGGGTAACAATAACAAATTAGACATTGAATATCACTTTAAGCACGGTCAAGTTAATAATTGTGCTGTGGGTGATGTATTAAACTACAGAGACGCATCAAAGATAGTCATCCTTCTGAACTGAGCTGGAGAACAGAAGTGACACTGCTCAGGGATGTCGCTGTGAGGCCATTAGGGATTTTAAAACAGCTACAGAGTTCAATGGCTGTGATGGGAGAAAACTGAGGATGGAACAACAACAATAATGATCTAAATGACAGAGTGAAAAGAAGAATACAAATATACAGAATAAAAATATTTAAAAAAAAAACATGCATCCTGCAACAAGGCACTAAAGTAATACCCCAAATAAAAAAACACAGCAAAGGAAAATACTTTTTGGCTTAAATGCAAAGCCTAATGTTTAAGCCAAATCCAACACTAGACATCACTGAGGAACTGCCTCCTTATTTTCAAGGATGGTGGTGGCTGCGTCATGGTATGGGTATGCTTGTCATCGGCAAAGACTGGGGAGTTTTCAGGATAAAACCCAACAGGATCCTAGAGGAAAGCCTGATTTCAGTCTGCTTTACATCAGACACTGGGAGAGGAATTCACCTTTTCAGCAGGACAATAACCTAAAACACAAGACCAAATGTACACTGGAGTGACTTACCAAGAAGACAGTGAATGTTCCTGAGTGGCCAAGTTACAGCTTTGGCTTACTGTCTAGCCATGATCCACATCACCTTGCTAGAGCTTGAAGAATTATGAAAAGAATAATGGGCAAATATTGCACAATCCAGGTGTGCAAAGCTCTTAGAGACTTACCCAAGAAGACTCACAGCTGTAATCACTGCCAAAGGTGATTCTAACATGTATTGACTCAGGGGGGTGAATACTTATCTAATCAAGATATATTCATGTTTTATTTTTTATTAATCTTTTTTTTTTTAAGTATACATTTTTTTTCTCCACTTTTCACACTGAGTATTTAGTGTAGATCGTTGACAAAAAATTACAATTAAATCCATTTTAATCCCACTTTGTAAAACAATAAAATGTGAATGAAATCCAGGGATGAATACTTATGAAACCCACTGTAGTCGAGGCTAGTTAGTAGTAAATGGATCGGTGGAAAGTGCTGATTTGTGAATTGTGTAATGAGATTTCCCCTGTGAGTTAATGAGTAATCCTGCTGGTGTGCTTGTTTTGAATTGAGGAGACTAGCTGTCAACTGAGAGAGAGAAGCTGCTCACTGCTCTCTCTTTTAGCACTGAGATGTGTATTTGTATCATGTTTGTATCATGCCCTTGATTATATCTAATTCGCTCTGTAGGTGTCAAGTCAACCACCATTTTTAGTTTAGCCAAAATAATCTTATGATAACATTGGTAATAAAAAATTTAAAAATCATGGTTATTATTAACAATGATTAACACTCCAAGGAGGTATCACATCAACCACAGTCCTAAAATCAAATATAGGCTACATTAATCTAGGAAAAGGTACAACTTTATTTGTATGAGTGTGGTTGGCACGTGTTGTGCCAAGCAGCAAGGTTTGATGTGCAGAACCTTCAACAAGGTTGTCATTAGAGGTGGTGGTGGTAGAAGTGGGTATTGCTGTGCCTTTGTCTGTGTCAGCGTCCATAGAATTAGGAATTAACACTTAGGGTCAAGCCCCTGTGGAGGTTGTGTGAGATTGATTTATCTCTATGCTGTCCCACAGTAGCTGTGGTGAGGTAATGGCAATGAACTCAAATCAAAACAAAGTGTATTTGTCACGTGCGCCAAATACAACAGGTGTAGACCTTACAGTGAAATGCTTACTTACAGGCTCTAACCAATTGTGCAAAAAAGGTATTAGGTGAACAATAGGTAAGTAAAGAAATAAAAACAACAGTGAAAAGACAGTAGCGAGGCTATAAAAGTAGCGAGGCTATATACAGACACCGGTTAGTCAGGCTGATTGAGATAGTATGTATGTGTAGATATGTTCCGATTCAAACTAAATCTATTTGTATAGTTGTGAACAAGGCTAAGCTGCTCTCATCTACACGCTTTCACTTTGCTCTGTCTCTCCATCTCTTGCTCTCTCTCTCTCTCTCTCTCTCTCTCTCTCTCTCTCTCTCTCTCTCTCTCTCTCTCTCTCTCTCTCTCTCTCTCTCTCTCTCTCTCTCTCTCTCTCTCTCTCTCTCTCTCTCTCTCTCTCTCTTTCTCGTTAGCTCATCAACCTGAGGTTTGGGTAAACTGGACCAATGATTCAGTATACCATAGTTTCCATGGCATGTCCCTTCAATGTAAAAGTGCAGTAGTTATTCACAGTTATTTCTATAATAATTAACCTTTTTTCACCTACCATATTTAACCTGGCAAGGCTCTTTGATCTGCTTGGAAATGTGGGCAGCCCAGGGGTTACTCTGGAAATGTGGGCAGCCCAGGGGTTACTCTGGAAATGTGGGCAGCCCAGGGGTTACTCTGGAAATGTGGGCAGCCCAGGGGTTACTCTGGAAATGTGGGCAGCCCAGGGGTTACTCTGGAAATGTGGGCAGCCCAGGGGTTACTCTGGAAATGTGGGCAGCCCAGGGGTTACTCTGGAAATGGGGGCAGCCCAGGGGTTACTCTGGAAATGTGGGCAGCCCAGGGGTTACTCTGGAAATGTGGGCAGCCCAGGGGTTACTCTGGAAATGTGGGCAGCCCAGGGGTTACTCTGGAAATGTGGGCAGCCCAGGGGTTACTCTGGAAATGGGGGCAGCCCAGGGGTTACTCTGGAAATGTGGGCAGCCCAGGGGTTACTCTGGAAATGTGGGCAGCCCAGGGGTTACTCTGGAAATGGGGGCAGCCCAGGGGTTACTCTGGAAATGTGGGCAGCCCAGGGGTTACTCTGGAAATGTGGGCAGCCCAGGGGTTACTCTGGAAATGGGGGCAGCCCAGGGGTTACTCTGGAAATGTGGGCAGCCCAGGGGTTACTCTGGAAATGTGGGCAGCCCAGGGGTTACTCTGGAAATGTGGGCAGCCCAGGGGTTACTCTGGAAATGTGGGCAGCCCAGGGGTTACTCTGGAAATGGGGGCAGCCCAGGGGTTACTCTGGAAATGTGGGCAGCCCAGGGGTTACTCTGGAAATGGGGGCAGCCCAGGGGTTACTCTGGAAATGTGGGCAGCCCAGGGGTTACTCTGGAAATGTGGGCAGCCCAGGGGTTACTCTGGAAATGTGGGCAGCCCAGGGGTTACTCTGGAAATGTGGGCAGCCCAGGGGTTACTCTGGAAATGTGGGCAGCCCAGGGGTTACTCTGGAAATGTGGGCAGCCCAGGGGTTACTCTGGAAATGGGGGCAGCCCAGGGGTTACTCTGGAAATGGGGGCAGCCCAGGGGTTACTCTGGAAATGTGGGCAGCCCAGGGGTTACTCTGGAAATGTGGGCAGCCCAGGGGTTACTCTGGAAATGTGGGCAGCCCAGGGGTTACTCTGGAAATGTGGGCAGCCCAGGGGTTACTCTGGAAATGTGGGCAGCCCAGGGGTTACTCTGGAAATGTGGGCAGCCCAGGGGTTACTCTGGAAATGTGGGCAGCCCAGGGGTTACTCTGGAAATGTGGGCAGCCCAGGGGTTACTCTGGAAATGTGGGCAGCCCAGGGGTTACTCTGGAAATGTGGGCAGCCCAGGGGTTACTCTGGAAATGTGGGCAGCCCAGGGGTTACTCTGGAAATGTGGGCAGCCCAGGGGTTACTCTGGAAATGTGGGCAGCCCAGGGGTTACTCTGGAAATGGGGGCAGCCCAGGGGTTACTCTGGAAATGGGGGCAGCCCAGGGGTTACTCTGGAAATGTGGGCAGCCCAGGGGTTACTCTGGAAATGGGGGCAGCCCAGGGGTTACTCTGGAAATGTGGGCAGCCCAGGGGTTACTCTGGAAATGTGGGCAGCCCAGGGGTTACTCTGGAAATGGGGGCAGCCCAGGGGTTACTCTGGAAATGTGGGCAGCCCAGGGGTTACTCTGGAAATGGGGGCAGCCCAGGGGTTACTCTGGAAATGTGGGCAGCCCGGGGGTTACTCTGGAAATGTGGGCAGCCCAGGGGTTACTCTGGAAATGTGGGCAGCCCAGGGGTTACTCTGGAAATGGGGGCAGCCCAGGGGTTACTCTGGAAATGTGGGCAGCCCAGGGGTTACTCTGGAAATGGGGGCAGCCCGGGGGTTACTCTGGAAATGGGGGCAGCCCAGGGGTTACTCTGGAAATGTGGGCAGCCCAGGGGTTACTCTGGAAATGTGGGCAGCCCAGGGGTTACTCTGGAAATGTGGGCAGCCCAGGGGTTACTCTGGAAATGTGGGCAGCCCAGGGGTTACTCTGGAAATGGGGGCAGCCCAGGGGTTACTCTGGAAATGTGGGCAGCCCAGGGGTTACTCTGGAAATGTGGGCAGCCCAGGGGTTACTCTGGAAATGTGGGCAGCCCAGGGGTTACTCTGGAAATGTGGGCAGCCCAGGGGTTACTCTGGAAATGTGGGCAGCCCGGGGGTTACTCTGGAAATGTGGGCAGCCCGGGGGTTACTCTGGAAATGGGGGCAGCCCGGGGGTTACTCTGGAAATGTGGGCAGCCCAGGGGTTACTCTGGAAATGTGGGCAGCCCAGGGGTTACTCTGGAAATGTGGGCAGCCCAGGGGTTACTCTGGAAATGTGGGCAGCCCAGGGGTTACTCTGGAAATGTGGGCAGCCCGGGGGGTTACTCTGGAAATGTGGGCAGCCCAGGGGTTACTCTGGAAATGTGGGCAGCCCAGGGGTTACTCTGGAAATGTGGGCAGCCCAGGGGTTACTCTGGAAATGTGGGCAGCCCAGGGGTTACTCTGGAAATGTGGGCAGCCCGGGGGGTTACTCTGGAAATGTGGGCAGCCCAGGGGTTACTCTGGAAATGTGGGCAGCCCAGGGGTTACTCTGGAAATGTGGGCAGCCCAGGGGTTACTCTGGAAATGTGGGCAGCCCAGGGGTTACTCTGGAAATGTGGGCAGCCCGGGGGTTACTCTGGAAATGTGGGCAGCCCGGGGGTTACTCTGGAAATGTGGGCAGCCCAGGGGTTACTCTGGAAATGTGGGCAGCCCAGGGGTTACTCTGGAAATGTGGGCAGCCCAGGGGTTACTCTGGAAATGTGGGCAGCCCGGGGGTTACTCTGGAAATGTGGGCAGCCCGGGGGTTACTCTGGAAATGTGGGCAGCCCGGGGGTTACTCTGGAAATGGGGGCAGCCCAGGGGTTACTCTGGAAATGGGGGCAGCCCAGGGGTTACTCTGGAAATGTGGGCAGCCCAGGGGTTACTCTGGAAATGTGGGCAGCCCGGGGGTTACTCTGGAAATGTGGGCAGCCCGGGGGTTACTCTGGAAATGTGGGCAGCCCAGGGGTTACTCTGGAAATGTGGGCAGCCCAGGGGTTACTCTGGAAATGTGGGCAGCCCAGGGGTTACTCTGGAAATGTGGGCAGCCCAGGGGTTACTCTGGAAATGTGGGCAGCCCAGGGGTTACTCTGGAAATGGGGGCAGCCCAGGGGTTACTCTGGAAATGTGGGCAGCCCAGGGGTTACTCTGGAAATGTGGGCAGCCCGGGGGTTACTCTGGAAATGTGGGCAGCCCGGGGGTTACTCTGGAAATGTGGGCAGCCCGGGGGTTACTCTGGAAATGTGGGCAGCCCGGGGGTTACTCTGAAAATGTGGGCAGCCCAGGGGTTACTCTGGAAATGTGGGCAGCCCAGGGGTTACTCTGGAAATGTGGGCAGCCCAGGGGTTACTCTGGAAATGGGGGCAGCCCAGGGGTTACTCTGGAAATGGGGGCAGCCCAGGGGTTACTCTGGAAATGTGGGCAGCCCAGGGGTTACTCTGGAAATGTGGGCAGCCCAGGGGTTACTCTGAAAATGTGGGCAGCCCAGGGGTTACTCTGGAAATGGGGGCAGCCCGGGGGTTACTCTGGAAATGTGGGCAGCCTGGGGGTTACTCTGGAAATGTGGGCAGCCCAGGGGTTACTCTGAAAATGTGGGCAGCCCAGGGGTTACTCTGGAAATGTGGGCAGCCCAGGGGTTACTCTGGAAATGGGGGCAGCCCAGGGGTTACTCTGGAAATGGGGGCAGCCCAGGGGTTACTCTGGAAATGGGGGCAGCCCAGGGGTTACTCTGGAAATGGGGGCAGCCCAGGGGTTACTCTGGAAATGTGGGCAGCCCAGGGGTTACTCTGGAAATGTGGGCAGCCCGGGGGTTCTCTGGCTACTAAGTAACCTCGTCTCAGGGCTGTTTTGCTACTGCGCTACCTAGGCTAGGCTACTAGGCTACTCAGAAGTGGAGGGTGTAGCAGCTCTTGGAGGTGGAAGAAGACAATGTTTTCATGACTCTGTGTACAGTGAAAACACTGAGGCATAAGACATGGTGAGGGTGAAGGAAGTATGTGAGACAGGACAGAGGGGTAAACACTTGTGATATTTACTGTAAGCAACATATGGCACAATATGTTGTGCCATGTGTTTGTCCGTACATATGTGTCTGTATGAGATGTCTCTCTGCGTTAAATGGTGTTGAACCATTGGGGAGACCACCATGCCAGGGGGCCTGCTCAATATGTCCATTCACTATAACTATATATCTTTCCAGTACAACAGTGACAATCTTCTGGATGTTTCGAATACAATGAATCTCATCCTACAAATGTTCCATGATGCTCTGGTTCAGTTTTTACACTTTGTAAATAATTTGACCTAAACTCTTAGAAAAAAGGGTTCTAATGGTATTCAGCGAGCGTCCCTCCCTGTGTGCTCTGTGTACCTACAGTAGGTGTACCTTGGTGGTGTGCCTACAGTAGGTGTACCTTGGTGGTGTGTCGCAGCCCTGGAGGAAAACGTCAGCACAATCAAAGAACTTAGAAGAACTAGAAATGGCAGCCATTTGAAAACACAGTAACCAGTCCAATCACAAACCAGGATGTTTATTAACCCAAAGATATTTTTAAATGTTAGGAAGAGGAGCCATCCTCTTGAATTGGTTTTGTGTGTGTGTGTGTGTGTGTGTGTGTGTGTGTGTGTGTGTGTGTGTGTGTGTGTGTGTGTGTGTGTGTGTGTGTGTGTGTGTGTGTGTGTATTATCCCATGCCCCAGGATACTTCTCAGTGCACAACAGCCCAGTCCCCATCCTGTATCAACAGAATCATGAGGAGGCTGGTCAGGCCGGTTTACACTTTACTGTTTAGGTCACATGACGGTCAAGGTTCTTCTGACAAGGCCTCAAAGTGTGTCAAGGTTAATGTGTGTGTGTGTGTGTGTGTGTGTTTCACTTTTTTTCCCCTTTATTTAACTAGGCAAGTCAGTCAAGAACAAATTCTTATTTACAGTGACGGCCAATATAGAAAGACATCTTAACAACCACACACTTACACACTAATGACCTACTATTCCAGTCTGAAGGCATCACCCACCAGAGCCATTCAAAACCCTACTCGCCTAGAGGAGTCATACCTGAGCCCGTTAATAATGAAATATCCCTAATCATTGTTCACCCAGGGAGCGTCAGGATATGGGCCTATCAGAAGAAGCACTAGGATCTCCTTACCGTACAGTGTGTTAACTCTGGGATTTGATACCTCACACCTTCTGAAATTACAGTCTGTTACCTATTCTATTCTCTGAACAAGCATTGGGTGTTGGGAATCAACAACACACTAGGATACAATAACGTGCTCTGCTGTTCCCCTTTGGTCCAGGCTGAAAGATCAAACATAACCCTATTGTTTGAGGAGGAGCATTATTTGATCTTGTAATTGTAATACACCCCTATCCCAGTGTCAGGAGGAATCAGAGAGAGAAAAGGGCAGATGCTGTAGAATTCAGCGTAGGCTACCTCATTGGCCTTGAAAGTGCTCTGACTGTTCTAAACTCCTTGTGAGTAACCAATGGTTGTTTGATCATAATCAGTCATTGTATCGGTGAAAGGGAGGTAAAGAGCAAAAGAGAGCCCCCCTCCACCATTATCTAGGAATAATTGTAATCATTCCCTCACATAAAGTATCATCCCATGGGGTTGCCATGGACACCACCTCTCTTAACTTCTAGGATGCCATCTCATCTTTAGACTCAAGGTTCTAGAATTGCTTTTAGTCCAAAGAACGTTGATTATTTTATGGTTTTATTCCAAAGAAAGTGTATTTATTTCATGGTTTTATTCCAAAGAAAGTGTATTTATTGAATGGTTTTAATCCAAAGAAAGTGTATTTATTTTATGGTTTTATTCCAAAGAAAGTGTATTTATTGAATGGTTTTAATCCAAAGAAAGTGTATTTATTTTATGATTTTATTCCAAAGAAAGTGTATTTATTGAATGGTTTTAATCCAAAGAAAGTGTATTTATTTTATGGTTTTATTCCAAAGAAATTGTATTTATTTTATGATTTTATTCCAAAGAAAGTGTATTTATTTAATGGTTTTAATCCAAAAACAGTGTATTTATTTAATGGTTTTAATCCAAAGACAGTGTATTTATTTAATGGTTTTAATCCAAAGACAGTGTATTTATTTAATGGTTTTAATCCAAAGAAAGTACAAGTCCAAGTACAGTGTTGTAAGTGCAGTGCAGATTGTAAAAATCATTCATTACTACTTTTGGCAGGTTTACTGGTATCGGGGTGTAGATTTCCCATAAAGCCATTTATTTATTTATTTATTTTTAAATCTAGTTTAACTACTAATGACCAAGATATCCAATACAAGATATTAACCTAACCCATTGTTATCTAGCCTACTGACTTAGCTCTGGCCTATAGTTGAGATTTAATTTAGCCTTTCAATCACGATAAAGTATCTCGAGGGATAAACCAGCAAGGGATAGAAAAAGGGGGACCTGAGTGAGCGAAAGATGAGAACCGTGAGAACGAAGACGTTTAGGGTCACTATACAGACGTTGAATCAATTTACGTTGAATCAATTTTCCCTGTTTGTTTGCCTTCACTCACTTTGCCAGCTTAGCGGGCTGCAGCTTAGTGATGCTATGGTTATGTAAGACAGAGCTATATACAGCCGGAGGGCAATCCTCCCCTCCTTTCAACCACTTCAACTCTAATCTGACAATTATCAGATTAGGGTGACGTAGAAATCAAAGAAATCAATTTATGTCCATCTATCTCCATGATTATGTCTGTTGGGAAATGTAAATATTGGTGATCAATATCAAAGAATGTTTTGTATTCTAGGTCTAATTGCAGCAACAACAAAAAATATAGCCATCTCCAGACTTAGCCATCCCTGAGGCCGGTCTGGTAGCTCGTATTCATCTGTAGGTTAATAATGAAGAGATGTCCAGAGTTAGACATCCCTGAGACCGGTCTGGTAGCTCGTATTCGTCTGTAGGTTAATAATGAAGAGATGTCCAGAGTTAGCCATCCCTGAGACCGGTCTGGTAGCTCGTATTCGTCTGTAGGTTAATAATGTAGTAAGGTACGGTGGAAGCTTATGCAAGAGGGCTTTATAAACAAAAAGAGTGCAATGCATCGATCTACGAGACTTCAAGGAGGGTCAGCCTACTTTCTGATACAGAGTGTGTTATGATAAACTGCGTTCACTGTCTTCAGTACAGTGGCAGCTGCATTCATATAATCGATTTTCCCCATAGTCTATAACCGGTATGAATGTCGACTGAAGGATTTGTTATCTGCTATTTAATGAAAGGCATGCCCTATTCTTAAAAAGGAAATTCATTTTATGTCTTCCCTTCTTAAGTAACTAATCAATATACTTTCTGAAAAATAGCTTCTCGTCCATCCAGATACCCAGATATTAATAAGCGGGGACACGATCAATGTGTAAATCATCGGATATATTTTTACGTGATTTGGAAAATAACATATAATTAGTTTTGCCTGCATTAAGTTCCAATTTCAGTTCAACAAAGGCTTTCTGCAGAGCATCATTTATTATGATTTTTTTTATTTATTTCACCTTTATTTAATTAACTAGGCAAGTCACTTAAGAACAAATTCTTATTTACAATGACGGCCTACCGGGGAACAGTGGGTTAACTGCCTTGTTCAGGGGCAGAATGACAGATTTTTACCTTGTCCGCTCGGGGATTCGATCCAGCAACCTTTTGGTTACTGGCCCACTAGGCTACCTGCCGCCCCAAAAAGCCGATTGTAGTTCTGTTAGAGCATTGTCAACAGAATGCACAGCGGTATCATCCTCATACACGTGTTAGCTCCTCAACCTGAGGTTTGGCTAAACTGGACCAATGATTCAGCATACCATAGTTTCAATGGCAAAAGTACAGTAGTAAAACAGAGTTTATTTTCCCACTTAATAACCTCGTCTCAGGGCTGTTTTGCTACTGAGCTACCTAGGCTAGGCTACTAGGCTACTCAGAAGTGGAGGGTGTAGCAGCTCTTGGAGGTGGAAGAAGATAATGTTTTCATGACTCTGTGTACAGTGAAAAAACTGAGGCATAAGACATGGTGAGGGTGAAGGAAACACTAGTGGTATTTACTGCGAGACAGACCGTCACAATATGTTTTACCATGTGTTTTGTCTGTGCATATGCGTCTGTGTGGTGAGAACCATGCCAGTGGGCCTGCTCACCATGTCCATTCACTAGATTATATTATGTACAGTATCTTTCCAGTACGACGGTGACAAGCTTCTGGATGTTTCCATTACAATGAACGTCATCCTACAAAAGGTTCCATGATGCTCTGGTTCAGCTTTTATACATCATTTGACCTAGGTTGCCTCCTAAATGGCACCCTATTCCCTACATCAGGGATGGGCAGCTCCAGTTCTCCGGGGCAGGAGTGGTGTTCCACGTTGTCCACATCCCACAGCTGATTAAACTAACTGAATTCTAAACTGAAGATCATAATCAGTTGATTGTTGGAGTCAGGTGTGTTAGCTGGGGCTAGGTTAAAAGTATGACACCTATCAGACCCCCGAGGACTGGAGCTGCCCATCCCTGCCCTAGTGCACTACTTCTGACCAGAGGGCTTAAAAGTAGTGTACTATGTAGAGAATAGGTTGCCATTTGGGACGAAGTCCTGGTCATGAGAGATACCACTCATTAGACACAAGGGACAGTTTGAAGACGCTCAGCAACCTCTGTGCCATTCAGAAGATCAACAATAAGAAGGGAGTCTAATGAGACCAATGTCTATTTCACCAGGGAGATCTGCAATAACGATGTCCATCGTGTAGATACAGCGCCTTCATAAAGTATTCATACCCCTTGACTTATTCCACATCTCAATTAAAAATGGATTAAATCGATTGTAACTAGTCCACTCAGGAAAATTCAATGTCGTCTTGGTAAGCAACTCCAGTGTTTTAGTTTATTGTCCTGCTGAAAGGGGAATTTGTCTCCCCAGTGTCTGTTGGAAAGCAGACTGAACCAGGTTTTCCTCCAGGATTTTGCCTGTGCTTCTTTTCACCCTAAACTCCCTAGTCCTTGCCGATGACAAGAATACCCATAACATGATGCAGCCACTACCAAGCTTGAAAGTATGAAGAGTGGTACTCAGTGATTTTGTTGTTTTAGATTTGCCCCAAACATAAAGCTTTGTTTTCAGGAAATAAAGTTAATTTCTTTGCCACACTTTTATTTAATCCATTTTTAAATTCAGGCTGTAACAACAAAATGTGGAAAACGTGTGAATACTTCCTGAAGGCACTTTCCATCAATACTGAGGTGTGCCGACAGTGCAAAAATATCATATCCATGTCTAGCAGCACCTTGCTTTTTAATGGTATTCAGCATCCCTCCCTGTGTGCTCTGTGTACCTACAGTAGGTGTACCTTGGTGGTGTGTCGCAGCCCTGGAGGAAAACGTCAGCACAATCAAAGAACTTAGAAGAACTAGAAATGGCAGCCATTTGAAAACACAGTAACCAGTCCAATCACAAACCAGGATGTTTATTAACCCAAAGATATTTTTCAATGTTAGGAAGAAGAGCCATCCTCTTGAATTGGTTTTGTGTGTGTGTGTGTGTGTGTGTGTGTGTGTGTGTGTGTGTGTGTGTGTGTGTGTGTGTGTGTGTGTGTGTGTATTATCCCATGCCCCAGGATACTTCTCAGTGCACAACAGCCCAGTCCCCATCCTGTATCAACAGAATCATGAGGAGGCTGGTCAGGCCGGTTTACACTTTACTGTTTAGGTCACATGACGGTCAAGGTTCTTCTGACAAGGCCTCAGAGTGTGTCAAGGTTAGTGTGCGTACTGTGATTCATATAGAAAGATATCTAAACAACTACACACTTAGTGTCTAAAGACTATTTTGAGCCATCGTACCTACTGTACACTCTTAGAAAAAAAGGTGCCATCTCGAACCTAAATGGGGTTTTCAGCTGTCCCCATAGGAGAACCCTTTGAAGAACCCTTTTTGGTTCCAGGCAGAACCCCTTTGAGTTCCATGTAGATCCCTTTACACAGAGGGTTCTACATGGAACCCCAAAGAGTTCTACCTGGAACAAAAAAGGGTTCTCCTAAGGGGACAGCTAAAGATAAGTTTTGGATCCCTTTTTTCTACGATTGTATATTGTGGCTTTTGTAGCACTCTCCAGTTGGTGTACTGATGTTTGACGACCAGGCCTGTGCACAAGGTAAGGCCCAGGTCAGGTTCTAAATACCTACTATTCCAGTCTGAAGGCATCACCCACCAGAGCCATTCAAAACCCTACTAGCCTAGAGGAGTCATACCTGAGCCCCTTAATAATTAAATATCCCTAATCATTGTTCACCCAGGGAGCATCAGGATATGGGCCTATCAGAAGAAGCACTAGGATCTCCTTACCTCACAGGGCGCAATCTGATACCTCACATCTGAAATTTCAGTCTGTAGCCTCTTAACATAACAGACCCAGGAGTTATCCTAGACCCAGGGGTTATCCTAGACCCAGGGGTTATCCTAGACCCAGGGGTTATCCTAGACCCAGGGGTTATCCTAGACCCAGGGGTTATCCTAGACCCAGGGTTCTGTAGTTATTCCAAAGAAAGTTGATATTTTATGCTTTTATTCCAAAGAAATCTAGTTTAACTACTAATGACCAAGAAATAAAATACAAGATATTAACCTAACCCATTGTTATCTAGCCTACTGACTTAGCTCTGGCCTATAGTTGAGATTTAATTTAGCCTTTCAATCACGATAAAGTATCTCGAGGGATAAACCAGCAAGGGATAGAAAAAGGGGGACCTGAGTGAGCGAAAGATGAGAACCGTGAGAACGAAGACGTTTAGGGTCACTATACAGACGTTGAATCAATTTACGTTTATGAGCGTCCCTGTTTGTTTGCCTTCACTCACTTTGCCAGCTTAGCGGGCTGCAGCTTAGTGATGCTATGGTTATGTAAGACAGAGCTATATACAGCCGGAGGGCAATCCTCCCCTCCTTTCAACCTTTTCAACTCTAATCTGACAATTATCAGATTAGGGTGACGTAGAAATCAAGGCCCCGTGGAGTAAATACCACCGTCACTCTGGGGGTCAGAAGTCGTGGAGGTAGCTAGATGGAGTAATGTAGTTAAATCAGTGTTACTTCATCGGCTTAGTGGAAGTACCAGTTAGGCACGCAGAACACAGACGATCTCTGACTGGCTGCTATTAGTTAGTGATCCCTTCAGTTAATTTTTTATTTTCGCGATCCACAGTCCTGCAAATGGGGGTTGCATTGCAGTCTGATAAAGAAGCAGCAGTAGCCGTGTTTAAGGTAGTTGTTGTGAAATTGTTAGGTTAGATTACTTGTTAGATATTACTGCACGGTCGGAACTAGAAGCACAAGCATTTCGCTACACTCGCATTAACATCTGCTAAATTTGATTTGGATTTGTTTCTCCTTGGTTAGGATGACACATAAGCCCTTAGCGTTACACAATCAGATGTGCTGTACATGCCAGCTGGAAAGAGGAGGGGTTTGTTAATCTTTGCACACATGGGGGAAAACAATATCCTTTTTCTCCAGCTTTTCTGTCATGTTTACTCTTCTCTGCAGGCCTTAAATATATTTTTTTATATCATTCTATATACGGTACTTCAAAAATTGACTCATGACTACTTCAAAGTAGCAAGGCTATGTGATTCCAGCTCTTTCTCGGGGTGTTAAGATAAAATGCTGACCTGGGATGATTGCTCAGTAATAAGACCTTATGCACAGCACACTCCAGCTGTCAGAGAGATTCACACGTCTTTCTGGCTCGCCTTGCACACAGATTACATCACAGTGTAGAGAACCCTGTTCGTCACCATGAACAGAGCCTAATTGACCTCGTTAGTTACCCAGTTACCCAATTAGTCAGGATGTCAGCATGCAGAGGATCCACTCTACAGAGAATACTGGGAGGAAACTCTGTTGCTGAGGGAATATTTTTCCCTCAGCAGTTTCAGGTGTATGATTAAATAAAACATGTTTAATACTCTGCCTGAAAAGCTGAATTCTCCAGCTATTCTTTGTTTCTGTTATTATTATTTTCTATCAAAATATCACAGCTATTTTCCTCAGCTTAGTATTATATTCTGATCTTATATTGATTTTCACCTGAATGGTGGTAAACATCAAGACAACATGAACAATTTTCTTTTCTTTTTTACTGATCACATACACATGGTTAGCAGATGTTAATGCGAGTGTAGCGAAATGCTTGTGCTTCCAGTTCTGACAATGCAGTAATATCTAACAAGTAATCTAACAAATTCACAACGACTACCTTATATACACACAATGTAAGGGGCTGGAATATTTACATATAAATATATGGATGCGCGATGGCCGTGCGGCATAGGCAAGATGTAATAGATGGTATAAAATACAGTATATACATATGAGATGAGTAATGTAGGATATGTAAACATTAAAGTGGCATTATTTAAAGTGACTGGTGATACCTTTATTAAATCCATTTATTAAAGTGGCAAGACATTTGAGTCTGTATGTTGGCAGCAGCCTCTCTGTTAGTGATGGCTGTTTAACAGTCTGATGACCTTGAGATAGAAGCTGTTTTTCAGTCTCTCGGTCCCAGCTTTGATGCACCTGTACTGACCTCACCTTCTGGGTGATAACGGGGGGAACAGGCAGTTGCTTGGGTGGTTGTTGTCCTTGATGATCTTTTTGGCCTCCCTGTGACATTGGGTGCTGTAGGTGTCCTGAAGGGCAGGTAGTTTGCCCCCGCTGATGCGTTGTGCAGACTGCACTACCCTCTTGGGAGCTTTGCGATTGAGGGCGGTTGCCGTACCAGGAGGTGATACAGCCCGACAGGATGCTCTCGATTGTGCATCTATAAAAGTTTGTGAGGCTTTTAGGTGACAAGCCACATTTCTTCAGTCTCCTGAGGTTGAAGAGGTGCTGTTGCGCCTTGTTCACCACTCTGTCTGTTTGGGAGGACCATTTCAGTTTGTCCGTGATGTGTACACCGAGGAACTTAAAACTTTCCACCTTCTCCGCTACTGTCCCATCGATGTGGACAGGGGGGGTGCTCCCTCTGCTGTTTCCTGAAGTCCACGATCATCTCCTTTGTTTTGTTGAGTGAGAGGTTATTTTCCTGACACCACACTCCGAGGGAATTTCCATGACTGTGGAAATTCAATGGGGCCATGGATGGATTAGAAAATGTCATTTAAACGACACATGTTGCGGTTAGAAGTTGAACTCAACCACCTGGACAAGGGTAGGATGGCCCAGTTGAACCAAGTTGACACTGACCTTCACTAACATGCCAGTCTAGAATGGCTCTTTCCAAATCTGGTCTAGTTGAGGCTACTAATACGCAACCTACAGTTAGTATTATTTCCTGATGATGGAGGTACAGCCCCTTTTATGTAACATTAAAGATATAATAAGTAAATGAGTTAGAAACCATTGAGACATATTGACCTTTTTTCATTATGTAACTGGTCAGATGGCAAGAATTTGTTCGGTCAATTAAAAAATACAACTCCACTAATAACACAAGTTGATACACTACATTTAAAATCATCAAGTAGGATTACACAAAAAAAGGTATTTCCATCGTTGTCTTCAGTCTGACTTTGGCCGGCATCTACTGGTAGTAACCATGTTGTTTCCCCTAACATCAAGTCTTGTTTCTACTGATCACACAAGACAACCAGGGGTTCAATTATATGATGTCGCCTGTCTAGTGTTCTAGTGTTCAGAGACACCTGATAGGTTGATCCCTGGTCATGCTTCATGCTTGGTCTGTTTCTGTCTCTGTTTTCCCAGAATTCAACCTGACTTGCGAGGCAGTGAGGAGGCATGATGTGGAGAGACGTGGGAGTAACACTGATACTGTCACTAATCCTGCCTGTGGTTGCTCAGGGAGCACGTAAGTCACAGACCACAAAGTGTGTGTGTGTGTGTGTGTGTGTGTGTGTGTGTGTGTGTGTGTGTGTGTGTGTGTGTGTGTGTGTGTGTGTGTGTGTGTGTGTGTGTGTGTGTGTGTGTGTGTGTGTGTGTGTGTGTGTGTGTGTCTGATACTGCCACTAATCTGCATGCGGTCACTCGGAACATATAAGTCAAAGACCAGGCCATGTAACCTCTGATTGGATTTGTATTACAATGTCCATATATAACTGGCTGAATTAAAGGGAGACAGTGTGTCCAGAATGATTAAGACTATGCATGGAGCATATCAACAGTGTCGGCTGAAGGCTGTATCACATCTGGCCGGGATTGGGAGTCCCATAGGGCGGCGCACAATTGGCCCAGTGTCGTCCGGGTTTGGCCAGGATAGGTCGTCATTGTAAATAAGAATTTGTTCTTAACTGACTTGCCGAGTTAAATAAAGGTTAAATAATCAAATGTAAAAACATGACTGTAGTTTCAATACTATGCTCCTCCCAGTAGACACTGGGAATACACTACTTCCATATCTCGATAAGTTGTGCATTTTTAATGGACCCTAAACAGCCACAAGTAAAATGGACACTTTAGATCTTGATATATTCTAGATAGATATATTTTTACATCAATGGGAAAACTAATAAAGGTAAAATAAAATGAATAAGGAAATAGCTGGTCTAACTGTGAAAGGTAGTGTGTGTTGTCTCAAATGAGGTGTGTGTTGTTTCACAGGTGTTGTGTGTTGTCTCAAATGAGTTGTGTGTTGTCTCACAGGTGTTGTGTGTTGTCTCACAGGTGTTGTGTGTTGTCTCAAATGAGTTGTGTGTTGTCTCAAATGAGTTGTGTGTTGTCTCAAATGAGTTGTGTGTTGTCTCACAGGTGTTGTGTGTTGTCTCAAATGAGTTGTGTGTTGTCTCAAATGAGTTGTGTGTTGTCTCAAATGAGTTGTGTGTTGTCTCAAATGAGTTGTGTGTTGTCTCACAGGTGTTGTGTGTTGTCTCACAGGTGTTGTGTGTTGTCTCACAGGTGTTGTGTGTTGTCTCAAATGAGTTGTGTGTTGTCTCAAATGAGTTGTGTGTTGTCTCACAGGTGTTGTGTGTTGTGCTGCCTTCTGTGCCTGTTGTCTGACCTGGTTTATCAGTTGTCTGACCTGGTCTACCGGTTGTCTGACCTGCTCTACCGGTTGTCTGACCTGCTCTACCGGTTGTCTATCCTTCAGGCCACACCCCCCCAGGAAAGCCCAAGCTGACCAGCTGTAGGTCCCCAGATAAGGAGACCTTCACCTGCTGGTGGGAGGCAGGCTCTGACGGGGGGCGACCCACCACCTACTCCCTCTTCTACCACAAAGAGAAGTGAGTGGTTATACAGACATACGACATGCCCACTGGCAAGGAGGTGGACACCCACGAAGCAACACCCCCCCCCCACCCCCATGCCTGCATTACCCCCTATCACATGATCCCTCCTAAAAACCTAAAAACCATTGGTCACTTGTCTTGGACACACCTTCACACACAGGCTTAGGTACAAACACGCTGGTGTTTTTCAGGAATTGTTTATGTAAACACAAAGGCAAAGGATGTTGACTTGTTTTTTTCCTGCTGTCATGTAAATAGCAAGACTGAAAAATCATAACAAGGCCACACGAACACTTGTTATTCCGACACCTGTCCGGACATGTTGTTCCTCACTAATATCACATTGTCATCTCTGTGTCAACGCTCCTTGACCAGCTCTGACACGGTCTATGAGTGTCCAGACTACTTCCCTATCTGTCTGTCTCTGTCTCTCTCTCTGTCCCTGTCTCTCTTTCTCTCTGTCCCTGTCTCTTGTCTCTCTCTCTCTCTCTGTCCCTGTCTCTCTTTCTCTCTGTCCCTGTCTCTTGTCTCTCTCTCTCTCTCTCTGTCCCTGTCTCTCCAGCTCTGACACGGTCTATGAGTGTCCAGACTACCTCACTAACTGTCTCTCTGTCTCTAACTGGAACTAACTGTCTCTCTCTGTCCCTCACTCTTTCTGTCCCTCTCCAGCTCTGACACAGTCTATGAGTGTCCAGACTACCGTACAGCGGGGGCCAACTCCTGTTTCTTCAACAAGAATGAAACATCCATCTGGGTCAACTACAATATCACTGTAGTGGCCACCAACGCCCTCGGCAACAACTTCTCTGACCCTGTGGATGTAGACGTGGTCTATATAGGTAAGAAACTTGACCCCATGGACGTGGTCTATATAGGTAAGAAACTTGACCCCATGGACGTGTTCTATATAGATAAGAAACTTGACCCCATGGACGTGGTCTATATAGGTAAGAAACTTGACCCCATGGACGTGGTCTATATAGATAAGAAACTTGACCCCATGGACGTGGTCTATATAGATAAGAAACTTGACCCCATGGACGTGGTCTATATAGATAAGAAACTTGACCCCATGGACGTGGTCTATATAGATAAGAAACTTGACCCCATGGACGTGGTCTATATAGGTAAGAAACTTGACCCCATCGACGTAGTCTATATAGATAAGAAACTTGACCCCATGGACGTGGTCTATATAGATAAGAAACTTGACCCCATGGACGTGGTCTATATAGGTAAGAAACTTGACCCCATGGACGTGGTCTATATAGGTAAGAAACTTGACCCCATGGACGTAGTCTATATAGGTAAGAAACTTGACCCCATGGACGTGGTCTATATAGGTAAGAAACTTGACCCCATGGACGTGGTCTATATAGGTAAGAAACTTGACCCCATGGACGTGGTCTATATAGATAAGAAACTTGACCCCATGGACGTAGTCTATATAGATAAGAAACTTGACCCCATGGACGTGGTCTATATAGATAAGAAACTTGACCCCATGGACGTGGTCTATATAGATAAGAAACTTGACCCCATGGACGTGGTCTATATAGGTAAGAAACTTGACCCCATGGACGTGGTCTATATAGGTAAGAAACTTGACCCCATGGACGTGGTCTATATAGGTAAGAAACTTGACCCCATGGACGTGGTCTATATAGGTAAGAAACTTGACCCCATGGACGTGGTCTATATAGGTAAGAAACTTGACCCCATGGACGTGGTCTATATAGGTAAGAAACTTGACCCCATGAACGTGGTCTATATAGGTAAGAAACTTGACCCCATGGACGTGGTCTATATAGATAAGAAACTTGACCCCATGGACGTGGTCTATATAGATAAGAAACTTGACCCCATGGACGTGGTCTATAGAGATAAGAAACTTGACCCCATGGACGTGGTCTATATAGGTAAGAAACTTGACCCCATGGACGTGGTCTATATAGGTAAGAAACTTGACCCCATGGACGTGGTCTATATAGATAAGAAACTTGACCCCATGGACGTAGTCTATATAGATAAGAAACTTGACCCCATGGACGTGGTCTATATAGATAAGAAACTTGACCCCATGGACGTGGTCTATATAGATAAGAAACTTGACCCCATGGACGTGGTCTATAGAGATAAGAAACTTGACCCCATGGACGTGGTCTATATAGGTAAGAAACTTGACCCCATGGACGTGGTCTATAGAGATAAGAAACTTGACCCCATGGACGTGGTCTATATAGATAAGAAACTTGACTCCATGGACGTGGTCTATAGAGGTAAGAAACTTGACCCCATGGACGTAGTCTATATATGTAAGAAACTTGACCCCATGGACGTGGTCTATATAGGTAAGAAACATGACCCCGTGGATGTGGTCTATAGAGATAAGAAACTTGACCGCGTGGACGTAGACGTGGTCTGTGTACAGAGAGAGTATAGAGGATATACAGAGAGAGTATAGAGGATATACAGAGAGTATAGAGGATATACAGAGAGTATAGAGGATATACAGAGAGAGTATAGAGGATATACAGAGAGAGTATAGAGGATATACAGAGAGTATAGAGGATATACAGAGAGTATAGAGGATATACAGAGAGTATAGAGGATATACAGAGAGTATAGAGGATATACAGAGAGAGTATAGAGGATATACAGAGAGAGTATAGAGGATATACAGAGAGAGTATAGAGGATATACAGAGAGTATAGAGGATATACAGAGAGAGTATAGAGGATATACAGAGAGAGTATAGAGGATATACAGAGAGTATAGAGGATATACAGAGAGAGTATAGAGGATATACAGAGAGTATAGAGGATATACAGAGAGAGTTTAGAGGATATACAGAGAGTTTAGAGGATATACAGAGAGTATAGAGGATATACAGAGAGAGTATAGAGGATATACAGAGAGTATAGAGGATATACAGAGAGTATAGAGGATATACAGAGAGTATAGAGGATATACAGAGAGAGTATAGAGGATATACAGAGAGAGTATAGAGGATATACAGAGAGAGTATAGAGGATATACAGAGAGTATAGAGGATATACAGAGAGAGTATAGAGGATATACATAGAGTATAGAGGATATACAGAGAGTATAGAGGATATACAGAGAGAGTATAGAGGATATACAGAGAGTATAGAGGATATACAGAGAGAGTATAGAAAATGTGCTACACACCTCCGTTGGAAGAGTTCCAAAATAGCTTGAGAATAGAGAAAAAAAATGGTCATTGGACTGTAGTAAAAAAGGTCATAAAAAGTATGGCATGCCTTAATATGAATGTTTTTCATATTACTCCCAAAATATGTCCCTTGTGTCTGCTCTTCTATGGTCATTGACATTAGCATCTGTCTGTCCCCCCTTTACAGTCCAGCCACACACACCAGAGAACGTGACGGTAGGGGTGTTGGAGGACGAAGATGGTCCCTTCCTCAGGGTGTCATGGGAACCGCCCCGTAAGGCCGACACACGTTCCGGCTGGATCACCCTCATCTATGAGCTCAGGGTCAAACTGGAGGAGGCGGAGGAGTGGGAGGTACTTAAACACAACTAGAATTTTTGCCACAGAAACCACAAGCTAGAACGTTCAAAACGTTCACAATGGCAACCACAATCATGAAGTGATGCCTTTGCAGCTACACTGAAGAAGAGGAAGTGATGTGATTAGAAATGATTTATTGGGAGCGGACAGTTTGTAACCTCTAGGCCAGTGATCCTCAATCCTGCTCTTAAAGAACTGCTGTACCAGCATGTGCTCAGCAGTGAAACACTTGACTCGCTAATCAAGTTGTTGAAGATCAGTTGAGGCTAATGTGATGAAGGCATGAAGCTCAGCTGGGATAAAGAGCTGCAGGTCTCTAGGATCACTGTTTTTCTAAGCTACATCAAGTATTATCTACACCAGGGCCTCCCGGGTGGCGCAGTGGTAAAAGGCAGTGCTAGCTGTGCCACCAGAAATTCTGGGTTCGAGCCCAGGCTCTGTCGCAGCCGGCCGCGACCGGGAGGTCCATGGGGCGGCGCACAATTGTCCCAGCGTCGTCCGGGTTAGGGAGGATTTGGCCAGCAGGGATATCCTTGTCTCATCGTGCACTAGCAACTCCTGTGGCGGGCCGGGCGCAGTGCACGCTGACACGGTAGCCAGGTGTATTATCTACACCAGGCTTTCCTAACTTTGTTTATTTTTACAATTTGCGATTGTTTATACCGATCTAAAAGGACGCATACATCCCATGATGCTTTGGGCTAGAAACAAGCAGTAAAATGCCAGAGGAAGACGCAACACTGAGTTAATTTATTTTCCATATACATGATTATTATTGTTGTTATTATTATTTGTATTATTATTATCAGTAAATAGCCTACCTGATAGATGTTGTTAAACTATGTATAATTGCAGGACATTTTTGTTGTAAAAGGGGGTGAGAAAAAGGTTGGGAGCCCCTGCTCTACACTGAGGTAGCAGTTAGCCTTTCTAGGCACAACCCAGTCATCTGCCCTACAGCTACAATGCTAGACTGGCCAATGTCTTTATCACGGGACCTGTTAAATAATGATTAAATATGCTTCCCTAGTTAAAGATTGGTCATTATTGCTGAGCTATATGAATAATCAACCAGTTAGACCAAAACACAAAGCCATCACGGATCGTTCAGAGAAACTTCCTGGAACCTTTTCAAAGCCAGACGATCAAAGTTATCATTAACTATGTAACCAATATATCATTACTCAGAAAAGGGTCAGGTCTGTTTCTTAGAAAGTGAAGGTCGAGGGTTTAATTCCCACAGGGGTAACATACACACACTAGAAATGTATGCATTGCACTGCTTTGGATAAAAGTGTAGGTTTATAAGAGTACTCATGAAAGCATCACATCAATACCCTTGTGGTTATTCACAATCTCTAATATTATCTTGTGTGTCTTTTCCCTAACAGGAGCACCGCGCAGGTCAACAGAAAATGTTCAACATCTTCAGCCTGCATTCTGGTGGTGTCTACATGGTGCAGGTCCGTTGCAAGCCAGACCACGGCTTCTGGAGCGAGTGGAGCACCGCCAGCTATGTCAAAGTTCCAGACTGTAAGTCTGCCAACCACGCCTCTATACTTGTCATAGTTTTAAATCATGTCTAGACAGCACCGCAGTCACTAATGTGCTGTGCTGCTTCCAGCCACTTGGGAGGAGTGTATGTGATGTCTGTCAGGCAGTAAAAAAAGAAACATTTCTCTTTCAAAAGAAGTTGTATTCTAATTTTATTATTTTATTGTTGTGTTGACAGACATTCCTCGGGAACGATCCATGTGGATCCTGATAGCCGTCTTCTCTGCCTTCATCTTCTTGATTCTCACATGGATTATCACCATGAACAGAAGCAGGTAGAAAGAACCTTCTGAAGTCATGACATTAGATGAATCAATGAAGAAGCTGATTGCATAGCAACAGTACTCTCCGTTCATGAACAGCTCACTCACTCAGTCACTCTCTCTATCCCTCTAGTGTGAAGCACTGTCTACTACCTCCTGTTCCTGGACCTAAAATAAAAGGATTTGATCAACAGCTTCTCAAGGTAAAGTGATTTCATTAGTTCACTCAACGTCTCAATGTTTCTCAGGGTTAAGTGATTCCATTGATTCCACCGTCTAATTGTCCTTTCCACTAAACCTCTTTGCTCTGTCTACAGAAGGGCAAGCCAGAAGAGGTATTCAACGCCTTGGTAGTCCAAAGTTTCCCTCCGAGGTCTACTGACTACGAGGACCTGCTGGTGGAATACCTGGACGTGTACGTCAACGAGAAACAGGAACTGATGCCGGAGGGAAAAGACCTCCAAGATGTTGGCTGCCTCAAGTCCAAGAGCCAGTCGGACAACGACTCGGGCCGGGGAAGCTGTGACAGCCACACCTTGCTGATGGAGAAGTGTGGAGGTGTGGAGTCCAAGGAGGAGTCGAGCTACGAGGAACCCGAGCTACTGCAAGGCCAGGCGGGGTCTTGGGAGAGGCTAGAGAAGGGAGACAGCCAGGAGGTGGACACCCCAGATTCATCAGATGGGAGGGTTAAGACCTGGCCATCAGTCTTCTCCCCATCGATCCATGGATCCTCCGACAACCACCACTATGGTACACTTGAGATGCCCAAGCAGCACAGCACAAGTGAGATAACATACAGCGTCCCAGATCATCTCTTCCCCACATCCACCTCCTTTCCCCACCACCACCACCCAGAGTACAGCGACAGCCTGTACCATCTCAGTAGATCCCCATCCGCTGGAGTTGCTTACCACTGGGAGGCCCAGCACCACCCCCAGGCCCACAGCAACTTCAACATCCGCAATCTGGAGCGCCAGAAAGAAGCCACAGGGCTTGGGCTGCCCCCCTCCCGGTCCATGGAGTATGTGGAGGTCCAGAAAGTGAACCAGGAGAACCAGCTGGTCCTGAAGCCCCTCTCCAGCCACGGCCGGGGCCCCTTCCAGGTGCAGTTCGGCGGGGCCGGGGTGAACTACAGTAAAGTCAACGGGGTGAACAATGACAACGTGCTCTTGCTGCAGAGGCAGAGGGAGATGGCTGAAGCTGGGCAGTACTGTGACTACCAGGAGAAGGAGGGGGGTTCTGCTGAGAGATATCCCACACAGCAGCAGGGCAAGACGGCCAAAGACGGACCTGTAGCTACCCTGCTCCAGGAGAGCACGTGCCTGACCACCAGCGGCTATGTGGACACTGCCCCCACGATGCCCACCTTCTAGATTCATCTACCCTGCATGAGAGTCTGAAAGACAGTCTGTGTGCTAAACCTCCTGCTCCTCCTGTAGTCACGAGCTGGGTTGTGACGTCACACAGCTAGACAGTTTGCTATTGTGACTCTCCCTTCTGTCAGTCTCCAGCTCAGCACAGGAGTTTTGTACATTGAGGATGTCTGGATGGATAGTTCTGTGGAGGATAAAAACTGTTCTCTCTAAGGCTAAGCTAACCTCCCAAAAACTTACAAACACTTTGAGATAGTGAGGAGAGTTTCTGTCAGAGGCAGAACCAAAACCCTTTAGCTCACTCACAAACTGTTAAAGAACCAACTATATATGTGTACTTCATACAAGAACCGATGGAAAACAGTTTTATGCTTCAGAATCCAGACTGAATAGCTATATATTTATTTTTTTAATATACATGATTATTCATGATAATGAATGTATTTGATCATAATGGTGTAAATTCAATTGTATGCTAATTATTACTTATTTCAGCTCTGTCTCTCTATGTAATGCAAATTGAAACTCTACTGATTTCCAAAAGGTACTACTACAGACTATTTCCTCAACCGACTTGCAAAGTATACTTTTCTGTAGACAGATATTATGCGGGTGTATGTGAAATGATTCTTGTAGAACCACAACTGGGGAAACCTCTAAATTAATCGAAATGTATTATTCTGACTTTTATAAAATGTGTCTAGTCTCAGAGAGATACTGTACCAGCTGATGATTCAGTTTCTGGTTTAGAAAACTATAGTCATAGAAAACGTTTTCTATAGCTGTAAGTACAATTTTGTATTAAAGAAAATAATAAAGTACAAAGGAAAAAAAGCACTACAAAAAGAAATACAGGGATATTTTTCCATACAGAGTTTATTTTGGTGAAAGTACATACAGATTCATTACTATATTGATTATTTGTTCTATCTGTGAATTAAAATGCTGCTCATTAAAGATGTAATAGACAAAGTATTATGTATTACTTCTTCTAGATTATTCCCATGAATTGACTTCTAAATTAGCCTCGGAAGTAATTATTAGACAATAGAACCATACCTGCAATGACATTATGAAAAGACAGACACACATAAGTCTTCAATGCACCATCTGACATGTTCTATAGAGGAGCATGAAGAAAAGTTAAACACATATCCTGTCTCACATCTCTAATACATTGCTAGGTGCTTTTCAGTGTTGACAGTATTAAAATACAACAACTCCGGTACCAAACCACTATTACAAACAAACTACAATGTGAAATCGCATTCGGACCTTAAAGAGCTCAAATCTCCCATAATGCCGCGCTGACAAACGTCGCAGTCCAGCTAGCCGTCGTAAGACAAGACATGCTAGCTATCAACATCAATACTTTTTAGCATTCTGTAACAACGATACAACTATTGATGGGACGATTGACACCGGAGTGCAGATGCAGTTTTCAAAGCACTGATCCGACACAATGTACCGATGCTCGTTTCAAAGTAACGATATCACATGATCAATGAAGTCTGAAGCTTCATTTGATCACATGCTTTTTCAAACCGTGTGTTGCAAAATGCGAGATCCCACTGATTTCGCTGTGGTTCCATTTCTTCGATTCCAAATTGTTTTCAAACACCGACCTCTCCTTGACACCGTATTTACAATTTAGCTAGGATTTTTTATGGAACATCACCTGAACGGTAGCTCAGCAGGTAGAGTAGACAGGGAGGGGACAGGAAATTGTGTCGAATCCCTGCAGAAGCTTATATATGTATATATATTTAATTTTCTGCACATTGTTGATCCGTGTACGGTTTGTTCAATGAATATCCAAACTTAAACAATTAAGACGGATAATCATTTCGACTGCATTAATACATTTTTCTTATGTTGTCCACAAGATAAAATTAATGAACAGAGAGGTGGGGCTTGCAAGAGGATACGTATGCTAACTGTTTTCAAAATAAAAGCTGTGTGACTCTGATATTACCTGACCATTGCTCCAGCTAGCTAGCTTTTGCCAGGTTAGTTATAAATAATAATAATAATAAGTAACGTTAGTTAGCTAGCTGCCTTCCTTCAATGCTTTGTGGCTTTATAGACAGGGAGGTTATATTAACCCCTAGAGTTGATGTCCGCGGCCCGAGGAAATCTAATTATCAAAATAATAAAATCCCCATAATTTGTCAATTTAAGATAGAGATATCAGTTATTTTGCATGGGCTGCGTCTCAATCCACTGCATCCTTCCTCATCTGCAGTGAAAGGAGAGAGCTAGAGTGGTGTTTGTCAGACCATGAGACATCCTGAAAATCGGTCTTCTCACGAAAACGCCTGTAGCGTCCAAACGGTTTGTCCTACAAACCCCTCTATGGAAAGATGAGACTCTCATGAACATAATGGTGTTTTCCGTTTTGCTCTACGACCCCCACATGTGTCACGGGACTTGTCTGATTTCGGTCCATCCGATCTTTTGTCTGAACAATTTGGGCTACACACTAATATGGAAAGATGGCGCCAAAGAGGATAGCTGACGTTTTACATGCTCCTAACCAACTGTGCTATTTTTTTTTGTTTTTTTTGCGTTGTTCGTAACTTATGTTTTTACTTATTTTGTACATAATGTTGCTGCTACCATCTCTTATGACCGAAAATAACTTCTGGACATCAGAACAGCGCTTACTCACCTCGAACTGGAAGAAGCTTTTTCCTTTAACGAATCTGGCGAGAAGGATATACTGCTTTCCCGGGAACAGGCCCAAATCCCTGTCATTTGCGTGAAGAAAAGACTAAAGAAAAGGGGGCGCAGGTTGGGCTGCCTTCTGAGAATCCATAGGCGAGCGAGTAAACTCCCACTGCCATCCGTTCAACTGGCTAACGTGCAATCATTGGAAAATAAAATTGATGACCTACAATTAAGATTATCCTACCAACGGGACATTAAAAACTGTAATATCTTATGTTTCACCGTGTCGTCGTTCAGCCACGACTCGGTGATAATATAGAGCTGGCGGGATTTTCAATGCACAGACAGAATAGAGAAGAAGCTACACCTGGTAAGACGGGGGGTGGGGGTGTCTTTTTGTCAATAACAGCTGGTGCACGATGTCTAATATTAAAGAAGTCTTGAGGTATTGCTCGCCTTGAGGTAGAGTACCTTATGATAAGCTGTAGACCACTATCTACCAAGAGAGTTCTCATCTATATAATTCATAGCCGTCTATTTATCACCACAGACCGGTACTGGCACTAAGACTGCACTCAACGAGCTGTATAAGGCCATAAACAAACAACAAAATGCTCATCCAGAAGTGGCGCTAGAGGCTAGAGCTGACGCTTTCAAGGAGCGGGACACTACAAGAATCAATCTGGCTTATTTATGGACAAGCCCTGGTTGACAGCCAGTGAGGCAGTGCACCCTGATGGATTGACATCCTCAAGAGACTATTTTCACACCTTGTTTGAATTGTTTAAGAAATCCCGCTATGCCCTCAGATGAAACATCAAACAAGAAAAGCGTCAATACAGGATTAAGATTGAACCGTACTACACCGACTCTGACCCTCGTCGGATGTGGCAGGGCTTGAAAACTAGTACGGACTACAAAGGGAAACCCAGACGCGAGCTGCCTAGTGACGAGAGTCTTCCAGACGAGCTAAATGCCTTTTATGCTCGTTTCGAGGCAAGCAACACTGAAGCATGCACGAGAGCACCAGCTTTTCTGGATGACTGTGTGATAATGCTCTCGGTAGCCGATGTGAGCAATGCCTTTAAACAGGTCAACATTCACAAAGCCGCTGGGCCAGACGGATTACCAGGACGTGTACTAAATAGCATGCGCGGACCAACTGGCAAGTGTCTTCACTGACATTTTCAACTTCTCCCTGACCGAGTCTGTAATACCTACATGCTTCAAGCAGACGACAATAGTCAAATCAAATCAAATAAAAGTTTGTCACGTGCGCCGAATACAACAGGTGTAGACCTTACAGTGAAATGCTTACAGGCTCTAACGAATAGTGCGGGAAAAAAGGTACAGTGTGTGTGTGTGTGTGTGTGTGTGTGTGTGTGTGTGTGTGTGTGTGTGTGTGTGTGTGTGTGTGTGTGTGTGTGTGTGTGTGTGTGTGTGTGTGTGTGTGTGTGTGTGTGTGTGTGTAGGTAAGTAAAGAAATTAAACAACAGTAAAAATACATTTGAAAATAAGAGTAGCAAGGCTATATACAGACACCAGTTAGTCAGGCTTATTGAGGTAGTATGTACATGTAAGTATGGTTAAAGTGACTATGCATATATGATGAACAGAGACTAGCAGTAGCGTAAAAAGAGGGGTTGGCAGGTGGTGGGACTCAATGCAGATAGCCTGGTTAGCCAATGTGCGGGACCACTGGTTGGTCGGGCCAATTGAGGTAGTATGTACATGAATGTATAGTTAAAGGGACTATGCATATAAGATAAACAGAGAGTAGCAGCAGCGTAAAAGAGGAGTTGGGGGGGATGCAAATAGTGCAAATAGTCCGGGTAACCATTTGGTTACCTGTTCAGGAGTCTTATGGCTTGGGGGTAAAAACTGTTGAGAAGCCTTTTTGTCCTAGACTTGGCACTCCGGTACCGCTTGCCATGCGGTAGTAGAGAGAACAGTCTATGACTGCGGTGGCTGGGGTCTTTGACAATGTTTAGGTCCTTCCTCTGACACCGCCTGGTGTAGAGGTCCTGGATGGCAGGCAGCTTTGTCCAAGTGATGTACTGGGCCGTACGAACTACTCTCTGAAGTGCCTTGCGGTCGGAGGCAGGGCAATTGCCGTACCAGGCAGTGATGCAACCGGTCAGGATGCTCTCGATGTTGCAGCTGTAGAACCTTTTGAGGATCTGAGGACCCATGCCAAATCTTTTTAGTTTCCTGAGGAGGAATAGGCTTTGTCGTGCCCTCTTTAACACATAGGTGTTCCTTTTGCAGTGGTGGGCCGTCAGGGCCTGCAAGGCCTTCTCTGCTGGCCTAAACATCATCAGAATATAATTTTTTTTTAAATATATTTTCCCACAAATATGTATTAAATTATTCCCCAGAGTAAGAGTTATACTCTTCATTTCATAGCTTTCCTCTTGGTTGCACTGCTTCCAGCCCCAGGTTGAGATTTGGATGGCTGGTCTTTATGTTAGATCTTTTATCCAATCATATTCAGCCATCATGTGTTGCCAGGGGTCTAAAATCTGCCCTCAGGCCTTCAGAATCAACAGTGCGGGCGCTTGTAGCTTGTAGGGAATGGAAATGAAAATTTAGTGTCAACCAATCAGCTTTAGAGTTGGCTATTGTACGCCTTCTGGCTGGCTCCAGTGTTACACAGGAGCCAGCTAGCAGGCGTTGTCACGACTTCTACCGAAGGTAACTCCTCTCCCTGTTTGGGCGGCGCTCGGCGCTCGGCGTCGCCGGTTTACTAGCCGCCACCGATCCCTTTTTCCTTTTCTGGTTGTTTTGTCTGTGTTCCTTTTCACACCTGGTTTCAATTGCGTTTATTTCTGTGTGTATATAGGGCACCTGTTACCTGCCTTATTTCGTGTGGGATTATGCTTGTGGGTATTTTGCGCTTGTTTATCGTTGATGTTTCTAGTTCTCATTATTACGCACGTGTAGTTTATTTTCGGAACAGAGTTTGTTCCTCCGTGCGTTTGGCACGAGTTTCTGTTTTGTTTTCACTATTTAGGCACTGTGATCTGTGGGACCTTATATAGACAGATCTGTGCCAATTTTGTATTGGTGGACTATGTATAATTAATTATTATATTAAACACGCTTCTCAGTAATCCCTGCTCTCCTGCGCCTGACTCCTACACCTCTCACCGAGACGCACGTTATCACAGGCGTAGTGCGTGCACGTCTTTTGATTGGATTACCAATATTGAGAGGCAGGTCCTATGGAGATCTAGGAAACTGAATTTGATAAACGAATTAATTCGCGTACTACTAAACTGTTTTTTCAACCCACAATGGCGGAAGGAGGAGAAGATATCGATTTGGTCGAGGATATAATTATAACGCCATTCTCAAGACGAACTTTTCAAGAAAAGTTAGACATTGTGAGGAGAGGTCACCCGACGCCACAAAGCCTGTCACAGGCGGGAAGGGGCTTCGTTCGCTCGCCACTTTCAAAGTTTCAACTACGAGCGCTGTCAATGGCTCACAGGCTCCTTGGCTCCGAGAAGCACTGCAAACTGTACTGCTGGGAATGCCTATTATTTGCAAGTGATCGATTTGGTGTTTGGAGCCACACTGGCTTTGCAAACTTGAGTTGTCTAACCAAGGCAGCAACGAGACACCAAAGTACGGCTGGGCACTAACAAGCAATGGTGCTTTTGAAAACTTTTGGGGACACCGGAGTGGATCTACAGCTCAAAGAACAAGTGCGCAGGGCAACGGAGCTGCACAATGAAAAGGTGAAGGGAAATATTGAAAAGACTCATTGATTGTGTCATGTTTTTGGGTAAACACTGTTTACCCAAAAATGTCAATTTGTCAATTTCAAGGTGACGCAACGCCTGGTTATACTGCGTTCTGTCTAAATGTATAGTGTCTAGAGCCATGGCATCATAATGAGGTGGATTAATTCGGGTGGGACTGTGTAGTACCTCACTGAAGGCCCAGGCCCCAGGCCCACGGCACGCCACTGTCCTTTTGTCCAGGTGGGAAAGGGCAGTGTGGAGTGCAATAGAGTGCAATAGAGATTGCATCATCTGTGGACAACTACAAATACCTAGGTGTCTGGTTAGACTGTAAACTCTCCTTCCAAACTCACATTAAGCGTCTCCAATCCAAAATTCAATCTAGAATCGGCTTCCTATTTTGCAACAAAGCATCCTTCACTCATGCTGCCAAACATACCCTCGTAAAACTGACTATCCTACCAATCCTTGACTTCGGCGATGTCATTTACAAAATAGCCTCCAACACTCTACTCAACAAATTGGATGCAGTCTATCACAGTGCCATCTGTTTTGTCACCAAAGCCCCATATACTACCCACCACTGCGACCTGTATGCTCTCGTTGGCTGGCCCTCGCTTCATATTTGTCGCCAAACCCACTGGCTCCAGGTCATCTATAAGTCTTTGCTAGGTAAAGCCCCACCTTATCTCAGCTCACTGGTCACCATAGCAGCACCCAACCGTAGCACGCGATCCAGAAGGTATATTTCACTGGTCACCCCCAAAGCCAATTCCTCCTTTGGCTGCCTTTCCTTCCAGTTCTCTGCTGCCAATGACTGGAACAAACTGCAAAAATCACTGAAGCTGGAGACTCATATCTCCCTCACTAGCTTTAAGCACCAGCTGTCAGAGCAGCTCACAGATCACTGCACCTGTACATAGCCCATCTGTAAATAGCCCATCCAACTACCTCATCCCCATACTGTTATTTATCTTACTCCTTTGCACCCCAGTATCTCTACTTGCACACTCATCTTCTGCACATCTCTCACTCCAGTGTTTAATTGCTATATTGTAATTATTTTGCCACTATGGCCTATTTATTGCCTTACCTCCCTTATCCTACCTCATTTGCACACACTGTATATAGACTTTTTTTCTATTGTATTATTGACTGTATGTTTGTTTATTCCATGTGTAACTCTGTGTTGTTTGTGTCGCACTGCTTTGCTTTGTCTTGGCCAGGTCGCAGTTGTAAATGAGAACTTGTTCTCAACTAGCCTACCTGGTTAAATAAAGGTGAAATTAATTAAATTAAAAATGAAATATTGTGTTGATGAAGGACAGGTGGGTGGCGGGCATGTGTAATAAAGATAAAACAATACCTTGTATAGTTTTTTGCAATTAATATCTATACGCTACATTGAGGTTTTTCTTTCATTATTTTAGGCTATCTGGCATTAGTGGATCAGCCTAAATTTTAGGGCCTAACTGTAGGCCTACATGCACAAAATAGCCTACATGCCAACTTGGGAACAGGCAGAAAAAGTTAATGTCAATCCATGGAGGCAAAAAAGGTAAAGGTCGGAGTTTAATTGAATAAGAGAAGACTGTGAAATGGAGTTGACAATAAAGAGAAGGCAGGGACAGAAAATGTATGTTTGGAAAAGATTTGGTGAAGGGGTATAAGAGGATTGATGATAGCAGTGCCTATGATATGTGTGATGATTGTGAGGCGCTATACAAATTCAACAGTCACAAGAAGGGGACTTCAAATAGGGAAGTTCAAGGGAACTGTAGGCTACTGTTCAGATGGGTTAAATATAAATTGAAATCTAGACACTGACTGTGGGTCTATAACCTCTCACATAGCCTTAATATGAACTCCTGCAGAATTAAGCATTTCTTGCAGAAAAATTATACACCAAACCAAATGTAGGCAAAATGTTGAATCGAGAACAGGCGTGGAGAAATAGGATTTCTTTCAGCGTCTTGAGAGAACGTGAACACTCAGTTAGATACCTTCTCTAGAGGTGCTATCTTTATCAGCATCTGCCCTCAGGCCTTCAGAATCAACAGTGCGGGCGCTTGTAGCTTGTAGGGAATGGAAATGAAAATTTAGTGTCAACCAATCAGCTTTAGAGTTGGCTATTGTACGCCTTCTGGCTGGCTCCAGTGTTACACAGGAGCCAGCTAGCAGGCGTTGTCACGACTTCTACCGAAGGTAACTCCTCTCCCTGTTTGGGCGGCGCTCGGCGCTCGGCGTCGCCGGTTTACTAGCCGCCACCGATCCCTTTTTCCTTTTCTGGTTGTTTTGTCTGTGTTCCTTTTCACACCTGGTTTCAATTGCGTTTATTTCTGTGTGTATATAGGGCACCTGTTACCTGCCTTATTTCGTGTGGGATTATGCTTGTGGGTATTTTGCGCTTGTTTATCGTTGATGTTTCTAGTTCTCATTATTACGCACGTGTAGTTTATTTTCGGAACAGAGTTTGTTCCTCCGTGCGTTTGGCACGAGTTTCTGTTTTGTTTTCACTATTTAGGCACTGTGATCTGTGGGACCTTATATAGACAGATCTGTGCCAATTTTGTATTGGTGGACTATGTATAATTAATTATTATATTAAACACGCTTCTCAGTAATCCCTGCTCTCCTGCGCCTGACTCCTACACCTCTCACCGAGACGCACGTTATCACAGGCGTAGTGCGTGCACGTCTTTTGATTGGATTACCAATATTGAGAGGCAGGTCCTATGGAGATCTAGGAAACTGAATTTGATAAACGAATTAATTCGCGTACTACTAAACTGTTTTTTCAACCCACAATGGCGGAAGGAGGAGAAGATATCGATTTGGTCGAGGATATAATTATAACGCCATTCTCAAGACGAACTTTTCAAGAAAAGTTAGACATTGTGAGGAGAGGTCACCCGACGCCACAAAGCCTGTCACAGGCGGGAAGGGGCTTCGTTCGCTCGCCACTTTCAAAGTTTCAACTACGAGCGCTGTCAATGGCTCACAGGCTCCTTGGCTCCGAGAAGCACTGCAAACTGTACTGCTGGGAATGCCTATTATTTGCAAGTGATCGATTTGGTGTTTGGAGCCACACTGGCTTTGCAAACTTGAGTTGTCTAACCAAGGCAGCAACGAGACACCAAAGTACGGCTGGGCACTAACAAGCAATGGTGCTTTTGAAAACTTTTGGGGACACCGGAGTGGATCTACAGCTCAAAGAACAAGTGCGCAGGGCAACGGAGCTGCACAATGAAAAGGTGAAGGGAAATATTGAAAAGACTCATTGATTGTGTCATGTTTTTGGGTAAACACTGTTTACCCAAAAATGTCAATTTGTCAATTTCAAGGTGACGCAACGCCTGGTTATACTGCGTTCTGTCTAAATGTATAGTGTCTAGAGCCATGGCATCATAATGAGGTGGATTAATTCGGGTGGGACTGTGTAGTACCTCACTGAAGGCCCAGGCCCCAGGCCCACGGCACGCCACTGTCCTTTTGTCCAGGTGGGAAAGGGCAGTGTGGAGTGCAATAGAGTGCAATAGAGATTGCATCATCTGTGGACAACTACAAATACCTAGGTGTCTGGTTAGACTGTAAACTCTCCTTCCAAACTCACATTAAGCGTCTCCAATCCAAAATTCAATCTAGAATCGGCTTCCTATTTTGCAACAAAGCATCCTTCACTCATGCTGCCAAACATACCCTCGTAAAACTGACTATCCTACCAATCCTTGACTTCGGCGATGTCATTTACAAAATAGCCTCCAACACTCTACTCAACAAATTGGATGCAGTCTATCACAGTGCCATCTGTTTTGTCACCAAAGCCCCATATACTACCCACCACTGCGACCTGTATGCTCTCGTTGGCTGGCCCTCGCTTCATATTTGTCGCCAAACCCACTGGCTCCAGGTCATCTATAAGTCTTTGCTAGGTAAAGCCCCACCTTATCTCAGCTCACTGGTCACCATAGCAGCACCCAACCGTAGCACGCGATCCAGAAGGTATATTTCACTGGTCACCCCCAAAGCCAATTCCTCCTTTGGCTGCCTTTCCTTCCAGTTCTCTGCTGCCAATGACTGGAACAAACTGCAAAAATCACTGAAGCTGGAGACTCATATCTCCCTCACTAGCTTTAAGCACCAGCTGTCAGAGCAGCTCACAGATCACTGCACCTGTACATAGCCCATCTGTAAATAGCCCATCCAACTACCTCATCCCCATACTGTTATTTATCTTACTCCTTTGCACCCCAGTATCTCTACTTGCACACTCATCTTCTGCACATCTCTCACTCCAGTGTTTAATTGCTATATTGTAATTATTTTGCCACTATGGCCTATTTATTGCCTTACCTCCCTTATCCTACCTCATTTGCACACACTGTATATAGACTTTTTTTCTATTGTATTATTGACTGTATGTTTGTTTATTCCATGTGTAACTCTGTGTTGTTTGTGTCGCACTGCTTTGCTTTGTCTTGGCCAGGTCGCAGTTGTAAATGAGAACTTGTTCTCAACTAGCCTACCTGGTTAAATAAAGGTGAAATTAATTAAATTAAAAATGAAATATTGTGTTGATGAAGGACAGGTGGGTGGCGGGCATGTGTAATAAAGATAAAACAATACCTTGTATAGTTTTTTGCAATTAATATCTATACGCTACATTGAGGTTTTTCTTTCATTATTTTAGGCTATCTGGCATTAGTGGATCAGCCTAAATTTTAGGGCCTAACTGTAGGCCTACATGCACAAAATAGCCTACATGCCAACTTGGGAACAGGCAGAAAAAGTTAATGTCAATCCATGGAGGCAAAAAAGGTAAAGGTCGGAGTTTAATTGAATAAGAGAAGACTGTGAAATGGAGTTGACAATAAAGAGAAGGCAGGGACAGAAAATGTATGTTTGGAAAAGATTTGGTGAAGGGGTATAAGAGGATTGATGATAGCAGTGCCTATGATATGTGTGATGATTGTGAGGCGCTATACAAATTCAACAGTCACAAGAAGGGGACTTCAAATAGGGAAGTTCAAGGGAACTGTAGGCTACTGTTCAGATGGGTTAAATATAAATTGAAATCTAGACACTGACTGTGGGTCTATAACCTCTCACATAGCCTTAATATGAACTCCTGCAGAATTAAGCATTTCTTGCAGAAAAATTATACACCAAACCAAATGTAGGCAAAATGTTGAATCGAGAACAGGCGTGGAGAAATAGGATTTCTTTCAGCGTCTTGAGAGAACGTGAACACTCAGTTAGATACCTTCTCTAGAGGTGCTATCTTTATCAGCATCATAAAATATGCATCCAAGACGAACTGAAATCTTATCAAAAACATGTTAGGTCGTTTTCACAGCATTCTATTTCCTTACAACCGGTCAAATTGATGTTATTTGGAAATCTTACATAGAAAATCTTTCCAGTTTTTTTTCAGTTGTTGTATTTTCTCCCCCGGTCCCTAAACATCTTTGTTCCAGGAAAGAAGACAGAGAAAACTTACTGATGTCAACTACAGTGAACCAAAATATAAATGCAACATGTAAAGCATTGGTCCCATGTTTAATGAGCTGAAATAAAAGATCCCAGAAATGTTCCATACGCACAAAAAGCTTATTTCTCTCAAATCTTGTGCACAAATTTGTTTACATCCCTGTTAGTGAGAATTTCTCCTTTGCCAAGATAATCCATCCACCTGACAGGTGTGGCTTATCAAGAATCTGATTAAACAGCATGATCATTACACAGGTGCACCTTGTACTGGGGACAATAAAAGGCCACTAAAATGTGCAGTTTTGTCACACAACACAATGCCACAGATGTCAAGTTTTGAGGGAGCGTGCAATTTGCATGCTGACAGCAGGAATGTCCACCAGAGCTGTTGCCCGAGAATTTGAATGTTATTTTCTCTTCCATAAGCCGCCACCAACGTCGTTTTAGAGAATTTGGCAATATGTCCAATCGGCCTCACAACTGCAGACCACGTGTATGGCATTGTGTGGGCAAGCGGTTTGCTGATGTCAACATTGTGAACAGAGTACCCCATGGTGGCTGTGGGGTTATGGTATGGGCAGGCATAAGCTACAATGAACACAATTGCATTTTATCGATGACAATTTGAATGCCCAGAAATACTGTGACGAGGCCCATTTTTTAAGGTACTGTATCTTTGACCAACAGATGCATATCTGTATTCCCAGTCATGTGAAATCTATAGATTAAGGCTTAATTAATTTATTTCAATTGACTGATTTCCTTATATGAACTGTAACTCTAATGCAATATATTGACTTACAAATCAAAAGGTGTTTGTTTGTGGATAGTGATTTACATTTGTGGAAAGTGATTTGCATTTGTGGAAAGTGATTTACATTTGTGGAAAGTGATTTACATTTGTGGATTGGTGATTTACATTTGTACTTATTTGTACAGATCATAATACACGAATACAAAATGCATGCTGCGTGTTCACAATACATTTGGCATGATATTGATCCCATAACAGTACCAGCTTGTCACAGATTGCACCACCAAGACATGATTACTACTTAAGAGTCGGGGCTCGGACCCTCATTGGCTGAATTTGCTCTCCGCCCTTTTCAGCAACTTTTCAGGGAAAAAACCTGTCATTTCTGCATTTGTCTATTTCATTACTGTAACAGTTCCCGAGAACGACCTACAGGACGGCATCTTACCTGCTGTAGACATCATGCATAAGGTTTTCTCCCGATTCAACGGCCCATGTTTGGATCGGGTAAAAGACACCTACAATGTCTTTACTGGCTTGGCCAAATTCCATCGGCCTAGTGGTAAGTTACCTTGGTGATGTCGACGTGTTAACAGAGACCGACCACACAAGACTCAAATTCTTGTTTGGATGATATGTATCGGAATGTCTGTCTGCGTTTTTTGGTTTTGCGGTCTAGTTTGATTGCTTTTGTGGACCTTTTAGTCGGCAAAATATAGTTGTGGTCATTAGAACTTTGCACTTCAACTTGCAGTAGAGTAAGGCTCGATGAGCGCAACGATTCAACTTGCAGTAGAGTAAGGCTCGATGAGCGCAACGATTCAACTTGCAGTAGAGTAAGGCTCGATGAGCGCAACGATTCAACTTGCAGTAGAGTAAGGCTCGTTGAGCGCAACGATTCAACTTGCAGTAGAGTAACGCTCGATGAGCGCAACGATTCAACTTGCAGTAGAGTAACGCTCGTTGAGCGCAACGATTCAACTTGCAGTAGAGTAAGGCTCGTTGAGCGCAACGATTCAACTTGCAGTAGAGTAACGCTCGATGAGCGCAACGATTCAACTTGCAGTAGAGTAACGCTCGATGAGCGCAACGATTCAACTTGCAGTAGAGTAACGCTCGATGAGCGCAACGATTCAACTTGCAGTAGAGTAACGCTCGATGAGCGCAACGATTCAACTTGCAGTAGAGTAACGCTCGATGAGCGCAACGATTCAACTTGCAGTAGAGTAAGGCTCGTTGAGCGCAACGATTCAACTTGCAGTAGAGTAACGCTCGATGAGCGCAACGATTCAACTTGCAGTAGAGTAACGCTCGTTGAGCGCAACGATTCAACTTGCAGTAGAGTAACGCTCGATGAGCGCAACGATTCAACTTGCAGTAGAGTAACGCTCGATGAGCGCAACGATTCAACTTGCAGTAGAGTAAGGCTCGATGAGCGCAACGATTCAACTTGCAGTAGAGTAACGCTCGTTGAGCGCAACGATTCAACTTGCAGTAGAGTAACGCTCGATGAGCGCAACGATTCAACTTGCAGTAGAGTAACGCTCGTTGAGCGCAACGATTCAACTTGCAGTAGAGTAACGCTCGTTGAGCGCAACGATTCAACTTGCAGTAGAGTAAGGCTCGATGAGCGCAACGATTCAACTTGCAGTAGAGTAACGCTCGTTGAGCGCAACGATTCAACTTGCAGTAGAGTAACGCTCGATGAGCGCAACGATTCAACTTGCAGTAGAGTAACGCTCGATGAGCGCAACGATTCAACTTGCAGTAGAGTAACGCTCGATGAGCGCAACGATTCAACTTGCAGTAGAGTAAGGCTCGATGAGCGCAACGATTCAACTTGCAGTAGAGTAAGGCTCGATGAGCGCAACGATTCAACTTGCAGTAGAGTAACGCTCGATGAGCGCAACGATTCAACTTGCAGTAGAGTAAGGCTCGATGAGCGCAACGATTCAACTTGCAGTAGAGTAAGGCTCGATGAGCGCAACGATTCAACTTGCAGTAGAGTAACGCTCGATGAGCGCAACGATTCAACTTGCAGTAGAGTAACGCTCGATGAGCGCAACGATTCAACTTGCAGTAGAGTAACGCTCGATGAGCGCAACGATTCAACTTGCAGTAGAGTAACGCTCGATGAGCGCAACGATTCAACTTGCAGTAGAGTAAGGCTCGATGAGCGCAACGATTCAACTTGCAGTAGAGTAACGCTCGTTGAGCGCAACGATTCAACTTGCAGTAGAGTAACGCTCGTTGAGCGCAACGATTCAACTTGCAGTAGAGTAAGGCTCGATGAGCGCAACGATTCAACTTGCAGTAGAGTAACGCTCGATGAGCGCAACGATTCAACTTGCAGTAGAGTAACGCTCGATGAGCGCAACGATTCAACTTGCAGTAGAGTAAGGCTCGATGAGCGCAACGATTCAACTTGCAGTAGAGTAACGCTCGTTGAGCGCAACGATTCAACTTGCAGTAGAGTAACGCTCGATGAGCGCAACGATTCAACTTGCAGTAGAGTAACGCTCGATGAGCGCAACGATTCAACTTGCAGTAGAGTAACGCTCGTTGAGCGCAACGATTCAACTTGCAGTAGAGTAACGCTCGTTGAGCGCAACGATTCAACTTGCAGTAGAGTAACGCTCGATGAGCGCAACGATTCAACTTGCAGTAGAGTAAGGCTCGATGAGCGCAACGATTCAACTTGCAGTAGAGTAACGCTCGATGAGCGCAACGATTCAACTTGCAGTAGAGTAACGCTCGATGAGCGCAACGATTCAACTTGCAGTAGAGTAACGCTCGATGAGCGCAACGATTCAACTTGCAGTAGAGTAACGCTCGTTGAGCGCAACGATTCAACTTGCAGTAGAGTAACGCTCGATGAGCGCAACGATTCAACTTGCAGTAGAGTAACGCTCGTTGAGCGCAACGATTCAACTTGCAGTAGAGTAACGCTCGATGAGCGCAACGATTCAACTTGCAGTAGAGTAACGCTCGTTGAGCGCAACGATTCAACTTGCAGTAGAGTAACGCTCGATGAGCGCAACGATTCAACTTGCAGTAGAGTAGCGCTTGTTGAGCGCAACGATTCAACTTGCAGTAGAGTAGCGCTTGTTGAGCGCAACGATTCAACTTGCAGTAGAGTAACGCTCGTTGAGCGCAACGATTCAACTTGCAGTAGAGTAACGCTCGTTGAGCGCAACGATTCAACTTGCAGTAGAGTAACGCTCGTTGAGCGCAACGATTCAACTTGCAGTAGAGTAACGCTCGTTGAGCGCAACGATTCAACTTGCAGTAGAGTAACGCTCGATGAGCGCAACGATTCAACTTGCAGTAGAGTAACGCTCGTTGAGCGCAACGATTCAACTTGCAGTAGAGTAACGCTCGATGAGCGCAACGATTCAACTTGCAGTAGAGTAACGCTCGATGAGCGCAACGATTCAACTTGCAGTAGAGTAACGCTCGATGAGCGCAACGATTCAACTTGCAGTAGAGTAACGCTCGTTGAGCGCAACGATTCAACTTGCAGTAGAGTAACGCTCGATGAGCGCAACGATTCAACTTGCAGTAGAGTAAGGCTCGATGAGCGCAACGATTCAACTTGCAGTAGAGTAACGCTCGATGAGCGCAACGATTCAACTTGCAGTAGAGTAACGCTCGATGAGCGCAACGATTCAACTTGCAGTAGAGTAACGCTCGATGAGCGCAACGATTCAACTTGCAGTAGAGTAACGCTCGATGAGCGCAACGATTCAACTTGCAGTAGAGTAACGCTCGATGAGCGCAACGATTCAACTTGCAGTAGAGTAACGCTCGTTGAGCGCAACGATTCAACTTGCAGTAGAGTAACGCTCGTTGAGCGCAACGATTCAACTTGCAGTAGAGTAAGGCTCGTTGAGCGCAACGATTCAACTTGCAGTAGAGTAACGCTCGATGAGCGCAACGATTCAACTTGCAGTAGAGTAACGCTCGTTGAGCGCAACGATTCAACTTGCAGTAGAGTAACGCTCGATGAGCGCAACGATTCAACTTGCAGTAGAGTAAGGCTCGTTGAGCGCAACGATTCAACTTGCAGTAGAGTAACGCTCGATGAGCGCAACGATTCAACTTGCAGTAGAGTAACGCTCGATGAGCGCAACGATTCAACTTGCAGTAGAGTAACGCTCGATGAGCGCAACGATTCAACTTGCAGTAGAGTAACGCTCGTTGAGCGCAACGATTCAACTTGCAGTAGAGTAACGCTCGATGAGCGCAACGATTCAACTTGCAGTAGAGTAACGCTCGTTGAGCGCAACGATTCAACTTGCAGTAGAGTAACGCTCGATGAGCGCAACGATTCAACTTGCAGTAGAGTAACGCTCGATGAGCGCAACGATTCAACTTGCAGTAGAGTAACGCTCGATGAGCGCAACGATTCAACTTGCAGTAGAGTAACGCTCGATGAGCGCAACGATTCAACTTGCAGTAGAGTAAGGCTCGATGAGCGCAACGATTCAACTTGCAGTAGAGTAACGCTCGATGAGCGCAACGATTCAACTTGCAGTAGAGTAACGCTCGTTGAGCGCAACGATTCAACTTGCAGTAGAGTAACGCTCGATGAGCGCAACGATTCAACTTGCAGTAGAGTAACGCTCGATGAGCGCAACGATTCAACTTGCAGTAGAGTAACGCTCGTTGAGCGCAACGATTCAACTTGCAGTAGAGTAACGCTCGTTGAGCGCAACGATTCAACTTGCAGTAGAGTAACGCTCGATGAGCGCAACGATTCAACTTGCAGTAGAGTAACGCTCGATGAGCGCAACGATTCAACTTGCAGTAGAGTAACGCTCGTTGAGCGCAACGATTCAACTTGCAGTAGAGTAACGCTCGATGAGCGCAACGATTCAACTTGCAGTAGAGTAAGGCTCGATGAGCGCAACGATTCAACTTGCAGTAGAGTAAGGCTCGATGAGCGCAACGATTCAACTTGCAGTAGAGTAAGGCTCGATGAGCGCAACGATTCAACTTGCAGTAGAGTAACGCTCGATGAGCGCAACGATTCAACTTGCAGTAGAGTAACGCTCGATGAGCGCAACGATTCAACTTGCAGTAGAGTAACGCTCGTTGAGCGCAACGATTCAACTTGCAGTAGAGTAACGCTCGATGAGCGCAACGATTCAACTTGCAGTAGAGTAACGCTCGATGAGCGCAACGATTCAACTTGCAGTAGAGTAACGCTCGATGAGCGCAACGATTCAACTTGCAGTAGAGTAACGCTCGATGAGCGCAACGATTCAACTTGCAGTAGAGTAACGCTCGTTGAGCGCAACGATTCAACTTGCAGTAGAGTAACGCTCGATGAGCGCAACGATTCAACTTGCAGTAGAGTAACGCTCGATGAGCGCAACGATTCAACTTGCAGTAGAGTAACGCTCGATGAGCGCAACGATTCAACTTGCAGTAGAGTAACGCTCGATGAGCGCAACGATTCAACTTCGCTCGTTGAGCGCAACGATTCAACTTGCAGTAGAGTAGCGCTTGTTGAGCGCAACGATGCCATGAATAACCTTCTGTAATCTTTATATTAGGCCTAGGGAAAACTTGAGCTTTGACAGTGTAATATTAAGTCATTGTAAATGTTTAAGCACATGAATTAGGTGTACCATTTGTTTATTGCTTATTTGATCTGGTCATATAATTCATTTATTATTATAACTGATTTGTATCACTTTGTGCATGAGGATCTTAAAAGTTTGTCCTTTATCTCACCTGCCTTCCCAAAGTAACCTACATCTGTTCTACCAGATACAGTATCAGTTATCTGAGATGCCCTAACAAGCAACCTGGCTTCATGAGATATGATAAGGTTATCCATTTCCTTGGCGACCTTAAGTACATTTTATTATTCATTGATGGGCAGGATAAACCCTGGGAGGTTATTCACATAACGTTGGCACACTGTCTTCACGTTGTCCTCCTCCCCCTCTAAAATAGCCGGTATAATTGATTGTACCTTGTAAAGCACTGAGCTGTCTGTTCAAATGACTAGTACACAGCTCAGACACCCATGCATACTCCACAAGAACACTGACCTGTTCACCGGACGTGCTACCTGTCCCAGACCTGCTGTTTTCAACTCTCTAGAGACAGCAGGAGCGGTAGAGATACTCAGAATGATCGGCTATGAAAAGCCAACTGACATTTACTCCTGAGGTGCTGACCTGTTGCACCCTCGACAACCACTGTCATTATTGTTATTTGACCCTGCTGGTCATCTATGAACATTTGAACATCTTGGCCATGTTCTATTATAATCTCCACTATGCACAGCCAGAAGAGGACTGGCCACCCCTCATAGCCTGGTTCCTCTCTAGGTTTCTTCCTAGGTTCTGGCCTTTCTAGGGAGTTTTTCCTAGCCACATTGTTTCTACACCTGCATTGCTTGCTGTTTGGGGTTTTAGGCTGGGTTTCTGTACAGCACTTTGTGACATCAGCTGATGTAAGAAGGGCTTTATAAATACATTCGATTGATTGATGCCACCAGGGGTCTACTCTCTTCATAGTCCCCAAGTCCAGAATGGACTCTGGAAATCGCACAGCCATGACTACATGTACAGTAACTCTATTCCACATCATGCAATGAGTAAAGTCTGATTTAAAACACAGATAAAACTACACATTATGGAACGATGCGGACTGTGAAGAGACACACACACAAGCGCACGCATGCATACGCACACACGCCAGCAGAGGCACTCTACACACACGTATGTATGGTGCTATTATACATGTTGTATTTTAGATATGTAGTGGTGAAATAATGTTATATGTACCATTTTATTCTTTTTTTTGCCTTAACTTGTTTGGACCCCAGGAAGAGTAGCTGCAGCCTTGGCAGGAACTAATGGGGATCCATAATAAACACCAGGAAGAGTAGCTGCTGCCTTGGCAGGAACTAATGGGGATCCATAATAAACCCCAGGAAGAGTAGCTGCAGCCTTGGCAGGAACTAATGAGGATCCATAATAAACCCTAGGAAGAGTAGCTGCAGCCTTGGCAGGAACTAATGGGGAGCCATAATAAACCCCAGGAAGAGTAGCTGCAGCCTTGGCAGGAACTAATGGGGATCCATAATAAACCACAGGAAGAGTAGCTGCAGCCTGGACAGGAACTAATGGGGATCCATAATAAACCCCAGGAAGAATAGCTGCAGCCTTGACAGGAACTAGTGGGGATCCATAATAAACCCCAGGAAGAGTAGCTGCTGCCTTGGCAGGAACTAATGGGGATCCATAATAAACCACAGGAAGAGTAGCTGCAGCCTGGACAGGAACTAATGGGGATCCATAATAAACCCCAGGAAGAGTAGCTGCAGCCTTGACAGGAACTAATGGGGATACATAATAAACCCCAGGAAGAGTAGCTGCAGCCTTGGCAGGAACTAATGGGGATCCATAATAAACCCCAGGAAGAGTAACTGCTGCCTTGGCAGGAACTAATGGGGAGCTATAATAAACCCCAGAAAGAGTAGCTGCAGCCTTGGCAGGAACTAATGGGGATCCATAATAAACCCCAGGAAGAGTAGCTGCAGCCTTGGCAGGAACTAATGGGGATCCATAATAAACCACAGGAAGAGTAGCTGCAGCCTGGACAGGAACTAATGGGGATCCATAATAAACCCCAGGAAGAGTAGCTGCAGCCTTGACAGGAACTAATGGGGATCCATAATAAACCCCAGGAAGAGCAGCTGCAGCCTTGGCAGGAACTAATGGGGATCCATAATAAACCCCAGGAAGAGTAGCTGCTGCCTTGGCAGGAACTAATGGGGATCCATAATAAACCCCAGGAAGAGTAGCTGCTGCCTTGGCAGGAACTAATGGGGATCCATAATAAACCCCAGGAAGAGTAGCTGCTGCCTTGGCAGGAACTAATGGGGATCCATAATAAACCCCAGGAAGAGTAGCTGCTGCCTTGGCAGGAACTAATGGGGATCCATAATAAACCCCAGGAAGAGTAGCTGCTGCCTGGACAGGAACTAATGGGGATCCATAATAAACCCCAGGAAGAGTAGCTGCTGCCTGGACAGGAACTAATGGGGATCCATAATAAACCCCAGGAAGAGTAGCTGCTGCCTTGGCAGGAACTAATGGGGAGCCATAATAAACCCCAGGAAGAGTAGCTGCTGCCTTGGCAGGAACTAATGGGGAGCCATAATAAACCCCAGGAAGAGTAGCTGCTGCCTTGGCAGGAACTAATGGGGATCCATAATAAACCCCAGGAAGAGTAGCTGCTGCCTTGGCAGGAACTAATGGGGATCCATAATAAACCCCAGGAAGAGTAGCTGCTGCCTTGGCAGGAACTAATGGGGATCCATAATAAACCCCAGGAAGAGTAGCTGCAGCCTTGGCAGGAACTAATGGGGATCCATAATAAACCCCAGGAAGAGTACTATAGCTGCTGCCTTGGCAGGAACTAATGGGGATCCATAATAAACCCCAGGAAGAGTAGCTGCTGCCTTGGCAGGAACTAATGGGGATCCATAATAAATACAAACAAACAAAACAACAACAAAGGTCTCTGCTCTCTCATCCATAGTTGTAAATCGTTGTATCCTGAGTTGACCTATACATTACATTATATAGTGCACGTATACATATCAAAGTGTCAACCCCCCCCCCCCCCCCCCCCCCCCCCCCTCTAAATTAAGGATAATTGATTGTACCATTTTAAATAGGACAACTAGACTGCTCAACTTGGATACACTAGCACACCTTGCCTTTTTGACCTATGGCCCAGGGTGTTCAGAAAGCCTGTCTCAGCTAACTTAATTAAAGTGTAGGAAAGCCTAAGTACATGTAAGAAGGCCTAAGTACATTTTAACTGTACCTGTCACAGTACAGTACCTTGACCAAGGGCCAAAGGGTCATGGACTAATTATGCCTCGGCTTACAGTCTCTAAATACTAAGGCTAAGCCTGAAATGGCAACCTGTTCACTATATAGTGCACTACTTTTGACCTGAGCCCTATGGGCCCTGTTTAAATGTAGTGCACTATTAGGGAATAGGGTGCCATTTCGGACGCGATATAAGTATTTTTCCTGTGGTTACCTGGCTGGTTTACAGTAACAGGTCTGGAGGTAACTACCTGGCTGGTTTACAGTAACAGGTCTGGAGGTAACTACCTGGCTGGTTTACAGTAACAGGTCTGGAGGTAACTACCTGGCTGGTTTACAGTAACAGGTCTGGAGGTAACTACCTGGCTGGTTTACAGTAACAGGTCTGGAGGTAACTACCTGGCTGGTTTACAGTAACAGGTCTGGAGGTAACTACCTGGCTGGTTTACAGTAACAGGTCTGGAGGTAACTACCTGGCTGGTTTACAGTAACAGGTCTGGAGGTAACTACCTGGCTGGTTTACAGTACAGTAACAGGTCTGGAGGGAACTACCTGGCTGGTTTACAGTAACAGATCTAGAGGGAACTCGGTATCACCACAGGGCTTTGGTGTTAATAATAGTAACATGCTCATGAAATCTCTCTCGCACGTCTCACTGCATTGCAGCAGGCAACTGTCAACACATCTATTTCTGACCAAGGCTACGTCTGAAATTGCACCCTATTACCTTTGTGGAGAAAAACTTTCGACCGGAGTTCACAGGGCTCTGGTTGAAACTAGTGCACTGTAAATAGGGAACAGGGTGGAATTTTTGAATGCAGACATAGAGCTGGATTCAATCCGTATCGCCGAAATTCAGTGCTATAGCGTGATTGAAATTTAAAGGTAATTTCCGATTGAGCCGACATATGCAACGTTTACCATGAATGCCCTCTCCAGTAACGTGGGAACATTGCCTTTAAATTTATATTGCGCTGCAGCGCAGCTCTTCAGCGCTACAGATGGAAGGGGGCCCTTAATCTTCTTTCCAATCCTCTCCTCTTCCAGGTGCATTATTTAAAAAGTCTGCAGTGAAACACCCACCCCCTGACCTCCCTGAGATGCCCCCATGTAGCTTTAATCCAGAAGAATACAAGGTACAGTAAGAATGTAGCTTTAATCCAGAAGAATACAAGGTACAGTAAGAATGTAGCTTAATCCAGAAGAATACAAGGTACAGTAAGAATGTAGCTTTAATCCAGAGGAATACAAGTTTCAGTAAGAATGTAGCTTTAATCCAGAGGAATACAAGGTACAGTAAGAATGTAGCTTTAATCCAGAAGAATACAAGGTACAGTACGAATGTAGCTTTAATCCAGAGGAATACAAGGTACAGTAAGAATGTAGCTTTAATCCAGAGGAATACAAGTTGTGGAGAAAAAAAAAGTAACCTTTATTTAACTAGGCAAGTCAGTTAATCACGGTCGGTTGTGATACAGACTGGAATCGAACCAGGGTGTCTCTAGTGACGCCTCAAGCACTGAGATGCAGTGCCTTGGACCGCTGCGCCACTCGGGAGCCCAAGTTACAGTCAGAATGTAGCTTTAATCCAGAGGAATACAAGTTACAGTAAGAATGTAGCTTTAATCCAGAGGAATACAAGTTACAGTAAGAATGTAGCTTTAATCCAGAGGAATACAAGTTACAGTCAGAATGTAGCTTTAATCCAGAGGAATACAAGTTACAGTAAGAAGGCAGGGTTTACATTGACACTCCAAGTTTGTTAAACTTAGAACAGTGCCGGGTTTGAGTCAATTCCATTTTATTACAGTCAATTCAGGAAGTAAAATAAATTCTAAATTCCTGAGCAGAAAATTATAATTATAATGCGGAAATTTTGAATTTCACTTTACTTCCTGAATTGACTAAATTGACCCCGAACCCTGTTGCTAAATTTCAGTAACAGTGTATTCATCTTAGTATAGTGTGTATAAGTTCTTGCCTTTTATAATATAATCTACCCAGGACATTCATATTGAACATGGGATCTTTATTCTAGGGCATGTCCAAAGAGCGTATGATGGAGATTCGGAGACAGAACTGCAACCCAATGACCATGAAAGTGACCTACTACAAGAAGCCAGTGTACATCCACCAGGGACACATGCAGTGGCTGTGGGATGTGGACGGGAGGCGCTACCTAGACCTGTTTGCTGGCGTTGCCACTGTCAGCGTGGGGCACTGCCACCCGTAAAAACCTTTCATATACCCATCACGATCCACCTAGCCTGAGCACCCGTCTACAGTTTTTGGCTTGACAATGAACAATGAAGTTGGAAAGAGCACAAAAACATCTGGGACCAGGCTACTGTATTTAAATAAAGTTCCAAGGATCCTCTGAACATTTCTAAGTTGTTACTGATGTTGTGTCTCTGTAGAAAGGTGACGGCGGCGGCAGAGAAGCAGCTGCGAAAGCTGTGGCACACGACTAACATCTACGTGTATTCCCCTCTGCATGAGTACACTGAGAAGCTAGCTGCCACCCTGCCAGACCCGCTGAAGGTACAGTACCATACCTTTGTTTGTTTTGTTTATTTCTACGTATGATTACTGTGACGTTTCACCACCACACACACAGAACTTTATCTGCAATATTGGTCCGGTTCCGCAGTTCCACATGTTCCGGATGACCAAACCCATGGGCATCCATTGTATGGATTTCTATTGAGACAAAGCCCCATAATTGCAAACATGAATATCCTGTCTGTACCTGTGTTTCCTGCTAGGTTATCTACCTGACAAACAGTGGCTCTGAGGCCAACGACCTGGCTATGCTCATGGCTAGGCTACACACAGGGAACTTTGACGTCATCACACTGAGGTAACCCTGGCTACGGTTTGGTTTTTATTGGTTTACTGAATGAATGTTCCTCTGTGATAATAAGTGGTTGTTTTGTCTCTTTTCTATGCAGTGAGTTAACAGACTGATGGATAACAGTGTGTGGTGGTAGTACCTTTTACTCTCGTGTTACCTCACAGGAGAAGTTTGACCTGCTTCCTCACTCAAAACAGGGAGAACAGTCTGATCATAAACTAAACTGTGAATTAACTCTGGTCGCCTGTCTGTTGCAGGGGGTCCTACCATGGTGGCAGTCCACATACTATGGGTCTCACCTCCAATGCAGCCTATAAGTATCCTGTTGCATCTGGGTTAGGCTGCCACAACGTAAGTATGAGATGGCGATCACTACTGTCTGTCACCAGGGCTGGCCCGCTTATTAGGCAGCCGCCTATGAGGGCAGCTTTTTCTGAGATAAACTGACCAAGACGCACCTCCAACAACACATAAAACCTCACATAATTATGCTCCAAAACAATGACAGTTTCTCTCAACCGGTGGCATGTGGGCTTTTTAGGTGAGCGCTGACGCCGCCCTGTGATAAGCAGTGCCCACTTTGTCAAAGGCAAGGATGCAAAATATGTATCTTGTCCATTCCCAGCATGCCTCTCCAGGGTGCAGTTGGAGAGATGCATCTCTGCTGCGCTCCACCAACGTTCTGTCCAAAAAAACTATCTGTCATAAATCATGTAGCAGATACAGGATATGTTAGAGTATGTGGCCTTTTCTGGAGCCTACAGGCTGGAGATAAAATGGATGACAATGTAATGAGACGGACACTTTTTACATCATGCAGGTTTCTCCAATGAAATAGCCTAACCTAAATGCTGCCCAATCAAAAAAAATGATCTGACATGTTAAACCAACAATATACCCTAAAAACAAGACCGGTCAAAGTAAAATGGACAATATGGAATGGGCAATCAGGCTACTCAAAACTGCTGTCCAAAAGTTTCATCCCATGGGCTAAATTGTCATGATCAGTGGTTTCAAGTTTGTATCTGTCAATTTTTTACGAGCTGATCAAGGCGAAAAAGAAAATACTTATTCTGCATTTCCCGCTGCGCAAACACATTGCAAATAGGTGCAGGAAAGTTCCTCATAAAGTTGGGTAGCTAATATTCAGAGCTTAAATAGACAAATTGATTAGTCACAGGAATCAGGACTAATAAAGCCAGCCTGTTGTACAAATGGTGTGCCTACCACATGGATGGGCATTCATAATATTCTGTTGTGGGCCAACAATGGTATGCTACACCCCAGTAAGTATAGGGTGTTGGACTTTTATATTCCACGTCCCTGGACGTTGGTTTTTGGTCCGGACCAAATCTGAAACAATCATAGACGTTTATGTTTGGTTCAGATTTTGTCCGGTCTGGACCAGCTTTGATTTGGCCCAAACATAGACATCTATATATGTCATCTTTTCAACTTCCATTCAGAACCAAAAGTAAACGTGATTTCAACACATGGAAAATAAGTATTTTCACCTTTCATTCAGAACCTAACTTCAACACAGTGGTGTGTATTCATGGATGCCAAGAGAAGCAAAACATTTAAAAAAAAACATAAAATAGATAAATTATCTTTCTTCTCTCTGGGTGTCATTCATAATTTCCCTTCAATTCTCAAGAGGCTGAATGTATCTCACCGGAGAAAGCATTCGAGCGAGTGAAACAACACCCCTCTGTCTCTGTACATGTATGCCATCTATCTCCTTCTGTCTGGTCCAAAAGAATATGATGTTGCCGCACGTAGCATTAAAATGCAAAGGAAGCCAGCTAGCATTTGGCCTCCCTTGATAAAAAAAAAGGTACAAATAATAGCCAATCAGCGTTGAGCTAAACTGAGTGAGCTCAACTGTGAATGTTCCTGGCGCACCAAAAAAAGGTGTCAAGGGAGTCCAGTGTGGATTTGGTGTCATTCCTATCAAATCGTATCGAGAGCATACGTCATTGACAGAAACAACTTGAATTGTGTTGTCCTCCAGTGGCTAGCTGGCTAGCTAGCTAGCTAGAGTTGGACCTTTCCTAAATTAGCCATGGATGGAGATAGGGATTTGTTTTTTTGTTTTTATTTAATTCTACGTACTGGCCAATGATTATAACGGCAATTCTGAACCAGCTATGAATTCGTACATTTTGCCCCTGACCTAAGAGGATGGAAGTTCAATATGTAGCTAGATGTAAAAGGCTAATGTTAACTAGCTAACGTTGCCCATGAAAGGAAGTTAGGCTAGTGAGCAAGAATTTTAGTCCGGTAGCCTTAGACAAATAAAAGCGTGTACTGTATGACCGTTTTGAGTGATGGACTGTTTCCTCAAAATGAAAGAGAGGAGGATGGCATTGGAATTTCTCTACAAGTAGGGTGAGTCAACATGTTTTTCTACTTGCAAGAACACCACTCTTAAATCAGAAACAGACAACCACATCATATTTAGCTTATGTTGATTGGACAAAATGGTTATTGGTATATTTTAGTTGTCACTATTAGACTAAGTATAGGTGATTTGATGATGTTGACATGTGGAAGTTTAAATGGTACTGGAATAGTGGAGGCAGCTGTTTTCTTTGCGACTTGCAGTAACTCTCTGTGGTTCTAAATCAATAGTTGTTTAGTGGTTTGAAAATGTCGGAAATATTAACTTGCTTGACCATGCTTTAGGTCAGTGGTTCCCAACCAGGGGTACTAGGACCCCTGAGGGTTCTTGGTCTATCCATAGGGGGTACTTGGTCTATCCACAGGGGGTACTTGAGAAGACCCATGAGACCATAGGCTTACTGGTAAAATGCACATGAGGGGGTACTTCAGGGGTACTCTGGGCAGAGCAAAATTCAGTTGGTGGTACAGTAAGCAAAAAAGGTTGTGAACCGCTGCTGTAGGTTATGTAGCTGTTTGTTACATGCGATATGCTTTGTGGACTTCACAGCACAGATGTTGCTCTCCGGTTTTGTGATGAAACAAAGGTGTGGTTGAATTTATTCTGCCACTGTGTCTTCTTATTGTCTTGGCCTGAGACGTATATATCACGGTGTCAAGGCATGTGAAGTAACAGGTTATAGAGCAAACAACACAATTATCACAACACATAGGTTGTAATATGTCTTTTTTTGGGGGGGGGGGGGGGGGGGGTGCTTCCCCTGTGATTTTACACACGCTACTGCTTCAATGTCTGGAAAGATACATATATATTAGACGTCTTTTCAACATAATTTTGCTTACTTGGACTATTCTAGTAGGGGTGGCAATTGTGTGGTCTTGCCTAGGGCAGCAGAACAGCCAGGACCAGCCCTGTCTGTTACTATCTATTAATGAAGTTTTAGGTCCCAGGACCTGAGTTTGATGAATGACAGAATAGTCATTTTCCACCCATGACACTTTATATCTTACATTCTTACATTGTAAACTACAATGGCCGATCTATTACAGCAACCTGGGTTTTAAAACCTATGAGATTTATTTGAAGCTATGCCGCAGTGAGTATGAGACAGGTTTAACCTCAATTTGGCTCTTCTCCTCCCAGACCATGTGTCCTGATGTATTTGCTGGCCCATGGGGAGGAAGCAACTGTAGAGACTCCCCAATCCAGACCATTAGGGACTGTAGCTGTCCTCAAGGTACAGTAAAACACACACACATATATACACACACACACCCGGGTGTAGTCATCTATGAACCACCAGGGAGGTCTTATGAGTCTCCAAATTACACACACGTGCGCAAACAGACACAACCCCCCCACCCAAACACAGACACAACCCCACCCACCCACCCAAACACTGAAACTCAGCATTAGGCTTAGACTGTATCCTGCCTTCTGGTTGGTTCAACCTTCAACCCACTGCAGCTTAGTTAGAGACGGATATATTCTTGAACACACTGAGCACAGGGTGAGATGGGATTTATATCATTAGGAGTGTTTACATAGGTCATACTGATCTAGGATGATAATTTGGGCCAGTTTGCTACAGCAGGAAAATAATCCTGCAGCAACAGGAAATATGAATTACTATTTGGATTAAACATTTTTTATTGAGGTTGATAAAAAAATTTGTGAGGGCAAATCAAGTGTGACATTACATTTTTTTGTGAGGGCAAATCAAGTGTGACATTACATTTTTTTGTGAGGGCAAATCAAGTGTGACATTACATTTTTTTGTGAGGGCAAATCAAGTGTGACATTACATTTTTTTGTGAGGGCAAATCAAGTGTGACTTTATAAACTTTTTAGAAGCCTTTTTAAACCTTAAGTACACAAGTTAGCATTTTGTGCTGTGCAGGAACATTTCTCAGCAACAAAACAGTGATCAAATTAGGCTAACATTCTACATCTGTAGCCAGGGCTTTATTATATCATGTGACCAGGCCTATTATTACACTGCCTATTTTGTGCATTATAATACATAATGCTACGGGGATATTCTATCGATAGAAAGTCTTAATGTATTTTCCAACATCAACTGTTAATGCTGTTTTGTGCTAAATCCTGTTTTGTCTGTGCTAAAGTATGTCGCAGACTATAGACAGAGGGGGAATTTTAGTCATATTCAATCAAAACCTGTATCTGGTTGTAAAACTCCAGCAGTATGTTATTCTGCTTAGTTGAATAAGGGTGAGGGTTATGCAGCAAATCTGAAAATCAATCTAAAGCCAATAATACTTTTTTACAGTCCAGTTCAAAAGTCCTATTTTTATCAAACATTAACCGTTTCCTAGAAAATTCTTCAACCTGTTCACTTTATAACTCCCTGCCTGTCAGCTAGTAACTCTACTGCACCTGGAAATCTGTCAGACAAGTTGCATGATCCAGTGTTTACACTACCTTGAAAGAGGAAGTTTAAGTAAGGGTAAAAATGTGTAACAGCATTAATCCTGTTTGGTTGTTGGTGTTGAAACACATTGTTACCCTTGATTGCTGACATGCAAAACATTTTTGGGAGTATATCGACAATGGATTAATGAAACAAATACCAAAAAAATAGAATTTTGTTTTGGAATTTTCCTTTAATTTACTTTCGTTCTTCAATTGCAGGATCATGTACGGCGAATGACAAATACATTGGGCAGCTGAACGAGGTCTTTGCCACCAGTGTTCCCAGTCGTATCGCTGCTTTCTTCGCTGAACCTATTATGGTACAGTTCTTATGGTTCAGTTATCATTCCAACATCTCCATTGCTACAAAAAGTAGGGAAAAGGCTAATTATATGGCTCTAAACAAGAAGCGGTGACTAAAAACACATACAGTAAGAACAATGTAGCAGATTGCTATGGGGAACAAATCACAAGCTGAAGAAGCCAACTCTTAATTGGCTATCATTCCAGCTCAGCTAACAAAGGCTAATTATCTTCATAGGAGAGACGGGCTGAAATATATTTACATCTACATAAGCTATATACTACTGGTTCTAGTGGTCATGCATGTGGTTAGCATTGTTGCTCCCGAGTGGTGCAGCAGTCTAAGGCACTGCATCTCAGTGCTAGAGGCGTCACTACAGACCATGGTTCAATTCCAGGCTGTTTCACAACCGGCCATGGTTGGGAGTCCCATAGGGCGGCGCACAATTGGCCCAGCATCATCCAGGTTAGGGTTTGGCCGTGGTAGGCAGTCATTGTAAATAGTTAAAAGACTTGCTTAGTTAAATAAATGGTTATTTCTAGCTCCATATAATCTGACAAGTACAGCCAATTAAATGTACATTTCATTATTTATCTTCTAGGTCCAATATAAACGTGACTCGTTGTGGAGATGTTGCATTACAGATTTGTCATGTATTTGAGTGTTTACTGCTGAAAATAAACAATTTTCACAGGATAGTTGTGGTTTCATATATTGTTTAATTGTTATCTTATATTGCTTTGTGTATTTCTACAGGGAGTTGGAGGAGCTGTCCAATACCCCAAGAACTTCCTGAAGGATACCTACAAACTTGTGAGGGAGAGAGGTGGGGTTTGCATTGCAGATGAGGTTAGATACTTTTTATATATTCCATCCTTGTATATTTTCAATATTCCTATTTGTTTATATATCATTAATTACATATAACAAACAACAACTATATAGATGCTTCAGAAATCATTAATAAGCAAGTCATCATGCTACATGGATGTCAAAAGGGTTACGTCCACATAGATCTGTATGTCAACCATGTTTCCTGGTTGTACCTGGTCTTCTCTGCATCAGGTCCAGACAGGGTTTGGCCGCACAGGAAGTCACTTCTGGGGGTTCCAAGGTCATGATGTCATACCAGACATTGTCACCATGGCAAAGGGCATCGCTAATGGCTTTCCTATGGGAGCGGTTGTCACGACACCTGGTAAGACAGGAAGCATTTTATTTATTTACCACCTCAGTGGAGGGGAAGAAGGTATAGGACTTCACACCGTCACACAGATGTCCGTAGCTACTGCTTAATAAAACAATGAATGGATAGAAACGTCTTCGGTCTTCCCCAACACACACACAGGGTCAGCAGCGTCTCTCGATGGAGAGCGATTGTGGGGGTTTAGGAACGGAAACCCCAGGGTGATGTTGATACTTACATAACGTATTTGCTCACTGCCATCATCCTTCAGTCAATTCAGGATGTAAATAGAAATTCTAATTTGATTTCTCCTAATTGAAGTCATCACATCATGCTATACAGTGGAAACTAACTCTGGAACCTTACAGGTTCTATAACTGAGAACCCTAATGCAGGTTCTGTAAGGACAGTGATGCAGGTTCTGTAAGGACAGTGATGCGGGTTCTGTAAGGACAGTGATGCAGGTTCTGTAAGGACAGTGATGCGGGTTCTGTAAGGACAATGATACAGGTTCTGTAAGGACAGTGATGCGGGTTCTGTAAGGACAGTGATGCAGGTTTTATAAGGACAGTGATACAGGTTCTGTAACTGAGAAATGTGATACTGGTTCTAAAAGTGAAAGCCGTGATATTCAGTACCAGTCAAAAGTTTGGACACTTATTCATGCAAGGTTTTTTCTTTATTTTTACTATTTTCTACATTGTAAAATAATAGTGAAGACATCAAAACTATGAAATCACACATATGGAATCATGTTGTAACCAAAAAAGTGTTAAACATATCAAAATATATTTTATATTTGAGATTCTTCAAGTAGCCACCCTTTGCCTTGATGAGAGCTTTGCACACTCTTGGCATTCTCTCAACCAGCTTCAGGAAGTATTCACCTGGAATGCATTTCAATTAACAGGTGTGCCTTGTTAATTTGTGGAATTTCTTTCCTTCTTATTGCGTTTGAGCCAATCAGTCATGTTGTGTCAAGGTAGGGGTGGTATACAGAAGATGGCCCTATTTGGTATAAGACCAAGTCCATATTATGGCAAGAACAGCTCAAATAAGCAAAGAGAAATGACAGTTCATCAAGATATGAAGGTCAGTCAATGCGGAACATTTCAAAAACTTTGAAAGTTTCTACAAGTGCAGTCGCAAAAACCATCAAGCGCTATGATGAAGCTGGGTCTCATGAGGACCGCCACAAGAAAGGAAGACCCAGAGTAACCTCTGCTGCAGAGGATAAGTTCATTAGAGTTACCAGACTCAGAAATCGGCAATTAACTGCACCTCAGATTGCAGGACAAATAAATGCTTCACACAGTTTAAGTAACAGACACATCTCACAACAACTGTTCAGAGGAGACTGTGTGAATCAGTCCTTTATGGTCAAATTGCTGCAAAGAAACCACTACTAAAGGACACCAATAAGAAGAGACTTGCTTGGGCCATGAAACACAAGCAATGGCCATTAGACCGGTGGAAATCTGTCCTTTGGTCTGATGAGTCCAAACTTGAGATTTTTGGTTCTAACCGCTGTCTTTGTGAGATGCAGAGTAGGTGAACGGATGATCTCCGCATGTGTGGTTCCCACTGTGAAGCATGGAGGAGGTGTGATGTTGCTTTGCTGGTGACACTGTCAGTGATTTTATTTAGAATTCAAGGCACACTTAACCAGCATGGCTACCACAGCATTCTGCAGCTATACACCATCCCATCTGGTTTGCACTTAGTGAGACTATCATTTGTTTTTCAACAGGACAGTGATCCAACACACCTCCAGGCTGTGTAAGGGCTATTTGACCAAGGAGAGTGATGGCGTGCTGCATCAGATGACCTGGCCTCCACAATCACCCGACCTCAACCCAATTGAGATGGTTTGGGATGAGTTGAACAGCAGAGTGAAGGAAAAGCAGCCAACGAGTGCTCAGCATATGTAGGAACTCCTTCAAGACTGTTGGGAAAGCATTCCAGGTGAAGCTGGTTGAGAGAATGCCAAGAGTGTGCAAAGCTGTCAAGGCAAAGGGTGGCTACTTTGAAGAATCTCAAATATTGAGATTGACGTCAGACAACACACCACTGTCTCTGACTGTGTGTCTGTGCCAGTGCATGTGTTGAGGTGTGAGGCAACATAACCAGCTAACCCTTCGAGGATCAGTCTCAGCTTTCAACAGGTCTCAGAGTGTAGTAATAATCACTATTGTAATGTGGTATTGATTTCCCTTGTTCTGGATTCCTCCACTTTTCAGTCCGTGGCCTGTGGTCTGTATCAAGGGTTGGAACCCGTTCAAGGAACAGAACCCAAACTGAAAGTGATCTATACTGTTCCGGAACAGAACCGTTATTTTAAAAACATGGGAACTGGTTAATAACTGAATTTTTTTTCCAGTCCCACAAAAATCGCAACAAAGCGCCTATGCAAGCCCTCTCATATAAAGTTATTCCATCGTCTGCCAGCTGGAAATCTTTGACAGTAGTGGTGTGTGTGTAGGTTACTTGCCCCTCCCCTCTGAAGCATAGGTTACCTACTGATGACGTTACAAGCACAATTTAGAAATTAGAGAGCGATGTTTAATTAGAGAAGAATGGATTTACTTTTTCAATGCTAGTTAAGTACTGAGTGTACAAAACATTAAGGACACCTGCTCTTTCCATGACATAGAATGACCAGGTGAAAGCTATGATCCCTTATTGATGTCACTTGTTAAATCCACTTCAATCAGTGTAGATGAAGGGGAGGAGACAGGTTAAAGAAGGAGTTTTAAGCCTTGAGACATGGATTGTGTGTGTGTGTGTGTCATTCAGAGGGTAAATGGGCAAGACAAAATATTTACGTGCCTTTGAACGGGGTATGGTAGTAGGTACCAGGCGCACGGGTTTGTGTCAAGAACTGCAACGCTGCTGGGTTTTTCACGCTCAACAGTTTCCCGTGTGTATCGAGAATGGTCCACCACCCAAAGGACATCCAGCCAACTTGACACAACTGTGGAAAACAGCATCCCTGTGGAACACTTTTGACACCTTGTAGAATCCATGCCCCAATGAATTGAGGCTGTTCTGGGGGCGAAAGGGGTTGCAACTCAATATTAGGAAGGTTTCCTTAATGTTTTATGCACTCAGTGTATATTTTCACATTGGACTTAACTACAAAAAGGTGAGGTGTTTTGAATTTTAGTGTTGCTCTGCACAGCTTGTTAGCTGGCTAACGTTTGCTCTGGTCCAACGTTAAACCAACTCGGAAGTTGACATTCAAAGTTCCTCCATAGAAGCCACTCCTCCTAGGTATAATTCTGTGGTACTAATTCAGATAATGTATGTCATAACAAGATGCCTAGCGCTTAAAGGCAAGCTTGCTCACCCTCAAAATGTCAGTTGCATCTCTAGCCCTATCATGTGACTGGTAGCATAATGTGTGTCTGTGTTTGTCTTTCAGTATGACTAAACTGTGCTGTTACGGCAAAATACAATTTGCTCTTCATGACTTAACTTTACAGATTAAATCACTTCCCCACTCCACAATATAAACATGTACTTGTCTAACCAGTCGAGAACTTTGTTGCTGGTTAGAACAGTGGAACAGAACTAAAAAAAAGAATGGTTCTGTTCAGAACAAAACGATTGGAAAATAATTTGGGTTTCAACCCCTGGTCTGTTTACACGATAAGCTCTGTTCAGTTCGCACGTGTTCATCAGACTAGGGTGTAATCAGTTCAACATCCCCCTGATGACCCTTGAGTTGGGCCACACACACACAAACACACACCAGAGGAGGCTGGTGGGAGGAGCTATAGGAGGACAGGCTATTGGTAATGGCTGGAAAGAATAGATATCAAATACATAGGTATCAATATGTATCAAATACATAGGTATGAATATGTATCAAACACATAAAACATATGGAAACCACATTTGACTCCATTCCATTAATTCCATTTCAGCCATTACAATGAGCCCATCCACCTCTGACTGACACACACACACTCTCTATCTCTCCTATGAATCCTTCTATGGAAGGAGTTTTTTCCCTAGAATGATGAGGTGTGAAGTGAGCTGTCACACTCAGCTCTGGTTGTGACTTGTTTTCCAGAGATTGCCGCTTCATTTGCCAAAGGAGTTCACTTCAACACGTTCGGTGGTAATCCTGTGGCTTGTGCCATCGCCTCATCTGTTCTGGATGTAAGCTGAAACCCACCCAACTAAACCAGTGTTTCTCAACATCCAGTCCTCCAGTAGCCCCAACAGCACACATTTGGATTGTAGGTGTAACGGATGTGAAATGGCTAGCTAGTTAGCGGGTACGCGCTACTAGCGTTTCAATCAGTTACGTCACTTGCTCTGAAACCTAGAAGTAGTGTTGCCCCTTGCTCTGCAAGGGCCGCGGCTTTTGTGGAGCGATGGGTAACGATGCTTCGTGGGTGTCAGTTGTTGATGTGTGCAGAAGGTCCCTGGTTCGCGCCCGTGTCAGGGCGAGGGGACGTACTAAAGTTATACTGTTACATTGATGCTGTTGACCCGGATCACTGGTTGCTGCGGAAAAGGAGGAGGTTGAAAGGGGGGTGAGTGTAACGGATGTGAAATGGCTAGCTAGTTAGCGGGTACGCGCTACTAGCGTTTCAATCAGTTACGTCACTTGCTCTGAAACCTAGAAGTAGTGTTGCACCTTGCTCTGCAAGGGCCGCGGCTTTTGTGGAGCGATGGGTAACGATGCTTCGTGGGCGACCGTTGTTGATGTGTGCAGAGGGTCCCTGGTTCGCGCCCGTATCGGGGCGAGGGGACGGTTTAAAGTTATACTGTTACATAGGCCCGGACAAAAACACAACTGATTCAACTCAAGAGGGCTTGATGATTAGTTGAATCAGGGGTGCTATTCCAGGGCTACAATAACAATGTGTGCTGTTGGTGGTACTGGAGGACCAGGGTTGGTGGTACTGGAGGACTGGATGTTGAGAAACACTGAACTAAACTACCATCTATGATCTGAGCTACTGTTTATAAATCATTTTCTTCTGCATTTCAATTTACTTTATGCCACATGCTTATTATTAGAATTTGCCCTAAATTGTTTTCTATATTTTAAGAGTATATTAGAGTACCATAAAAGTAGATTTCAGCTTTAGAATTTGCATGTCACAGAAGTATACATAATTTTATCGCATTGCTAATGCACCATAGAAATATGACTATAATTGCACTTCCATGTTGCAAGCCACCATTATTCTTGCACCATTACTCCATGTATTAATGTTCCACCATTAATCTTGCACCATTACTCCATGTGTTAATGTTCCACCATTATTCTTGCACCATTACTCCATGTGTTAATGTTGCTAAATGTTCCACCATTATTCTTGCACCATTACTCCATGTGTTAATGTTGCTAAATGTTCCACCATTATTTTTGCACCATTAACTCCATGTGTTAATGTTGCTAAATGTTCCACCATTATTCTTGCACCATTACTCCATGTGTTAATGTTGCTAAATGTTCCACCATTATTCTTGCACCATTAACTCCATGTGTTAATGTTCCACCATAGAAATAGAGTTGCTTACTATAATTGTATTTCACCACCAGACCATGGAGGAGGACGGCACTCAGCAGATCAGCCACAACGTGGGGACTTATCTGCTGACAGAGCTGGCCAAGATGAGGGACAAGTATGAGATCATCGGGGATGTCCGAGGGAAGGGACTGCAGATTGGAGTGGAGATGGTGAAAGATAAGGTGAGAGGTCCTAGTCCACACTATGGTGAAAGATAGGGTGCATTGTACAGTAAGAGCAATGCAAATGAACATTTTAATTAATTAAAGTTAATGGTTAATGAGTTAATGGCTAATTGGGGAGACCTAATCGTTTTTTTGTCTACATAATATTATGCGCTTTATTCTCAGATGGATTAATAATTTGTCTTAGATTAGTGAAATGATTAGCATAATTGGTTAAATGATTATTCTCTTGTTTTATACTATATCTATACAATGTCTATACAACATCCTGTTTAACCAAGAACTATCACTCACATAGCATGCGACTTGAACGCGTTTCTGTGCCCTCTCACATGGTCATGATTCAGTTCAGAGAAGTTCAGTTCAAGTTACTTATTAATCACGAGTAGAGAGTTCTGCATAACGACAGAGCAGGCCTGAACATAACCACTGTCCTAACCCTCCAACCCACCCACAGTCTCCCTCTCTCTGCCTCACTCTCTCTCTTGCTCTGTCCTCTATCTATCCCTCCCTCTCAGGCGAGCCGCAAACCTCTCCCACCAGCAGCCATGAGTGAGATCTTCGAAGACACCAAAGACATGGGTGTTCTGATTGGGAAGGGAGGAGTGTATGGACAGGTAATGGAGGAGTATATGGACAGGTACTCAAATTCCCCGTCTGTCCTGTCAGTCAGGATCCGCCTGCTAGTAAGCCTTAGCTATGTGGTCTGTCGTGAACCTACATGGCTCCAAAGCAATGTAACAAACCAAGTATCAGATCAGTCCATTCAGGTTAGAGTTAATGATAAGTCCTGGGAATGTAGAGCGGGAGGACAAAAGGGCGCCTTGCTGTTTTCGGCTTTTGTCATAGTATGCTATTTTCTGTTCATTTGCATATTCGGTTTGGGTAAAGAATGCACAGATCACTTTGACAGCTTGAGGATTTGAGGTGCCACTTGTTTTAGGAAATACTTCCTGACCCACAGAGGTTAGTTATCTATGAACATACTGTTAATAGCTCTTTCCCACTCACACCCGCTCTCTCTCTGACCCACAGACGTTCCGGATCAAGCCCCCTATGTGTATCACCAGGGACGATGCAGACTTCTTCTTGGCTGTGTTTAACCAGGCCCTACACAACTACATGGAAGATCATCATTAGGCCTGGCTTTCACCTGGTCACTTCTTTCAGATAGATCAAAGGAGGAGTACAGATTTTAGGCAATTGAGAAAGAGACAAGCACTTCAATCACCATTCATCCATGTGAATAAGAAAGACACTAGAGGACCCTCATCTCTCCCACACGATGCAGGACATCATCAACGCTCAAGAGCCCTACATACAAAATGCATGAAGATGGCGTTTGAGGTAGCCTGGATCCAGGTCTGTTTTGTCTTGCATGACCACAATCATAGGAGTTGGGTTTTACAGCACCAACAGATCTGGGACCAGGCTAGCGTTGGGGTGTCAGTTCACTTGATATGAGTCTTAACCAGATTTAGATATGGCACCATGCTTTCTGTTGTTCAAATTGACTACATGTAGCTTTTGAGGCACATAAATTAGTTGATTGTAATCATATGTAGAAAACCTGAAGATTTACTGATATCTGTTTGTCTCTGTACTGGAACTCATTTTGTTGTAGGTTTAAAATGTGTATTTAAAAAAAGAAATGTTATTGATTAGTATTAACTGTGAATATATTCACTTTTAACCTCAGGAAAGGAAACTAAACTAAATCCTGCCCACATACTGCCAGTGAGAGGACCACGGACAAACTTTGGTATCTGAAATAAAAATAAAAAGTCTGAAATAAAGCCGACCAGTATTTTACTTGTCAGTCTATTCCATTACCTTTTGAGTGCATATAAAGCCCAATAGATCTTGAGACTTTGGGTAGACAAGTACTTGCTTAGGTATAGATTAAATACGTTGAGTAGGATGGTACAATTCATATGCGCTGGCTCTTTTCTCATCTTCTATTGCCCACTCACATTCCCCTTTATTTACATGTGAATTGTAATTATAAGTAGATTGAGAAACACTTCATAAATAGATTTGAAGTGAGCCATAAACACGAAACATTTATTCATCAGACATGGCGGCAAATTCAATGAAAAGTTAGTTATATGCACAGCCTTAAACTTAGGCTCTGGGCTAATTAAGAACAAGGCCCTCGCACAGTTAAACCTCCCAATTCACTGCTTTGACTATGTTTCTATCCAAAACAGATCTCCGTCAAATAAAAATTAAAACCTGACAAAGATCTGTTTGGGATGGAAACGTTGTCAATAAAGCTGTGAATTGGGAGCTTTAACAGCGAGGGCCTTGTTCTTTACAGGCAAATTCAATGAAACGTGTCAGTGTTTATGCAGAATCTTTTTTTTATAAGAAAGTGGAAGCTTTAACACGGGGTCAGATTGTTATTTGAATAAATATAGCGTTGAGTGAGCAGCAGCATCACAATACCCGTTCAAAACAGGAATTAACGTCCAGTTTCTTAATGTCCCTGACCAGAACGGCTGCAAAACTTCCAAGGATCAGTCGAAACAAAATGGACGTTGTTGACAACGCTGAATTCTGCAGCATGTACTTCTGAGCAGGTACAGTGGCAGCACCTCTAACATGGTCATATTGGAAGGGTGGAATAGATATCAGTTGGACTTGGCTCACTTCCTGACATTATCTGTAGGGGGCAACCCTGAGACAGACCTCCAGACACAGAGGGTGTGGAGGCTGGCCAGACAGAAACATCCTCTACAACTCCTTTATCCAGTCTAGCCCGGAGGTCTCAGGTCTGTTTGTGCTGCAAAGCCAACTGCTATGGTCATTTGGCATGACAACGACCATAAGAGTTGGCTACGCAGGATGTCCAGTCCTCCATGACTGGACGTATTGATTGTTTTCTAACATGCAAAAACCTAAAAACAGCAACCAGACAGTCTTCAACTCCTTTTCAGACAATCTTTAACGTTTTTTAAAAATTTCCAGGCCTTCAATACCATGAGTGGCCTCCTATAATATCTAGTAAGACAGTAGACAGTCGTCCATCTCTACAGCCCAGTGGCTGGTGTTAGTCTTTGGCCCCTCCTGTATCCCCCATCATCTATTCTTCCTCTTCTCCTTCTTGCTCTTGCCCGTGGCGGGTGCACTGTCACCGTGTGACACGGCTGTAGCGTGTCCTGTTGTCTTCAGGTGGTCAAACAGTTTGTTCCTGGTAGAGAACTCATAGTGACAGGTCACACAGCGCAGGTTCAGCTCCTTCGGGGAGTTAAAAGACAGTGGAATGGTTCATTAATGAACTCATAATCGTGTAACAACAAAACACCTGTGGATACTTTTAGAAACAGGCCATTTTGACTCAAGTCGATGAGAAATGCATTTAAGCAGCCTCAAACAAGGTAATGAAATCATTGTATTACATTTCAATTAAGGGCACTAAGTTCTGGTTAATACAAACCCCTCCTGGATTGATTAATCAATTAAGGACCGGTAGCTGTGGCTGGTACAAACCTCTGCTCCTCCTTTCTCCACACCTTCCTGTGGTTGGACATTCTTTCTGCTCTCCTTCCCTCCATTCTTCTTCCCCTTAGTCTTTCCAGAGCTGATAAAGATGTGTTTTAAGTTACAAGTCAGAATGCATGAATATACCTGTGTAGTGGCTAATGATTATATCAGCACTGCTCTAGCATGGTCCCAAGTCGGTTTGCCGTCTTGCCAACTCAGGACTGCACAAACTGATCTAGGACCAGGCTAGTGATGCATTGCTTTATCCTAAATACTGTCAATTCCATCCTGTCACTAGTTTTGATAGAAGATGGGGGCAGGTCAGTTCACCTCTTTGGTTCTGTGGCTGTGAGGTCTTCCTCCTGCTGTCCGTCTTCTGTTGGGTCCTCACAGGGTTTGTCCACAGCTGCCTGCTGGGGCTCTGAGGCAGGCTGGGGGTCCTCTGCCTCACCGCTGGTCTGTGTTGATAGAGGGCTCTCTGGGCTATTGTCTGTGGGGGTGGAGGTGGGCTCTGGGGCCGCGTCCTTCTCTACTACCTCCTCGGTGGGGCTCCGCCCATTTTGCTGTTGTCTCTTTTTCTTCTTCTGCTTTTTAGACAGCCTGGACGTTAAAATGACGTTATTAATCTACCACTGTTTACACAGTGTACAAAACATTAAGAACATCTGCTCTTTCCATGACAGACAGCCCAGGTGAAAGCTATGATCCCTTATTGATGTCACTTGTTTAACCCACTTCAAAATCTGTGTCTATGAAGGGGAGGAGACAGGTTAAGCTAACATATGGAATTGTTTTAAGATGGTCATACCCAAGGATCCTTTAGCCATTTTAGGACCCTTAAAAAAAAAGTATTAAAAAAATTACATTTACATTTAAGTCATTTAGCAGACGCTCTTATCCAGAGCGACTTACAAATTGGAAAGTTCATACATATTCATCCTGGTCCCCCCGTGGGGAATGAACCCACAACCCTGGCGTTGCAAGTGCCATGCTCTACCAACTGAGCCACACGGGACCGTGTTACTGCCGGAAACATTGAATTTGGCCTTACTGACATTAGCTCATAGAAACTCATTGAATTAGAGCTTCATACATGGATAAACAGATGGTTCCCAAAAGAATCTAAAAAGGAAGGATGTTCTGAAGTATCCGTTTTATATCCGAGAGATAAAAAAAGATCAGGAAACTTATATTAGACACTAAACTATCTCCATATATACTGCCATTCATTTTTAACTGCTGCCCGGCTAGTTTCAGACTAATCTCGAGAGGCTTGTGAGGATCCTAGAGCTCAACATGTGCATTTTGCTCTAGGACACCCACATGAACGTGTTTGTGAGACACTCCCCTTTCCATAGAGGGGTCATATTAGAATATAGGCCAAACTATTGGGGCGATACAGACAGAAGTTGGCAGATCGGCTGTACCGACTTCAGACGAGGCCTGTGACGGCTTGTGGAGGTCGTAGAGCAAAACTGAGAACACCATGTTCGTGAGAGTCATCTTTCCATAGTTTGTACGACAAATCGTTCGGACACTACAGACGTTTTCTTGAGAAGACAGATTTTCGGGGGTGGGGGTCTCATGGTCTGACAAACACTGCTTCACCCTAGATGCCGAAGGGCAACATCGGCATTTGAGACGCAGCCCAAATATCCATCTTAAAAATCCCCATCAATGCGTGTCAGTGTTTGACTGTTATTTAGATTGACTCATGTTCCTAATGTTTTGTACACTATTTTATAATGGCAAATTGTCCAATGACAACAGTAACATCCAGGTAGTTTCTCATATTTTGGATGGAGAAAATATATCTTTGAACTTACTTTTGTCTTGGTGCTTCTTCTAGTTCTTCATCCTCCTCTTCCCCATCCTCATCCTTCAGACCGAGGGTCTCATCCTCTTCTTCCAGTTGTTGCCGTAGTAATACCACCATCTCTCTATGTTTCTTTGATTTCTCATGATTCTTCATTCTGTGCAAAAAAAAGAACATGTTTTAGTGATGAACTGAACTCAGTCTTCCCTCAGGTAAACCGGGTTGTGTTCATTCGGCACCAAAAGGAAGAAAACTGACTGGGACTACCTGGATTTGACCAGTAAGAAATGTTCATTTTGTTTTTGCAATGCAGACTGCTTTGCAACGTTTTCCATTGTGTGCCCTAATGAACACGACCTCACTACTTACGCTTTGTCTGATTTGAAGGATTTGTCACATGCAGGGCAGTACAGGTCATCATAATAGTCATCCAGGAGTTCCTCGGTCTCATCTTTCTGTTCATCTGTGGAGAACAGATGTGTTACATGGAGACTGTTGTCGTGTATGAGAAGAACAACCACCACATAAACCAATGTAAAACTCTTTGAGATCTGGTGGTAAAAGAACGCACCCCACAGTTAAATGTGACATGGCAAACTGCTAGAAATGCAGTCCCTTGTCATTACTACACAGGCAGAAGCTACAGTAGATTAAGATATGCCTGCTACTGTATGAAGAAATATCTAGCCCTTCTCAGAGTGAGTTGGTGTTTTCACAGTCTGAGACCAGAGTTACTATGCGAGAGGTCTGCTCTGTACTGACCCCCTCTTCCCTGGTCCTCCTCCTCGCTCTCTGACGCGTCTCCAAACTCCTTTCCGTACTGAGCCTCCATCTGCTGCAGCTCCTTCTCCATCTCAGACATGGCTACCCAGCTCTGCTCCTTGTAATCCTCCGCCAGTCTAGGAGAGGAGACAGAGGTCTGACATCTAGACAGAGGTCTGACATCTAGACAGAGGTCTGACATCTAGACAGAGGTCTGACATCTAGACAGAGGTCTGACATCTAGACAGAGGTCTGACATCTAGCATGTCTGAGTGGATCAGTTTAAGGCGAGGTTATTTTAACACAAGTATATAGATCAGTGATTCTGTGCAGTCCAACTGCAATGTAGTAAGCAACACTCGCTTGGCCTGTGAAAGCTTCTGTTTGTTGGAGAGGCATATGTTCTACATATCATATTTCTATGTGAACTCACTTGGCCTGGGACAGCTTTTGCTTGCGTCGTAGCTCCTCCACTTTCTTGGCCTTCTCAGCGTTCTGCTCCTCCACCAGCTTCTTGTGGACCTGCACCCTCTTGTCACGCTTACGCACAAACGCCACCAGTTGGCGCACTAGCTCGCTGCGCTCCTTCCTGGCCTTGTCTCGGACCTTAGAAGAAGAATACTTTATGGTCCATTCAGATCTGTTGTGTTGAAGGAACGGGGCTGGTTCTATATCAAACGGCTCACATTTAATCGAAGTCTCACTTCCTAACATTTGTGAGCATAACAAAACATTCAGTTAGTTTTGCCAATCTTCAGTGGCTCATACCACACGTATGAACTACATATGCACTGGCTAAATAGGAACACAGGCACTTAGAATACAATAGCCTTGCTCAAGGGCACAACGGCAGGAGCTGAGTGTTCAGTTCCATTCCCATTTTTGCTTCTTCCGGGCCCAGGGATTGAGCCAGCAACCTTCTGGCTGCTGGTCCACCTCTCTAAGGCTACTGCCTCACTGTAAGGGGTTAAAGGCCAAGAAGAAAACACAACAGTACCTTCTTGTTCTCCTTCTCCATGGCCCTCTTCTCCCAGCGGTTGGAGGCCTGCCTCGTGTCATAGTCCTCCTTCCAAGCAAACTTCTTCCGGGTGCAGAAGCTCTGCCAGTAGGCGTAGAAGAGGTGAACCTGGGAGAGGAGGAAGCAGAGAGCTATAGACAATGACTACAGCTTAGGGAGAAGAGCGGTAGGTACAGTACAGGCGATGGTTATAGGCTTTAGTGTGGAGCTGCTAAACCATTGGGCAAACTACAGCCCTTGAAGGATTTCTATTTAATCTGTGCAGCCCTCCGCTGAATTTCGATATCTCAATGTGGACCTCGAGCCAAAAAGTTTGCCTATAGACACAGACAGTGTTTTATGAACTGGAGTCTATAATAAAAAGTTTGTCCACCCCTGTGCTAAACCATATGGTATTATATGATGTATCCATTTAATCAACGTATCTATCATCAACACGACACAATGACTTAATGTTGTGATATAACCCAATGTGCAAAATGTCCAAATGGTAGAGACTGACCAGACAAATGTTATTTCACAGAAATCAACTGTCTAATAGTACCCAGAGAACCATTCTGAGATTAAGCGAGAGCACAGAATGTAATACAGTAATCATGCTGAAGCATAGCCCGAACTGACATTACACAGATAGACACTGTTACTGCAAATTACTGCCCATGACTCTATTCACACCAGAACACTATCAGCATTGGTCAGAGGTTGAACACAAAAGTAGATGAAGTTTGTGCACCTTTCTGTGTGTGTGTATATATATATATATATATATATATATATATATATATATATCTCTGTCTGTGTGTGTGTGTTTAACAAGGGCAAACGTTACCGTGTCATAGTCACTCTGAGAGTCTCCAAACGAAGGGTACTCATCTTCCTCCTCGTCCTCCTCTTTACTGTGATCCATCTCTTCTGTAGTTATGGACTCAAACAGGTTCCTGTACACGGTGTAGAAACCCTGAGAAAAGGAGAGGGGAAACCACTTTTTACCTGGTTGTCCCATTGAAAAAACAGGGAGACCTAAAAGGATTGAATCCTCTATACAGCAAACAAATCCACATTTTCTCCACAGCAAACACTACACTGTAACGATAATTATTAGACTGTAGAGAAACCCCTTCTGTTCTACACGTGTGTTACATTTCTACATCCACACAGTGAGACATACTCGTACACGCTGTGACCTGGGAGGCGTGTGGATTATTATGTCAGAGTACTACTCTGCAGCCCTCTGCTGGTAGAAAGTAACACTGCCCCTCTGCTGGTAGAAAGTAACACTGCCCCTCTGCTGGTAGAAAGTAACACTGCCCCTCTGCTGGTAGAAAGTAACACTGCCCCTCTGCTGGTAGAAAGTAACACTGCCCCTCTGCTGGTAGAAAGTAACACTGCCCCTCTGCTGGTAGAAAGTAACACTGCCCCTCTGCTGGTAGAAAGTAACACTGCCCCTCTGCTGGTAGAAAGTAACACTGCCCCTCTGCTGGTAGAAAGTAACACTGCCCCTCTGCTGGTAGAAAGTAACACTGCCCCTCTGCTGGTAGAAAGTAACACTGCCCCTCTGCTGGTAGAAAGTAACACTGCCCCTCTGCTGGTAGAAAGTAACACTGCCCCTCTGCTGGTAGAAAGTAACACTGCCCCTCTGCTGGTAGAAAGTAACACTGCCCCTCTGCTGGTAGAAAGTAACACTGCCCCACTGCTGGTAGAAAGTAACACTGCCCCACTGCTGGTAGAAAGTAACACTGCCCCTCTGCTGGTAGAAAGTAACACTGCCCCTCTGCTGGTAGAAAGTAACACTGCCCCTCTGCTGGTAGAAAGTAACACTGCCCCTCTGCTGGTAGAAAGTAACACTGCCCCTCTGCTGGTAGAAAGTAACACTGCCCCTCTGCTGGTAGAAAGTAACACTGCCCCTCTGCTGGTAGAAAGTAACACTGCCCCTCTGCTGGTAGAAAGTAACACTGCCCCTCTGCTGGTAGAAAGTAACACTGCCCCTCTGCTGGTAGAAAGTAACACTGCCCCTCTGCTGGTAGAAAGTAACACTGCCCCTCTGCTGGTAGAAAGTAACACTGCCCCTCTGCTGGTAGAAAGTAACACTGCCCCTCTGCTGGTAGAAAGTAACACTGCCCCTCTGCTGGTAGAAAGTAACACTGCCCCTCTGCTGGTAGAAAGTAACACTGCCCCTCTGCTGGTAGAAAGTAACACTGCCCCTCTGCTGGTAGAAAGTAACACTACCCCTCTGCTGGTAGAAAGTAACACTACCCCTCTGCTGGTAGAAAGTAACACTACCCCTCTGCTGGTAGAAAGTAACACTACTCCTCTGCTGGTAGAAAGTAACACTACTCCTCTGCTGGTAGAAAGTAACACTACTCCTCTGCTGGTAGAAAGTAACACTACTCCTCTGCTGGTAGAAAGTAACACTACTCCGCAGCCCTCTGCTGGTAGAAAGTAACACTACTCCGCAGCCCTCTGCTGGTAGAAAGTAACACTACTCCGCAGCCCTCTGCTGGTAGAAAGTAACACTACTCCGCAGCCCTCTGCTGGTAGAAAGTAACACTACTCCGCAGCCCTCTGCTGGTAGAAAGTAACAGGGATGGGTAACTAATGGGGTTGGGGTCCACAAAGAATCTGAACTCACTAGGGGACGCAGTTGCTCCACCCGACAGAGATGCTCCCTCCCTGACTGTCACACTCACCTCCTCATCATCCCCGTAACCAGAGTAACAGGTGACAGTGAAGAACTGGACAAGGTCAACACTTTCATCAGCATACTCCCCGCTGACCCCACCTTTAAGGAGAGCCTCTCTGTGGTTATCATACCTGGAGACAGGAGTCGAGAGGCGGGAAGCACAGTATTAGCATTACTATAGCTCTTCACTCTTCCTAAATGAGCATTTCCCCAATTCCTTGCATTCTCTCCTCCTTAAAATGCATTTGAGGAGAAGGTCCAAGGGCTAGAACCTTGGACCATCTTTGTCAAGGAGACGAGGGACAATGCAAGGAATCAAGGTTAAGACAAAGATCTGTGCTGGTCACTAATATTAACTTATTTCCATACAAAGTCCTGGCCTTAAAAAGTTAGATCTCATAAAAGAAGAAATTCCAGCACACTGGTCATCTTGGATACGCCAAACAATTGAATGGATCTCACACCAAGATCTCAGTCAAAAGATGTTTACTACTTTGGATAATGAGGATGTAGTTGTTTCTCACCAGGCTCTCTCCTGTGGGTCGCTCAGGACTTCATAGGCTGCCTGGATCAGTTTGAACTGCTCCGCTGCCTCATCTGCACTGTCCAAGTTCTTATCTGGAAATGGAATTAAGATGTTCAACAAATAATACCTTTAGAAGATAAACATAATATTTTTTGGTGAAGAGAGAACGTCAAAGACACCAGTTGCAAAAACAGTGCGAACTAACTGGTGGTAGTTAACTAACGTTACTAATAGCTATCTTGTTCTACTTGTCAGTCTCCCACACCGATTACAGTTTAGCTAGCAATGGGGGAAACTGGCCGTGGCCTCTCTGATCAGTGAGCTAACAGCTAACGTTAGCTGGCTAATGTAGCTAGCAAGTTAAATACACGGCAACAAGGTTTACTGTACCTGGATGCCATCTCAGGGCTAATTTCCGATATACCTTCTTCATATCATCATCAGTCGCGTCCCTTTTGACACCCAACACCTCGTAATGACACTTCATTTTGAGTTGAGCTGGTTCAGCTAGCTGAAATCCACACGATTTGGCCTGTTGCTAATGTTAGCTAGCTAAAAGGCTAAGCTAACAGCCTTCCCTGTCCTCAAAACAGGACAACTCTGTACAACAGTAACCGAAAGTTATGAATAACAGTGGACAGATCTACAAATAAATGTTATATTCATTCTACTTAAAAATGCATAGTTTGTCCTTGTATCTCAGCTTGAAAAACACCGCACATCGTGGACTCGCGTCAATACTAACGGTGACTACGCGCTTAAATATGACGTAATGGACAGTCTTTTCGTAAAGAAAAAGAAAAAGGTCCGAAAGAAAATTGTTGTAAGCTTGATTTCTGTTGATTGTGAATATGACAAAAAAATAGGTGTGAAACTGACAGCAACAATTCCTAACATTTTAAATCCACCTTGGTGTGCTTTTGCAGAGGCAGCAGCTTTTCTTCCCGGGGTCCACAAAAAACATGACAAGTAACAAAACACTGATAGACAAGAACAGTCACACAAATCATGTGTGTGTCCCCTCACAGACAGTCGCAGCCTTTCCATGAGATGTTAAAAAAAAAAAATTAAGTAAATTTTGCTGTTTGCTTGAGTAACTGGAGATGGGAGTTGCATGTAATCATGGCTCTGTATAATACTGTGTGGTTTTTTAAACCTTTTTTTAACTAGGCAAGTTAGTTAAGAACAAATTCTTATTTTCAATGACGGCCTAGGAACAGTGGGTTAACTGTCTTGTTCAGGGACAGATCAACAGATGTTACCTAGTCAGCTCAGGGATTCAATCTTGCAACCTTTTGCTTCCTAGTCCAATGCTCTAACCAGTAGACTACCTGCCGCCCCAGACAGACTGAAATGTTGGTGTTGCAGTGAATTCGTTTTGGACTTGGGGAATGTGAAGAGACCCCTGGTGGCATGTCTTGTGGGGTATGTCTGGGTGTCTGAGCTGAATGTTTATGCAGACAATCTGGAATTTTCATTACAGTAATACTTCTCAAAAACTAGAAGAGCAGCAATTAATCTCTCGTCAACCCTCAACCAGGAAAGACAGGCATGCATGTTGTTCATGTTAGTTCGTTATGTGCAATTAAGGCCAAGGTGTGCTGCTCTGTTCTGAGCCAGAAGACCAGAAGCTGAACAACTAGTAGAGTTCATTTTTCTGTAAAAAACACACAAAATATTTTAATAACAGACAGACCCCTCCCCAACTGCACAACAACTTTGTCAATATGACTTGACCATGATAATTGACCGTCCAATGTTATATCTAGGAGTTTATCTTCCTCAACACTCACACCCTTTATACACAACTCCAGTTGAGGTTTAGGTCCAAATATAATGCTTTTAGTTGTAGATGTTTTAAAGACCCGTTTATTATGAATCACCCATTCTGATACTGACTCTACTCCTTATTTAGAATTTCAGGGAGGTCACTGGCTTTGGGTGCCGACATGTGTGTAATCAACCACATACAGGGCATTCGGAAAGTATTCAGACCCCTTCACCTTTTCCACATTTTGTTTTGTTACAGCCTTATTCTAAGGATCAGCATGGCGGCAGGTAGCCTAGCGGTTCGAGCCTTGGGCCAGTAACCGAAAGGTTGCTAGATTGAATCCCCGAGCTGACAAGGTAAAATTCTGTCGTTCTACCCCTGAACACTGTTCTTAGGCCGTCATTGTAAATAAGAATTTGTTCTTAACTGGCATGCCTGTTTAAATAAATTTGAAAATGGATAAAATATTTTTTCTCATCAATCTACACACAATATCCCATAATGACAAAATAAATAAAAATACAAATTTATATTTGCACATTCATAATTTAAAAAAATATAATTATTTACTTAAAAGATCTGATCCTTTGCTATGAGACTCGAAATTGAGCTCAGGTGCATCCTGTTTCCATTGATCATCCTTGAGAAGTTTCTACAACTTGATTGGAGTCCACCTGTGGTAAATCCAATTGATTAGACATTTGGAAAGGCACACACCTGTCTATACATGGTTCCACAGTTGACAGGCGACGTCAGAGCAAAAACCAAGCCATGAGGTCAAAGAAACTGTCCGTAGAGCAACGAGACATGAATGTGTCGAGGCACATATATGGGGAAGGGTACCAAAAAATGTGTGCAGCATTGAAGGTCCCCAAGAACACAGTGGCCTCAATCATTCTGAAATGGAAGAAGTTTGGAACCACCAAGACTCTTCCTAGAGCCGGCCGCCCGGCCAAACTGAGCAATCGGGGGAGAAGGGCATTGGTCACGAAGGTGACCAAGAACCCGATGGTCACTCTGACAGAGCTCCAGAGTTCCTCTGTGGAGATGGGAGAACCTTCCAGAAGGACAACTGCAGCACTCCACAAATCAGGCCTTTATGGTAGAGTGGCCAGACGGAAGCCACTCCTCAGTAAAAGGCACATGACAGCCCACTTGGAGTTTGACAAAAGGCACCTAAAGACTCTCATACCATGAGAAACAATATACTCTGGTCTGATAAAAGCAATATTGAACTATTTGGCCTGAATGCTAAACGTCACATCTGCAGGAAACCTGGCACCATCACTACGGTGTATCATGCTGGTGGCAGCATCATGCTGTGGGGATGTTTTTCAGTGGAAGGGAGACTAGTCAGGATCGAGGGAAAGATGAATGGAGAAAGTGCAGAGATCCTTGATGAAAACCTTCTCAGGAACTCAGACTGGGGTGAAGGTTCACCTTCCAACAGGACAACGACCCTAAGCACACAGCCAAGATAATGCAGGAGTTGTTTCAGGCTTCAAGTCTCAATGTCCTTGAGTGGCCCAACCAGAGGCCAGACTTGAACCCGATCAAACATCTCTGGAGAGACCTGAAAATAGCTGTGCAGCGATGCTCCCCATCCAACCTGACAGAGTTTGAGAGGATCTGCAGAGAAGAATGGGAAACTCCCCAAATATAGGTGTGCCAAGCCTGAAGACTTGAGGCTGTAATCCTTGCCAAAGGTGCTTCAAAGTACTGAGTAAAGGGTCTGAATACTTATGTAAATGTGATATTTCAGTTCTTACTTTGTCATTAGGGGGTATTGTATGTAGATTGATGAGGGGAGAAAAAAACTATTTAATACAATTTAGAACAAGACTAATGTAACAAAATGTGGTAAAAGTCAAGGGGTCTGAATAATTTGAATGCACTTTACATTCATTCTAGCTTTGTGTAAGAAATTTGTAAAAATGTCAAATCGAGAAAAGTAACCACCCTGTGTGTACCTGATGTTGGAGAAGCTTTCACTGAAAAACACAAGGTTATATTGGCTAATAACTCTCCATGTGATTGCAGGTGATGTAAAGCCATAGCAAGTCAATAAAGAAATGTATGCTCAAAGGCTGCACTAAAATCTAACAATACAGCTCCAACTATCTTATTATGCATTTCTTTTAACCAATCATCTGAAGTCTGAGTCAGTGCAGTACAAGTTCAGTGCCCTTCTCTACTGTATATGAATGCTGAAAGTCAGTTAACCTCTCTGAAAAACAGCCGTGTATTTGGTCAATTTTTTTTCAGTTTACTAAGAACAGGCAGCAAACTGAATGGGTTTTTAGGCAGTGGAATGACTAGCTTCCTTCTATGCCTGTGGACATACTCCTTTAGGCTTTGGTGAAAGAAAGCGCACAGAGCTGGCAACATCTCTGTTAAGTGTTTTGACATGGATATTATAACTATATTAGATTTGCTATCAATATTGACAAGGCTGGTCAAGTTACTAACGCAGGTATCAAGTCAAAGGAGGTCCAGTCATCGGTAAATCAAACTGACATCTTCAGGAATGAACAGGAGAATTCAACACTAAATCGAGACTTTATTTCATAATTGTAAGAAAAGCGGGAGCATAACAGAAGATACAAAGCTGCTTTAGTACTTTTTTTTGCAGCGGAAACAAACAAATTCAACACATAAATGATGTATTCTGAGATGGCCCTTCACAGGCTGCAGACTTGATGCAATCCTCCCAGTTTATGGCCAAACAAATGTCCTAATTTGTCTTTTCCCCGATTCCTTCTAAACGCATTGGAGAAGATTCTTGGTCACTCCCTTCAAACTTCTCGTTTGAGTTTTGAAAATTAAAGACATGGAATTGAAGAAAGACAAATTGACAAAGAAACAATGTAATCACTTTCCAGATGACTTCTAGAAGACCCAACAAATCAACCAGTCTCTAGCCTAACGCTTCTGCATCCTCTGTCGTTTGAAAGCCTTGTGTTTGTTCTTCTTCACTACTTTAGCTGCAGGAGCCTCCAGCTCAATGTGGACTGGCCTCTCCTCAGCCGGCGTGGCAAACACGTCATCTGTCACGTCCCTGGTCACCACCTCCTTGTTCTCCGTCCTCTTCAGCTTCTGGAGCTCCTTGACCATCTGTCTCTCCCTCAGCCTGGAGGCGGTGGCCATGCGGATCACACGCCGGCGCTAAGGGGAGATAGAGACAACAATGAATTACTCTGGGACAGTGATTAGTTATGGTCTTCCTAGTCTCAATATAAGTGATCAGACGCCCGGTGCTGTGGGGAGACAGAACAACAACGAACCAATCTGATCTAGAAAAATGTAACCATAATAATTCAAGACTGCCCCATCACCAACAGTACAAGGTGTGACTAAGTGATCACAGTCACCAGTACTGTTGGGGAGGGGAGACAGCTTTAGTTCATTGTTGTTCTATACCTACTGAAGATAAAGGTTTGATCTACCAGTGATGTAGGGAGGGGAGTCCACTAGGAATCAAATGAAATATTACCGTGTTCGGAGACTCGAAGTGTGGGTTCTCGAAGAGTGTGGGGCCGCCGAAGCTCCCCTGGAATATTTTGATGAGGTTCAGGACGAAGCGAGGTCCAATTTCTACCATCGATGCATCTTCCTCAATGATCTGTGGGACACAGAAATAAGTCGAAACACATGTTGCACTAATAACGTTGGCCATTCAAGAACATTACTTCTAAATCAGGGAGTGTTTACAACACGCTGTTCGAAATGATCTGAGAATATATTATATTCCACATACATTGGACCACATACTGTATAATGGAAAGGGGAGCAAGTTAGTTAAACTCACCTGATAGTTTCTGAACCATATCCTGTTGTCTGTTATGGTGAACGTGAAGACATGGTCCACAAAGGGCTGGCTCCTGGGGTGGTACTGGGGAGTTGAAAATGTCTACAGAAAAACAACGCAAAAACTCACTTCTGAACGGATCACAGCGTCACAAGAAAAGCAAAACAACTAATAAATGGTAATTGCATTGTAATTTTTGGGACCAAATATTTTTGCTGTAATGATAACGAAACTAACCTGGATAAAGAGCTCCTTCAGCAGTGCATAATGAGGCTCCTTGTCAAATTGCTGTTGGGTTGAAAATAAATAGAAACATGAATTCATTAAACAGTATCCCCGTACAACTTGATGGTGAGGCCCATATGAAGTCAGTTTCAAGAGTATTCTGTAACACTATGGGGTGGTGTCCCAGACTCTGATTAGGATATTCTCAAAGTATTTTGCATTTTAATCCAGGACTAGGCATAAATCTGTGTCCGGGAATTATGTTGCCGTTGACTGAAACCGCAATACTCACAGGATCAAACGACAGCAGTGGTCTGGAACCCTTCAGACAGTTCCCTGTCATTTTGAGTTCGGCGAGTGTGTGGACTACAGGGAGAGTAAAAGAGTGAAAAATTATGAAGCTGTAGCCCGTGGTCATTATTCTATTCCATCAGTCATTCAGCAAACACTCTTATCCAGAGCAATCGGGGTTTAAGTGCCTTGTTCAAGGACAGAGATTTTTCATATGGTCAACTCAGGGATTTCGGTTACTGGCCCAACACTCTGAAACACTAGGCTACCTGCCGCTATTTGATACCAACAGCTGTTCAACCACTGTTACTTGATTGAGACAAATGCAAAACGTAGTCTATTCATGTCATTTCACACACAAACTCAGGCGATGGCACTCACCATTCTGAACCAAGAACTTTGCAGATGGTCCGTGGGGAACATTTGCAACCCTATACAAAAAGAAAGTGACTGAAATCATTACATTTTAAAGGTGACGTTTTCATAGACATGTCAAGTGACAGGAAGCCATGTCAGGGGACAGGAATAGAATGCTTTTGTGGAGAGGATTTGTTGTTAACTTTGATACTCACCACATATAGAGATCCTGCTTCTTCTTTGCTTCAAAGAATATGCATTTGTTGCAGTTCTTGATTTCACACACCTCGTTTATGACGAAGAGTTTGTCCTTTCTGTCCATTTTTGTGTCTGTAAGAGTAAGGTCAAGTCTCCTGGGTTACACCCAACTACATACCTTGATCAATATCACCAAAACACTGAAATAAGAAAATACAAACATGTAAAAAGGAACAAACTGAACCAGTGTTTGGGCAAAGGAGGAGATTAATATATGAAGTATTCTGTAGGCCAGTTAGCTACCATTCATTTCCCCATTAGACAGCTCTGCAAGCATCATGCCAAAATATGTTCTTTACTCACCAAATATGGAGTTTGGCAGAACAACTGTCGTCATGCCCCTGTATGCAAATTCCCAAATAGGTCTTAATAATAATTTTAAAAAAGTACAAGCAAACCGAAAACATTTGTTTGGATAGAATCTAGCATTTTTGACCAAGTACGCACGCGCCAAACCCACCTCGTCGGCACCTCCAATAAAATCACTCATTACTGTCACACACAGGTTGGCTTAGACTTTGATCATGTCTCAGTTCCATTACACATAAGTCATTGAACAAAAGCGTCTTCTGTACGGGGGAGTTTTGTTAAGATCCCTGACGCTCAGTCTGAACATTAACACACATTACATCAAAACACCTTTATAGGGTTAGTGTTACTACACATCCATGTTACAGAACGTGTTTACGGAAGGGACCACCTGTGCTAATTTAGCATGCTCTTAACACCTGTACGTAACGGAAGACCACCAAAAATATTGTTGGCTGCAACTGTGATCAAGCCGGTTAAAACAGTGTACAGTAAGTGTATATTTAGCATTTGTGAAATTATTTTGATGTTATTTGAAAGTAAAGGGCTTTGTGTTTCTACAACCGTAACGCAATTTTGAAACAATTCACGTTTCAATCATTCTGATTGGCTGAGCATGGCTCCCCAGTGTGTGGTCCTTGCGCCTAAGTAGATGGGCCTATGCCCTCCCAGGCCCAAAAATCCCTTCCCAGTCACGTGAAATCCATAGATTAAGGCCTAATGAATGTATTTCAATTGACTGATTTCCTTATATTAACTGTAACTCAGTAAAATCATTGAAATTGATGCGTTTATATTTTTGTTCAGTATACATACCATGTGTGACCGGAGTCCATTTTGTTTGTTGCTCAGCGAAACTCCATATTTGATGAGTAATGAACGTATTTTGACATAATACTTGTAGTTGCAAAACTAGGCTAGAGAAGAGACTCGTGATATCCATCGTCTCCTCTGCTCACATACTGGTACAGGAACAAACCTGCTTTCGTGTGTGGCATCATTGTCCTGAGGTCCTGCATCAAATGTCGTGTTCTATAGTTGATGCCCCTTGAAGAGAATACAAGAACTCGCTCTTTGTTTCTCCACTTACCCTGGAAATCAAAATCCAATTCATCAACACATTGTTTCATAGACGATCTCTACAGTCATGTAACATTAGTCCATGTTGTTGTCGCTGTTTATATACAAGACAGACAAATATGTAACGTTTGCTAGTTAACTTTACAAGTCAAATTACTGGCTAGCAATTTCATATTTGAAACACTTACCATTGACACGGGTGCTGGGACGCTGATTTCCTTGTTCTGTTCCGTCTCTGTATTTCGGGGTTCATTTCCATTTTCTACTAATTTAACTTTCTTTGCTTTTCCACCTGGACCCTTTCCTCCACGTTTTCTCTTGAGCGCCGACATTTTGATTTCTGACACGCAGTCTCAGAACCGTAGGAACAGAGCGAGGGCAACACACGTGCGAGCAGGACAAACATTTAAAACAGACGCCACCTGGCGCCGCGGAGTTGTATTCCGATAACAGACAAGATGCTGCTAGTCGAAAGTGGTAGCGCCAGTTTTACATTTATTGTCAATACTAATATGTTCAAATATTTATCAAAAGTGAAGGAATATTTTGATTATACAAATATTGTTTCAAGTTCCTTGTAAACTTCCAAACAATGGGAGAGCAGCATTAATTCACTGAAAACAAACCAAACAACTAATTGAGAAAAACTATTAGCAATTAATCATTTTCACTTTAAATTGAACATGTACCAGAGCCAACACTATTTACAAATAACACAGTCAAGGAATACAATACAAATAACACAGTCAAGGAATACAATACAAATAACACAGTCAAGGAATACAATACAAATAACACAGTCAAGGAATACAATACAAATAACAGGGCCAAGTGAAAAAAAGCCAAGTTTTGCTTTAGAATAACATCTAAAACACTTGAGCCTCGTATTCTTGTACAAAAAATATTCCTATTCTCCCTAATCCTCTTCCACTTCCTCATCCGGACAGCAGTAGTATTCCACAAAGCAGATCTGTCCATCATCATTCCTGACCAAGTACTGCAAAGACAGGAACCCTCTGCAGTCTGTCCTCACCGAGACCTTACAGGATAGAGCCAAGGCCTTGGTGGACGGCTTCAGTAGAGACATCTTGTACCTGACAAAGAGTACATCAGCAAAGTGACAATCCAGTTAGCATGTACTTCAAAACCATAATTATCCCAGTGAAAGCCATACCCTCAGAGTGGCCGACCAGCAAAAACATAAATAATTGTGTAAATGAATTCCATGTTCACGTGCACATTTCTTGATTTCTAGGAAATGCAGGAATCTGGAGTGCCACACTTCCCGAATATCCAAATACATGATGATAATACAGTATATAGAAGATGAATGTACCTGTTAGTCTGAGTCTTTGTACACTGAAACAGCTCCATCATGTCAGAATCCTTTGGGTAATCATAATGGGCATTCCCAGAATTCCCAAAGGTAGACAACCTAAACATGAAAACAGATAAAGAGAAGAAAGGTTAACAATGGCACGATGATACTCTGCAACCATCATCCTGTAGCTGTAATGACCTCAGTACAACAACCAGCGAACTTGTCAAGAGTATCCAGCCTTTTGGTGGACGGACTGCTGCAGACAGAGACTACAGTTAAGAGTCCTTAATTTGCTACAATACAATGCCATTTTGAGATTTCCTCATTTAAAAAAAACACAACACAATTTGTTTAGTAGAAAACAAAACAAGTATTGCACCTAAAGTATGGCTGACTGGGAGACATGGTGATCTGCAGGACCTCACTGGTCATGTCCAGCTCAGAGAAGGCCTCCTTCAGACTCTCTGACTGGAGGATGACTTTATTAGTCACATTGGTGCTGCAGAACTCAAAGTCTATGGGCTCCTCTGGCTCCTGGGTGTTGATCTTACACACCGTCACCACACCACCCTCCTCTAGGAACAGGGTCAGGGGGTAGCCGTAACCGTTGTAGCACATCCGCAAGGCAGTGGCCACTCCTTCAACAACAAAAAAGTAGACAAAACATGTTAGTTACTCCCAGTAGCTTTAATCATGTTTTTAGTTTCACATTTCTTTAATGAAAGGTGTGGCTGTGACTCTCTCCTAGAATAAAAAGCAGATGATTTTATTAACGTTAAAATAATGGCGTTTTGACCTGCAAAGTCTTCATCAGATTGTTTTGTAAAATCACCCAGGAGAAATCTTAAAGGATATCAAGAAGACAGTCTTCTTCATTACCTGGTACTGTGCTTCCCCCAAAGATGGTGAGACAGTCCAGAAGAACGGTCAGGTTGACCTGAAACCCCACTGAGTCCTCTCTGATGGTAAACTCTTGGAAGATCTCAGCCTGGAAAAGAATGACAACATTAACGAGACATGACAACACAGCCCATCTAAAGGTTAATGACTCAGAATTTGTGTATGTTGATATTCCTGCACTAACCTGAATGAAGGCATTGGCTTGCAGACATTTAGAGTCCTCCACAGTGACTTTCAACCCGTTTGGTGTGGCATTGAAAATGGCATGATCTTTGAAGGTGATGGCTTTCAAGATGTTGGACAGATTACGGACATTATCCAGACTAGCTACAAGGACGTAGTTGTCACCTCCAGTCTGAGACTGAGTAGACAAGGGCATTTTCTATCTGAAATAAACAAAATCAACAAAAATCAAAGGAGGAAAGCAAACTACAGTAGCTAGCTAGATGATTGAAATCAAGATTAGCTAAAGTTAACATAGCTAGCTAGCCATTCTAGCTGTCAGCCCACTTCAGCCGGCTAACGTTACGATAAATCTGATCTGCCAGCGTTAACTTTATATAACCAGTAACGCTGTGTCACACGCACACAATTGTCACTCGTTTTAGAAGATTAATCTTGATATATCAAAGTCTGTTGACGTTTTTGAAGAATCGCGCCATCTGAGATTTCTTAACAATACTTTACTTCCGGGTGTTCTTCTTCGGTGGTGCATGCCCTGTCTCAAAGCCAATTGCAATATAATTTAACGATTTCGCCCCTTCTGTTTGGAGGTGTTTAAACAACTTAGTTTTCCAGACAGTACCTTGTCCATTATTGAGGTGTGTATGCCTACACAAAAAGACACACATCGCAACCGGCCGCGACCGGGAGACCCAGCGGGTTTGGCCGGCTGGGATTTCCATGTCCCATCGCGCTCTAGCGACTCCTTGTGGCGGGCAGGGAAGCTGACCTTAGATGGCTAGCTGTACAGCGTTTCCTCTAAAACATTGGTGCGCCTGGCTTCCGGGTTATTTTTTTTTTAACCTTTATTTAACTAGGCAAGTCAATTAAGAACAAATTCTTATTTACGACTTCCTAGCAATAACGGTTAAGCAATCAGTGTGTCAAGCGATGGGACAAGACTTGTAACTACCAATTGGATATAAGAAATTGTCGAGAAAAAGGGGTAAAAAGTACAAAAATAATGATAATAATAATACTTTAAAATACTACTTAAGTAGTTTTCTTGGGTATCTATACTTTACTATTTATATTTTTGACAACGTTTACTTCACTACAGTCCTAAAGAAAATAATGTACTTTTTACTCTATACATTTTCTATGACACCCAAAATTACTCGTTACATTTCGAAACGCTTATTAGCAGGCCAGGAAAATTGTCAAATTCACGCTCCTTTCAAGAGAACATCCCTGGTCATGCCTAATGCCTCTAATCTGACGGACTCACTCGTTGGTAAAATATTGTGTAAATGTTGGAGTGTGCCCCTGGCTACCCGTAATTCAGAAATTAACAAATACAATCGTTCGGTCTGCTTTTCTTAATATAAGGAATGTGAAATGATACTTAAGTATATTTACAACCAAATACTTTTACTCAAGTAGTATTTTACTGTGTGACTTTCACTTCAGTAGTTTTCTATTAAGTTATCTTGACTGTTTACTCTAGTATGACAATTGGGTACTTTTTCCACCACGGAGTATAATTTTGCATTACACAAAATACGACACTGACATAATCAGAGTGGTTGTAGGGTTGGCTAGATATTCCCGTAATCTGCCACTAGATGGCCAAGTGTTACTGCTGATCGATATTTTGAGTGTAGCAGGTGTTCACGACTAGGGTGAAGGTCCGTTTCTGCTCTCTTGCCAATTCCTAATGGCATGACGATACTGAGTTGGCTAGAGGGCAGAAACAGACCGGCACCTGGCTATCAATAATCTCACCTAAAGGGTAGCTAGCCTTCTAATTATTATTACACTAGGTTACTATGCATCTGTTACATTGTCTTTGCCATATCACTGCAGATGCCAAGCTGTAAACCGGGGTGCGGAGAAAGACCTCTAACTCAGACCAGTATATGGGGGTCTAGCCTACCAGTAGGTGCTACTTAATAATTCAACCAGAGAATCTGTTCCTGTGGAGTATTGCTGCTTTGATGTCATCATGATAGAAAGTATTTGGATGGGAAAAGGATGTCTGAGCGCAGCTGTTGTGAAGTTTCACTGTGACTCTCTCCTTTATAGCCTAAATGTCACAAAGACCTGACACTGATATGAACCACATACATATCTGCATTCAAACCACTGAAATATCAAAATGTCTGAACTGTACTTCACTGCCCTCAAATGTGGCCAATGCATGAAGAACACAGTTAGTGTGATAGACAATAAGGCAACATCAAGTTCCACCATCAAGTTCCATTTAATACAATTTCTTTCTCCCACATTGTCATATGATTAACACATGGAATTAAACATTTCAGTGACAAGAGTTTAACTGACCACATAATGACAGAGAAGACATATGTGTCGGCAAAAATACAGGAATCTGAATCATTAATAGGCTACAACTGCATTTATTCAGCAATCTGAACCTATTGAAAGGCACTATGGAGTGGAGAGTGGAGTTTAGAGGTTACATTTGTGTCTGTACATCTTTGTACTGACACAATTTACTAATCTCTAGTTACTCTGGCAAAGCACTGGTAATGATATTATGTACTGTAATGGCAAAACAAAGAGATCAACTCTAATTTTGATTGAGAAATCAATGTGGATATATTCTAGAGTCTAGACATACCGGTAATATAGTCATCTAAATAAAACAAAACAAACTTTATATTCCCATACTTTAAAACATATTAATCTAAAAAATAAAAAAAAAACATCTCATTCTCATCTGTAACAGCTGCCCACTGTGAAAGACAGATGGACACTGCTACCACAGTAGAGAAAGAAAGTGCGAACTTCAAAGGTAGACTGTCGATCACTGAGGGAAGATCTGACACTGTGGAGATATCTGACACTGTGGAGATATCTGACACTGTGGAGATATCTGACACTGCATGCCGCCACTCAGTCACAGAGATTCTTCTGCTTTCACTGGGAATGCAGAGTAGACCCTCCCAAGAGCGAAGTCAACTGATCTGCCCAGTCCCCATTCAGTCAGTCAGTAAGGGGGAGACTAAGGCCTATGCTAAAGCCTGTATGAAGGGCCTGTAACATTATAGAATATCTTTGATGCACCACAACAGGTGAACACTGCAGAACTGAAGCCGGAGGTTGAAGCCTTGCTTCAGGCGTCGAACGGCGAGAATAGTGCCACGTCACGTCATGATGTCACGTCATGATGTGGCATTTTTGGACCAAGGTCAGGTAGGGTCACCTGGGCTGAAGCCTGTCTTAGGAGCCAATAACAGTGGAGCTCAGGTGACCTCAGAGAGCACCTTGACCCTCACAGCTTTCCTATAGGAGGAGAGATACATACTGTAGAGAATGCAGATCGGTAATAGCTTACACTCATTACCTTCTGCCCCTAGGAAGCTACAACAGGTGGAGGAATCGGACACTGTAAAATAAAGTGTTTAAAATGTCATCAATCCCACGTTTAGGTAAGTTATTATGAAAGACAAACAGCACTTCAAAATGTTTTAGACTTAGGTGTTACTCCCGGACAGTAAACCCTAGCCAGGTAGTAATGTAATCATTGTTTTGAACACAACCCTTAGACCAAGGTTCCCCAACTCCTTCTTTGTCTACTGTAGTAGAAGTGTTTACTGTAGTAGAAGTGTTTACTGTAGTAGAAGTGTTTACTGTAGTAGAAGTGTTTACTGTAGTAGAAGTGTTTACTGTAGTAGAAATCTTACAAAAAAAATACCCCAAAAAATACCATAATTTCAAACCTACGTTTGTATACGATCACGTATGAGTGGGAATACCTTGCAACAGATTTCCAAAATTAAAATCACTTGGAGCTGGTGCAATCAATTTGCTGGTGTTTTCAAAGTGATCGTATACAAATGTAGGTTTGAAATTTTATTTTGGGGGGTATTTTTTGTAAGATTTTATTTTATTTTTTGCAAACAATTCAAAACATACACATACAAATGACATCACACCTGCCCAGACCCACATGCCCCCCCCCCCCCCCCCCCCCCCCCCTCCAGCGCCCGCAATCGCTCTCCGCCACATGGCCTCAAACTGCCTTCGCCCACGCACTTTCAACATCTAGATAAAGCATTTGACCTTTCCATTGTGCCAACGATGGAGGATTGGTTGATTTCCAGTTAAGTATACACTTTTTGAAGATGATTGACGAGAAAGGTATCATCCAACCAGTCGAGTATCTCACTGCACCCTCATATGCCATGTCTTGAAATATGCAGCCAGCCAGAATAAAAGTACATTTACATTGTAATGATTGTTTTAGACAAATATATCGGTTTGGGCTTCTTGAGATCCATTTTTCAGTCTACAAATGATCTGTAATTATGTTCTGACCCCCTGACCATCCACTCAATAAAAAAATTGTCCCGCAGCTGAATCTAGTTGATGATCCTTGCCCGAGACACGTACAAGGTTGAACCAGGAAACAACCACATTTTTGTGCCGTTTTAAATAGTTAACTATTTTTGAACCGTGTAGAAGTATGGGGCATTCACTTCTTGAGTCACTGGAATTCATCACCTCTGCAGTGCTCTAAGATATTAGATAAGGAGAGCACATCAAACCACTCCCCCTCGGCCCCGGCCCTAAACAGACATGCAGAGCCATCAAAATTTGGCACGCAAGGTTAAAAAGCATGCGTGAGTTCAGGGTGGCTTCTAAATGATGTGCGTTATGTAATCTTTCATGCACACGCTCAGGCAGCGTTATGAAACTTTTATCAAATGTATTTTCAACATTATTGAAAAAAAGTTACTATTTTTAATTGCACTGCAGTTTCTGACACACACAAAACCCCCCAATCTAAGTTCACTACTTTCCCAATGATTTGGTGCTTAGTGAATATAAACCTACCCATGCTCTTTTCCACCTCTTTAGCAGTTTTTCGTGTTCTGAGAGGGCACTCCTCCATTGGCTCATATCTCTGGATGGAATACTGTCTTCATCTGTTCATCAGAAACAAAAGTTACCGTATTTGACACTGTCACTGTTTCAGTACGTTTTCTTCCGTTTGGTGCCTAATGAGCATGATGACCCAGTTCTCTTGATTCAACTGATATTACAGTAGGCAATACTGTAATATCAGTTGAAAACTTACTGTATTTGACAATTGACTACTGTAATATCAGTTGAATCAAGAGAACTGGGTCCTCATGCTCATAGGCACCAAACGGAAGAAAACGTACTGAAAAAGTAAAATAATTAACACCTGGACTTGCAAACCATTTTCCGTTCTGTGCCCTAATGAACACAACCCTGGTAATGTAAGAGTGTTTGCCTGGGGGCGTATTCATTACGCAGATTCTGTTGCAAAACATTTCTTAAACAGAAGCAAATGGAACAAAAACGGGGGAGGGACCTACCTCAATTTTTTGTTGTTGCAAAATGCAACGTTTAGCTAATGATTACACCCCTGTCCTTGTTAATAAGATTTGAGTTGGCATTGATTTTCTAGAACCTACTGCATCATTTGACAAGGACTCATTCATAGGATTCGTCCAACATGCAGGCAGAAGCTTATGGGGAGAGAGGGGAGCAATATAAAGATGTAGCTATCCCAGCCATCTATGATCACTACCTCTACTGAGGATGTTGAGGTCCACTTTAGACGTGTCATTTCCTGCTTTGGACGCAGCGACACATTGGTAGCTGGAGTCCTTGACCAGGGCCCTCTCTCTCACCCAGCTGCTCACCAGCACCTCTCCATGGGGGTCCCCCCGGACCAAGGGGTGGCGGTACTCTGTGATGGGCGTCTCCAGGTGGGCCCCGTTCACCTGCCAGTGAATTTGGAGATCACTGGGACCTGAGGGACATAATGGGACTTCATATGGACTTTGGATGGAGAGTCTCTATTGTGAACATGCTTTTTAGTCCAGGGCTTCATCTCTGTCCAGGAAACCAACCCCATTTCTCCAGCTAAGCTCCTTAGCCACTTAATATAGAGCAATGCTATAGTACTGACATACTATTCTGATTCACAGTGTTTCAGCCCAAACTGAGAGAAAGCAGATCAATTAAATTCTGCTTTACTCAAAGTTTTATTTCCGTAAACCAGGTGTGCTTTGGCACATTAAAATTGCTGTCGAGGCACGTCAATTCTAAGCTCTCACCCCAAACAAAATCCTTGGTTCGCGATCATAGAAATACCTGACAGATCTGATTCCAACAGATCCTCAGCACAGAAAGGACTTATCATTCTGCACATAATTTGCACAGTTTTCAGATTCTAATATGGTAGCATATATTAGTATGAACCACTGAATTCTAAATACTGCCTAGGATCAAGTGTGCAGATTTGAGTCCAAATAGATATACTCCTGTTGTGCGTCAGCATATTGTAAACTTTCAATCGTGATTGAGGGAAAACTTCATTTGTGGTGAGGTGAAGGACTGTTGTGCAATGTTCTCCGATGGCCTTTTCATTCGTTTCAAAAGATCACATTCAGTCAATTCGTTTTTCAATGTATGCAATTTTAATCTTTCAAAAAGGTCATAAAGACTAAAACTTTAATAAAATCAGAAGCTTGTCTTCTTACATTTCCTGTTCGTGTGTATAAAAGTAACCTAGTTAGCTTGGTTTGCACGTTAGCATTATGACAGTTAAACCAGTAGGCTAAACGTTCAAAACATTTGAAATCAGGATGTATTAAAACCTCCCTACGAACAATAACCCCAGAATGTCTATGGATATATGAACATCTTCAAAAAGTATATTCCATATATACACTGTACAGGCACAAGTTCTAGTATTAGATAGTATTGAAACTCAGTAATTGACACAGAGCTTAAAAAGTACCAAAAACAGTATTTTGTTCTTATAAAGACCTCTCTCGCCTCGTTTCAAATTAAATATCAGTCTCAGATTTCCCAATAACACAATATACAAAATGGTGCAAGTTTATATATATTTTTTTAAATGGAACTAAAACCTTTGAGACAACTTGATCAATCAAATACATATTTCAGTGAGCTGATCTACTGTACCTTAACACAAAAACATCTAACTTTTCATCACATTATTGTACCGTCATCTATCAGATTTAAAAGGGGTCAGAATAACACATGGCTCAAGGAACACTTGTTTTGAGGATGTGAACACATCCCAGGTTAGGGTAGAAAGGTAGGTAGGTATGTAGGGGGTTGGTTGATGTGTGTCTGAAGGGAGAAGGCCACATGCAAGGTGTGGAGTGAGAGAGAGAGAGAGAGAGACACACACACATAGGTCACAACAGGCACCACTCACCCAAGGCCAGACAGAAGAGCAGGAAGGCCTCCTGAGCCTGAACCCCCCAAGCCTGGTCTTGGAGGGATGGGGGCAGCAGGCACACCCCTAACCCCTCAGAGGAGGTGGAGGAAGGAGGGAGAGAGGGACTACTTCCCGAGGTGGACAGGGATGAGGAAGTGTCAACAGGAGAGAGAGGAGGAACAGCAGAGGAGGCGGCTGTGAGGGAGAGAGGGAGGAGGTGGGGAGAGCCGAGGGAGAGAAAGGAGAGTTCTCTAAGGACAACAGCCACGCAGTAAGAGAAATGTGTGAAACAGACAGACACAGGAGGGGAGGCTATAGGTCTAACTATTAAAGAGGCTTTGTGAACCAATACATCCATAGAATAAAAAAATAAAAACATTACTACGCTAAAATAAAATGAGAACATACTAATACAGATCTAACAGTTATTACTAAATAATCATCTTTAAAGAGTAAAACTTAAAGCTTCATTCAATAAAAAAAAACATCTGATTACTTCCAGTGCCAATGTTCTAAGGACAAAGAAAACAGAAATGCTTTATAATATTTCACCTTTTCATTTTACAAAGCATCTAACATTAGAGAAGCTTAATCTGGACTCAAACTGTACATACTGACATGACCAGTGGGGAAAACTAACCAACACAGATTAATATGGAGGAAGATCATGTCTAGTAAATATGACCCCAGAGTTCACGTGTCTTCGTACCATTGGAATTGTAGATTCACAGGAGATGAAGAGAGACAGAGTTAGATTAGAGCCGTGTAGCTCTGGAGAGGTCTGCGCTCTTCAGACAGCAGTGGTTTGAGTGTCCAGCATTTCCCGTCGTCGTCATCTAGTGAGTCACGTTCACTCACTTGAGCACTTTGCTTTCTTCTGTCGCCGTATAAAAACAAGATTACCAAAACCACGTCCTCCTTTCATAAAACATCTGATGATTACCAAAACCAAGTCCTCTTTTCATAAAACGGGATGATTACCAAAACCAAGTCCTCTTTTCATAAAACGGGATGATTACCAAAACCAAGTCCTCCTTTCATAAAACATCTGATGATTACCAAAACCAAGTCCTCCTTTCATAAAACATCTGATGATTACCAAAACCAAGTCCTCCTTTCATAAAACATCTGATGATTACCAAAACCAAGTTCTCCTTTCATAAAACATCTGATGATTACCAAAACCAAGTCCTCCTTTCATAAAACATCTGATGATTATCAAAACCAAGTCCTCTTCATAAAACGGGATGATTACCAAAACCAAGTCCTCCTTTCATAAAACAGCTGAAGATGCCTCATAGGCTTAATCTGACCCAGGGCCCTCCTCGGTCTTTAAAATTGTCCTTGTCAAACATGTAAGGAATGAGACTAGATTTAAGTAACAATGACCTCAAGCAGGTGTTCGGAGGATATATTGGCACGGGTGTTGTTAGGCCCGAGACGAAGTCGAAAACCGTGCCAATATAACCTCCAAACACCGGCTTGAGGGCATTATCACTTTTATACAACGGGTTACCAACACATTCAAATAATGATTTACATATTTTAATTAAAAACATTATTTTTATGAATTTATTCATACCATTTCATCCTTCCACAAAATATAGTCCCGACACAAATCTAGGGTTGCTATCCAAGCCGGCTGGTCGTTTGTCCTATTGGTTCGGTTGCCAGAGACGCGGCCCAGTCGTTCGTTCTAAATGTTCTATTGGCATACTGGCTGGCAACGTTCTTATCCCTTGTTTGCTAGCTAGCTAGCTGGCTAACTTAGTCACGTCAAAGAGTGCAGCCAGAATAACAACAAAGTAGCTGCATTTGCTTAAGCCGTTTTCTAGTGACATTTATTTGGATACATCCGGATACATCCATAACAATGAGCTAATGAGGCACGATTTCACCTGGCATAGAAAATGTGCTCCCTCGTCAGGACACTGTTGTTCAGAGGAGCTAGTCAACAACACAGCTAACACAATCACTTCAAACTGAAGCTGGAAAGACTGCAAACTAGCTGCACTTCATTTAGTTCTACCTGTTTTCTTTTTACATTTCTTTGTATACATCCATAAAAATTACGCTGATTAATGATTTTGACTGGCTGAGAAAAGCTGCCTGCCTGTCTCATCCCGACACATTCATTACTATGGGACAGCTGAAGATCGAATTTCAATACTGAAACAGTGTTGCAAATGTCAGAGAGAGAGAAACTACTGAAAACCAATTGCTAGTCTTAAAGAAATGGTAGATAATGTCAAGATGCTTTTTATAGTGTCTGGGCTGATGAAACAGTGGATTGAGCAGTCAGATGGAACAGAGTAAATAGGCATTTCAACGTTACAGCTTTAGCCGGTGGTAACTTGTGGAATAGACACCGGTTGGAATGCGGTTTTAATCAGTCAGCGTCCAGGATTAGACCCACCCATTGTATAAATATCTATAGATCTCACCACACCTTTTCCATCAGTCAGTCACTGGCCACCAGTGGTTGTCTGTTTATTGACATAGCTTTTTCTAACCACCACCAGAGAACAAGGCATAGAGCGAACTAACAAACCATCCCTGAGAATTTACAGATCGTCCTAGAGGTTCTAGAGGAGATCTTCCTAGAGATTCTAGATTAGATGGTACTATAGGTTCTAGAGGAGATCGTCCTAGAGGTTCTATAGGAGCTCGTCCTATAAGTTGAGATGGAAAGCAGCTGACCTACTATGTCAAATAGCCTTATTCACTGAATATTCAGAAAAATACAACAAACAAGTTATGTTTTAACAGCCTTAGAAGAAGTTCCCATGTTATGTTTTAACACCGTTAAAAGAAGAAGCTCCCCGCATTGTACAAAAAAATAACAAAAAAGGCTCCAATTTGGAAAACAAGTTAACTTACCAATTTGGTAAACAATGTTTCCAATTTGGAATAAAAATCAGCGTTTCTTACTGGAAAAATGCAGAGCAAGATGGTTACAGGTTTGCACAGAGATTAGGCTATGATTTTAATATTTAGTTAGTAGGTCCTACATTTTATTGATCTTGGGGTAGCCAGAGTGAGTAAGAGAATCTCTGAAGGCAAGCGGGATGTGTGACTTGACCTCCTAATAACTGAAGTAATCTGCCTCAGTCTGTCCTTCTGAAAGAGAGGTGGCCACTGAGCTTATGTATAACACACAGGTTTGTATGTATAGGCCCACTATGTGGAGAGAGCCAGCAAGGGAGAAGAACCCTATAAATAACAAGCCTTAATATTCTTGCACTAGTAAAAAGAGAAGCCGAGATGTGCATGTTTTAGTACGGTGATGCTTCTTGATCTGCGTCTGCATATTCAATAGGCTGTGAGTCACAGTCCACGTCAAAGGGCTTCTCTTTAGAAGGACTGTCCTCTCCCCCGTAGCTGCGAGAGGGGATCTTGCCGTTGCTACACTCTGGCTCGGTCTCATAGCCGGTGTCTCTCAGGGCTCGGAGCTGTACCCCATTCTGAGTGAGGCGGATCTGATCCTTTACGTCCAGCTTGTCTACTGTGACAGGCTCCATGAGGCCGGCCTCGCAGGCTAAATACTCGGACTGGGGCTTCTTCTGGCTTCCCAGCAGAGCCGCACGAAGACGAAGACACGGCCCTGGTAGGTACTGCATGTAACAGTTGTAGACCAGGGCAGCCAGGAAGAGGAGGAAGAACAGGAGGAAGAGGAAGAAGAAAGTACTGCTGTTGTCGTGTTGGAGGTACTCTGTCGCAGGGTCCCGGATCTCTGGGAGCGGGACAGCGCTGGAGCTGGGGGGAAGGAGCCTGGCGGTGCTGCTGCTGCTGGGGGGTGTGGTTAGTGATGACGAGGCGCTGTGAGTGGGTGGTGGTGAGGTGAGGGCGGTGGAGCTGGGAGGGGCTGAAGTTAGTGGGAGGGGTCTCACGGTGTTACCGTTATTACCTTCAGTGGCAGCGGTGGACTGGTGGTGGGGGTGAGCGGAGCCGAGGGTGCTGGCGGTCTGAGGGGGGTGGCCTCGCGGTGAAGGCCTCCTGGGGACATCCACGTCTAGGACATACCCAGCCAGGAGGCGGCTGAAGTTCTTCCCTGCAACAGGGGCCCACTCCAGTGACCAGCACTCGTATAGGCCGTGGTCCTCTGGGGCCACGCTGTAAATGAGCAGACCTGTCTCACCCATCAGGTGGAACTTGGAGGCCTCGGTCATGGTGCTGCTGTTCTGCTTCCAGACCACCACGGCCAGGTTGGACTGAACCAGGCATGGCAGCTCAGCTGAACTCCCTGGTTTAACTGTCACACGCTGGTAGTTCTCCACGGAGAGCCCTGGCACTGTGAGGAGAGGAGAGGAGTTTACTCTCTGAAGAGAGGGCTGGTGTTACTAGATCTTTCCTGAACTTCCTTGCTGTTTTTTAATGCTGTGTGTAATGTGAAATCTCTGGTAAGTAAGATGTTTATATAGCAATTAAACTTGAACTAAAGCGATATAAAGACATTCCTAAATGAGCGTATTTGTTTAGTGTTAGCACTGCAGCCCGTCTCTCTGCCAATAGCTAGTCAGTATGCAGAGACTTTGGTCACGTTAAAATGCAGAGGTACAGACCTGAGGGACACTTGTCTGCATCCCCATTAAGGCTCTGGATCAAGTTCCTGAAAAACAAAACAGAACTGACATTAGGTAGACGTACATCAGGGTCGACACTTTCAGGTTACACTGAGGCAGTAAAAACACGTAGGTTTTGCATTGTGCTGATAATCCTAATGCCATAATAAAAGGAGTGTTACCGGTGTGTGAGGCCCTGGGTGTGGAAGATGTTGACACAGGTGGAAGAGTCTGGGTCCCAGGCACAGTAAGGGTCCCGGGTCAAGATACAGTCTGAACAGGATGGGTACTTGTCACAGAACGCAGTAGGAGACTGCACCACGCCCGAGTCCGAGCCAGCGTACAGGGACCTCGTCTGTGAACACAACCACACACATAGGTCTGTGATGGTAGCCGAATACCGTGTAACTGACTGTTATGGCTGAAAACCGCCATGAAAATAAAATAACTGTCAAATACATTTAAAATAGGCCTACATTCATTTTGGGCTACTTATTTAATAATTAACTGTATTTTCATGTAGATAAACTTCACCAAATAGCGGGAGTGTTTACTAATGATTATAAGGGATTGTTTTGCTAACATAGTCCGTCTACATCTTCTCTTTCCAATTGTCGTTTCAAGCTCCAGCAGCTAATGCGCTAGTTGCGCGGGGCTGTCAAAGCGCTAGCCTATAGGCTATGGCACTTCAGTACATTCTTTAAAATATATGTGTACTTCCTTTTATACAAGGCACGTTTTCATTGCTTGCTAGTAAATAAATAAAAATCGGTCTTCTTTTAATAGTGTGACTATTCGTTAATTATTCAACAGCAGTTAACATGGTTGTTCTGGCTCTGAGGCGTATAATGCGCCAAATGGACAATGTGTCAATCATCTCCAACCTGGCATGGAATATTTCGACAAGGAAATCTTTTTTTTCCCATTTATAGACTAATCAACGCTGATAAATAGGCTATGAACATGTTGCATTTATTTGTTTCCATTTTAATATTGTTAAATTTCAACTTCATACTATTGCATAGCTGTCTCTCTCACCTTCATACTTTCCTTGTCAATTCATTATCTTATATCCTACTTTCAGAAAGCCTAAAATAGGCCTAGATTAAAAAAACAAAACAACAACGTTTAAATGAAAAAATGTATATTTGCTTGAGTCTGACATACGCTGGTGGCTTTGATTGATGGGTGCTTTTACGTGTGTGTGTGTGTGTGTGTGAGTTCGCTGATTCTCTCTATAGGCCTATGTCCATTCAGAAAGTGTCCTAAAGTAGCCTGTCTGGACTCAATCTCTTTAATACGAATCAAACTCTCCTGTCATGATTTTTAAATGACACATTTTCAGTAAAGGCCCTTTCTCACCAAGTCCGTTATTTTCAAATCGAATAATTAGGAAGAAAAATAATCTATACGAGCACGTCTGTTCACACCAGTTGCAAAATATTGTCCTGCCACAATCTCTATTATTTTTTCGTAAAACATATTTTCTTCATTCGATAATAAATTGTTGACCAATTGAAATTGTTATCTGGGACACTGCCACTGACAGGCTGCGCAATTCACGTTGTGTGAATTAATTTCTGTCAGATTTTTTAAAAACGTTTGCAATGCATCAGTGCAGCAAGGTATCAATTTAGCCAATGTAAACACATCCCACCAGAGCTAGGCTACACGTCACTCTCGCCTTTTCAAACCCCCACGCCAGTTCATTGCCAACGCTGTACTGTAGCCTATTTTATAGCCATTCAGCAAGCAAGAAGATCGATCCATGCTTCTCTCCTTGAATAGACCTAGGCCTATTAGTTTTAAACTATATACACTGAACAAAAATAGAAACACAACATGTAAAGTGTTGGTCCCATGTATCATGAGATGAAATACAAAAATCGTATTTCTCTCAAATTTTGTGCACAAATTTGTTAACATCCCCGTTAGCAAGCATTTCTCCTTCACCAAGATAATCCATCCACCTGACAGGTGTGGCATATCAAGAAGCTGATTCAACAGCAGGATCATTACACAGGTGCACCTTGTGCTGGGGGCAATAAAAGGCCAATCTAAAATGTGCCGTTTTGTCACAAAACGCCACAGATGTCTCAAGTTGAGGGAGCGTGCAATTGGCATGCTGACTGCAGGAATGTCCAACAGAGCTGTTGCCAGAGAACTGAATGTTAATTTCTCTACCATAAGCCACCTCCAATGTCATTTTAGAGAATTTGGCAGTACGGCCAACCGTCCTCAACTTCAGACCACGTGTATGGTGTCGTGTGGGCGAGCGGTTTGCCGAAGTCAACGTTGTGAACAGAGTGCCCCATGGTGGCGGTAGGGTTATGGTTTGGGCAGGCAAAAGCTAAGGACAATGAACACGATGGCAATTTGAATGCACAGAGATACCGTGACGAGATCCTGAGGCCCATTGTCGTGCCATTCATCCGCCGCCATCACCTCATGCTTCAACATGATAATGAACAAGGATTTGTACACAATTCCTGGAAGCTGAAGATGTCACAGTTCTTCCATGGCCTGCATACACCCCAGACATGTCACCCATTGAGCATGTTTGGGATGGTCTGGATTGACTTGTACGACAGCATGTTCCAGTTCCCGCTAATATCCAGCGACATTCCACAGCCATTGAAGAGTAGTGGGTACAACATTCCACAGCCATTGAAGAGTAGTGGGTACAACATTCCACAGCCATTGAAGAGTAGTGGGTACAACATTCCACAGCCATTGAAGAGTAGTGGGTACAACATTCCACAGCCATTGAAGAGTAGTGGGTACAACATTCCACAGCCATTGAAGAGTAGTGGGTACAACATTCCACAGGCCACAATCAACAGCCTGATCAACTACGTGAAGGAGATGTGTCACGCTGCATGATGCAAATGGTGGTCACACCAGATACTGACTGGTTTTCTGATCCACACCCCCTACCTCCTTTTTTTAAAGGTACCTGTGACTAAGAGATGCATATCTGTATTCCCAGTCATGTAAAATCCATAGATTAGAGCCTAATTAATTTATTTCAATTGACTGATTTCCTTACATGAACTGTAACTCAGTAAAATCTTTGAAATTGTTTCGTTTATATTTTTCAGGCTAATCATTCAAAAGCTATAGAGAAAGGGAAGCGATATGCCAGTGGAGAAGGCTATATATATATTATAGGAAAACTAAAGTCAGTCTACAGTACCACCGTTGCTATTGGCAACCCTAAAAGACAGACAACAAAATCCGCCAGAGTTGACCCTCATCAATGAGTGGTGGCACAGATTTAGTTAAAGCTCAAATGAAAAATGTGTCAATGTAACGGATGTGAAATGGCTAGCTAGTTAGCGGGTACGCGCTAGTAGCATTTCAATCAGTTACGTCACTTGCTCTGAGACTTAAGTAGTGTTGCCCCTTGCTCTGCAAGGGCCGTGGCCTTTGTGGAGCGATGGGTAACGACGCTTCGTGGGCGTCAGTTGTTGATGTGTGCAGAGGGTCCCTGGTTCGCGCCCGTGTCGGGGCGAGGGGACGGTTTAAAGTTATACTGTTACATCAACATAACCAAATCAAATTTGTATTTGTCACATACAACAGTGAAATGCTTACTTACAAGCCCTTAACCAACAAGAGATAAGTAAAAACACAACCAACCTTTGCTTCAAATGTGTATCAGCGGCTGATCATTGGACGGTTTTCTATTTTCTAATGGTTGTCAATTTTATCTTCATATAGCCTATCACTATATAGCCCCATTAAAACGCTCATCGTCAATTTATAGGACAGGCTACATTGATTTAGCATCACCCTATAATGTAGATTTTCTTTGATGTCCTACAGAAAGGAAGCTATGCCAGCATATGTGCGAGGAATGATGAGGTGCCAGTGTTGCGTTTCCTCGGGTTGCAACTGAATGAAAACCTAGCCAAGCTCCTTTCATGATTCATCCTATAGAATGCATAGCCTATATCCTAATATTGTCAGAAGCATAATGTTTCTCCAGTAGTATAGGATTTCTCTCATCACTGCGTCGTCTCTAGACACTTTGAACAACACATTGTCACAGAGGATGACCACAGCAGCATCCGAAGACTCAATCATGGACACTCTTACTGACAGTTGTGGCTGCTTTGTGTGATGTATTGTTGTCTCTACCTTCTTGACCTTTGTGCTGTTGTCTGTTACCAATAATGTTTGTACCATGTTTTGTGCTGCTACCATGTTGTATTGCTACCATGTTGCTGCCATGTTGTTGTCATGTGTTGCTGCCTTGCTATGTTGTTGTCTTAGGTCTCTCTTTATGTAGTGTTGTGTTGTTTCTCTTGTTGGGATGTGTGTTTTGTCCTATATTTATATTGTATTTATAAAACATTTTAAATCCCAGGCCCCCGTCTCCGCATGAGGCCTTATGCCTTTTGGTAGGCCGTCATTGTAAATAATATTTTGTTCTTAACCTGACTTCCTTAGTTAAATAAAGGTTAAATACAAATATATATTTTTTAAAGCAGCGTTGGGGAAGTTATGTGAATTGTTAGGAAAAGTGGGGGCAAAATGGTGAATGGTTTAAATCTGTATTCTTTCAGAATTCCTCTCCAATCTTACATGTCTTCGTTTGTATACTAGACTAATATTTATAGGTAATAACTTGAATAATAAGAATGAAAAGCTACTGATAATAGCGAAGTGTAATGGTAGCAGACTTGTCGTCTCTGGTCGGTAACTTCCCCTTTTTCTACTCTCGAGTTGAACAGTTTTACATAGACATGAAATCCAAAACGAAAACCAAAGTTAGTGGGGAGGTAGACATCTCAAATGAAGAAATAAAGCTTAGCTTGTCTTGGGTATTCAATAGCTTAGTTTTATTGGAAATGGCTCAACAAGAAAAACGTTGAAAAGGAACTTGAGATTATTTTTGCTCCCTTTAATCCATTGTACATGATGCGAACTGCTGACTGACGTTTCGCCGTCTTCCTCAGTTTTAGTGTTTTAGTGTTATCACAGGAGAGGAGAACTCACTTTCCCGTGAGACACAGATGTGAGAGTCTCCTTCCATATTACTCTTTGACTTACCCCTTGTGATGACAGAAGCAAGGTTTTGATAGGCTCAGACTTGTGGAGAAGCTGAATCTCTTCCACTGTATGGACCAGCCCATCATACACCACCGATTTGTGCAGGATTCCTTTATCTGAAGGGTTAGACGGGGAAACGTCAACGTCATATCAAGGACTGAAAGACGTCCCTTTCGTCTTAAATCAGGAGCTGAGAGTTGATCATAATCCCATCAAATAAACACCTTTCACAACAACATTTTAATTAACTGAATTAAAAATGGAATTGACCCTAACTCCCACACAACACTGTCCTCTGAGCCTCAGCCAGCTCCCCTGAGAAGCGTTCGTGCCTACCGGTCCCAGTGAATATGACGTCATATACGTTCTTGTCCAGCGCCTGCACCCTCTCCACAGCGATCTGGGTGTAGCTGACGTCCTTGGTGATGAGTTTGGGCCCGTTGCCGATGGGAAGGACGGGGTCTTCCAGTAAGGGATGGTCCTTAACAAACTGCAGGGTCTTGTCAGGCAGGTGGAGAGAGCTGCTGATGTTCTGGAGACGGTGGTGGTTGTTGATGCACTACAGATGGATAGGAGTGAGAGGGATAATGCTATGAAGGATACAACGCTCTAACCCAGTCCAAATATGACAATTCAATCCAACTCAAAATTGGGGTCAATGGAAAACAGTGGGGAAACATATGATTAAACATAACTACAAAAAATTAAAAAAAGATGTAGACATGTTTAGAAGGTGATTTCAGCAAGCAACACTTACAGCTCCTGGGCGAGGGGTGGGAGTGATCCCGTTGTACCTCACCCACTTGGTGTGAGACTGTTCCACTGTGGCTTTCTGCATGTACTTCCCCTTGGAGAATACATTTTCTACTGACAACATGTCATAGGCACACACTGCAGACAGCCCTACGTTTCCCCTGAACAAGAAAGAGACAAAGACGATGTCACAAAACACCCTTCCACAAGTGGGAGTTACCACTGCCATGGTGAGATGTGGTCGCTCCTATACCTGTGCAGTTACTGTCATTACACTAGTAACACCATGGTAAAATGACAGTGTCTTCAGAAAGTATTCACACCCCTTTACTTTTCCCACATTTTGTTGTGTTACAGCCTGAATTTAAAATGGCCTACATACAATGCCCCATAATGTTAGTGGAATGTAAACAAATTAAAATGAACATCTGAAATGTCTTTAGTCAATAAGTATAAGGTGTTAAACCCCTTTGTCCATGCAACTTGTGTGTGCAATAGTGTTTAACATGATTTTTGAATGACTACCTCATCTCTGTACCCCACATATACAATTATCTGTAAGGTCCCTCAGTCGAGCAGTGAATTTCAAACACAGATTCAACCACAAAGATCAGGGAGGTTTTCCAATGCCTCACAAAGAAGGGCACATATTGGCAGATGGGTGAAAATAAAAAAAGCAGACATTGAATATCCCTTTGAGCATGGTGAAGTTATTAATTATACTTTGGATGGAGTATCAATACAACCAGTCACTACAAAGACACAGGCGTCCTTCCAAGCGCTGACTGAATTTAGTCGACTGGTCGATTGTTTGGTCGATCGAGATTTCTTTAGTCGAGCAGTAGTCAAAAAAATGATTCATGGTGTACAAGACAACTGATTTACGCCTATGAGAGGACTAATCCATTGTGGAGGCTGTGGGGATGGTACAGTCCATCACTTTAAGACACGTGTTACTGAAATTGTACATGATAAAGAACAATGGTGCAACACTAACACAAATATGATTATGTTAGAACTAATGCGCTCTCCCCTGCTACCCAACGTTAATTGACTTGATTATTCCCGTCATTCTTAGCTTAGCTAAGTGGTATAGTCGTTGTGCGTTCTCGATGGACATTCGGGTGCTTTCGTAAAGTAGCGTTTGTTGGTGGTCGCTGTCGGCGGTTCTGAAACAACGCGCTGTTGAATTGGCGCCTTTTTCCTAGACCATGTTGCAATCAAGCATTTTCGTTTTAAAATAAAATAACAATAATTAGCGTGAACAATAAATAAACCGTTGCATTTTGGCAATTGCATTCGACTGTTTAGTCTTTGCTGTAATAAAAGCTTTACAATTTTGTTTTAAACATTACAACACTCTCTGGTACGCTTTTAATTTATTTAGTGTTGTTTAAACTGTTCCAAACAGTCAGAAAAAGTTTATTGTAATCTAACACCATCTGTTTGGAAACATAACATGCAGGCAGAGCTTGTTCCTTACCTTCTTTCCCTTCATCTCCAGTATTTAACAACTAGTCACATTTATTCCACACATCTGACTTCCTCTTTACTTCCTGAGAAACCAGTACACATTCCCCCGTTTAGAGTTTATTTAACACGTCCTCTGCATCCATTTTGCTGTCACGTGTGTTACGTTATTCAGAGTTTGTGATAACCAATTAATTGATGCGATTATGATATGCTATAGGTCAGGCTCCATTGGTCACGTGCATGCGATGCATAAATGTGTCACGTAAAGAGAGCAAAGGGGTTCAGGAAATAGGGAATGTTTTTCCTAAACAAATGAGAGATTAAGGTAACAAAACCCTTCAGTCAGAAATGGCTGTAATGATGTTACAGCTTCAGCAACATGGACTGCACCATTAACACTGTTGATGTTCTCTGGTGGTCGCTGCAGCAGGGACGAGAGAGACAACGGCTGCTAGTCACAGTCACTCGTAGTATTTTTTTTAACAAGTCGCAGCAAGTCTGAGCCCGGCCCAGCACAAATCAAATCAATTGTGGTAGGACTCCCTCTAGTCAGTTGTGCATCTTAATTCTTTAATCAAACAGCTTAGAGCATCAGACAAGCTCAGTGCATATAGTTGATTTGATTAAAACATAGGATGTGTGTCTATATATGGAAAAATACAGGTTAATACATTTAGATCAATCGATTAGTCGAAAGAACTGACTACTCCTCTTGGTCTACCAAGATTATTATAGTTTTTTTTGGTCGGTCGGGGACAGCCGTTCCTAACTGTTGCCGGAGAGGAATGAAACCACTCAGGAAATGTCACCATGATACCAACGATGACTTTAAAACAGGTTAGTTTTGTTGAGGAACTACACTGTTGTTGATCCAGCCTGTTTTCTCCTATCACAGCCATTAAACGTTGTAACTAATTGACAGAGTGAAAAGGAAGCCTGTACAGAATAAAAATATTCCCAAAACATGAATCCTGTTTGCAACAAGGCACTAAAGTAAAACTGCAAAAAATGTGGCAAAGCAATTCACTTTTTGTCCTAAATGCAAAGTGTTGCGTTTGGGGCAAATCCAATACAACACATTACTGAGTGCCACTCTCCATAGTTTCAAGCATAGTGGTGGCTGTATCATGTTAGGGGTATGCTTGTAATCGTTAAAGACTGGGGAGTTTTTCAGGATAAAAATAAACTGAATAGAGCTAAGCACAGGTAAAATCCTAGAGGAATACATGGTCCAGTCTGCTTTCCAACATACACTGGGAGAGGAATTCACAATCCAGCAGGACAATAACCTAAAACACAAGGCCAAATCTACACGAGTTACTTACCAAAAAGACAGTGAATGTTCCTGAGTGGCCGAGTTACAGTTTTGACTTAAATCTGGAAAATCTATGGCAAGACCTGAACATGGTTGTCTAGCAATGAGCAACAACCAATTTGACAGAGCTTGAATCATTTTGTAAGAATAATGAGCAAATGTTGCACAATCCAGATGTGGAAAGCTCTTAGTTTCTACAAAGTATTGACTCTGGGGTTTGAATACTTATGCAAATTAGATGTTTGAGCATTTCATTTTCAATAAATTATCAAAAAAGTTTTAATTTCGTCATTATGGGGTGTTGTGTGTAGTTGATTGAGACTGTTTTTGAATCCATTTTGAATTCAAGGCTGTAACACCAACATGTGGAATACGACTAGGGGTGAATACTTTCTGAAGGAAATGTAACACGTTAATAAAATGGAGTTAGGATTCTCCGTCAGGACACTGTCTTAACTCTAACTCACCACTGGGATGTGAACACTCCGTAGATGACAGTCTCTCTCCAGTCAGCAGTCTTCAGTATGAACACGTCATTAACCACGTTGAACACAAAGTTGAGCTCTGGCATGGAACACACCAGCTTGGCCTTCAGGAAACTGGTCCATTTCTTCTGTAACGTCCGCTGGCCCCCCAGATCCCCCTGCAGAGAGACATTTATATATAATAATAACATATGACACTTAGCAGACACATTCATCCAAATATCATTTACGTATAATTGATCCCTGCAGGAATTGAACCCACAACCAGTTGAAACAGGACACAGTGAACAAACTACTATGGTAGGAAGAAGCAAAAGAGTCAGAAAGAGAGAGAAAGAGAGAGCGACGAGAGCGAGAGAGGGCGGGAGAGAGAGCGAGAGAGGGGTGGCGGGCGAGAGAGCGAGAGAGGGGGGGCGGGCGAGAGAGAGGGCGGGAGAGAGCGAGAGGGGGGGGGGCGGGCGAGAGAGAGGGCGAGCGAGAGAGAGGGTGAGAGAGCGGGAGGGGGTAAGAGAGCGAGTAGAGCGAAGGAGCGGGAGGGGGTAGAGCGAAGGAGCGGGAGGGGGTAGAGCAAGGGAGCGGGAGGGGGTAGAGCGAAGGAGCGGGAGGGGGTAGAGCGAGGGAGCGAGAGGGGGTAGAGCGAGGGGGTAGAGCGAGGGAGCGGGAGGGGGTAGAGCGAGGGAGCGGGAGGGGGTAGAGCGAGGGAGCGGGAGGGGGTAGAGCGAGGGAGCGGGAGGGGGTAGAGCGAGGGAGCGGGAGGGGGTAGAGCGAGGGAGCGCGGGAGGGGGTAGAGCGAAGGAGCGGGAGGGGGTAGAGCGAAGGAGCGGGAGGGGTAGAGCGAAGGAGCGGGAGGGGGTAGAGCGAGGGAGCGGGAGGGGGTAGAGCGAGGGAGCGGGAGGGGGTAGAGCGAGGGAGCGGGTAGAGCGAGGGAGCGGGAGGCGGTAGAGCGAAGGAGCGGGAGGGGGTAGAGCGAGGGAGCGGGTAGAGCGAAGGAGCGGGAGGGGGTAGAGCGAGGAAGCGGGAGGGGGTAGAGCGAGGGAGCGGGAGGGGGTAGAGCGAGGGAGCGGGAGGGGGTAGAGCGAGGGAGCGGGAGGGGGTAGAGCGAGGGAGCGGGAGGGGGTAGAGCGAAGGAGCGGGAGGGGGTAGAGCGAAGGAGCGGGAGGGGGTAGAGCGAAGGAGCGGGAGGGGGTAGAGCGAAGGAGCGGGAGGGGGTAGAGCGAAGGAGCGGGTAGAGCGAGGGAGCGGGAGGGGGTAGAGCGAGGGAGCGGGAGGGGGTAGAGCGTGAGGGGGGGGGAGCGCGAGGGGGGGGAGCGCGAGGGGGGGGAGCGCGAGGGGGGGAGCGCGAGGGGGGGAGCGCGAGGGGTGGAGAAGAGCGAGGGAGCGAGAAGAGCGAGAGAGGGAGGGGGGAAAGAGCGAGGGAGCGAGAAGAGCGAGAGGGGGATGTGGGGGAAGAGCGAGAGAGGGATGTGGGGAAAGAGCGAGAGAGGGATGTGGGGAAAGAGCGAGAGAGGGATGTGGGGAAAGAGCGAGCGAAGGAGCGGGAGGGGGTAGAGCGAAGGAGCGGGAGGGGGTAGAGCGAAGGAGCGGGAAGAGCGAAGGAGCGGGAGGGGGTAGAGCGAGGGAGCGGGAGGGGGTAGAGCGAGGGAGCGGGAGGGGGTAGAGCGAGGGAGTGGGAGGGGGTAGAGCGAGGGAGCGGGAGGGGGTAGAGCGCGAGGGGGGGGAGCGCGAGGGGTGGAGAAGAGCGAGGGAGCGAGAAGAGCGAGAGAGGGAGGGGGGGAAAGAGCGAGGGAGCGAGAAGAGCGAGAGGGGGATGTGGGGGAAGAGCGAGAGAGGGATGTGGGGAAAGAGCGAGAGAGGGATGTGGGGAAAGAGCGAGAGAGGGATGTGGGGAAAGAGCGAGAGAGGGATGTGGGGAAAGAGCGAGAGAGGGATGTGGGGAAAGAGCGAGAGAGGGATGTGGGGAAAGAGCGAGAGAGGGATGTGGGGAAAGAGCGAGAGAGGGAGGGGGGAAAGAGCGAGAGAGAGAGGAGGGAAAGAGCGAGAGAGAGAGGAGGGGAAAGAGCGAGAGAGAGGAGGGGAAAGAGCGAGAGAGAGGAGGGGAAAGAGCGAGAGAGAGGAGGGGAAAGAGCGAGAGAGCGAGGGGAAGAGCGAGAGAGCGAGGGGAAGAGCGAGAGAGCGAGGGGAAGAGCGAGAGAGCGAGGGGAAGAGCGAGAGAGCGAGGGGAAGAGCGAGAGAGCGAGGGGAAGAGCGAGAGAGCGAGGGAAGAGCGAGAGAGCGAGGGAAAGAGCGAGAGAGCGAGGGGAAGAGCGAGAGAGCGAGGGGAAGAGCGAGAGAGCGAGGGAAAGAGCGAGAGAGCGAGCGAAAGAGCGAGAGAGGGAGGGGGGAAAGAGCGAGAGAGAGAGGAGGGAAAGAGCGAGAGAGAGAGGAGGGAAAGAGCGAGAGAGAGAGGAGGGAAAGAGCGAGAGAGAGAGGAGGGGAAAGAGCGAGAGAGAGAGGAGGGGAAAGAGCGAGAGAGAGAGGAGGGGAAAGAGCGAGAGAGAGAGGAGGGGAAAGAGCGAGAGAGAGAGGAGGGGAAAGAGCGAGAGAGAGAGGAGGGGAAAGAGCGAGAGAGAGAGGAGGGGAAAGAGCGAGAGAGAGAGGAGGGGAAAGAGCGAGAGAGAGAGGAGGGGAAAGAGCGAGAGAGAAAGAGCTAGAGAGAAAGAGCGAGAGAGAGGGAGGGGAAGAGCGAGAGAGAAAGAGCGAGAGAAAGAGCGAGAGAGGGAGGGGAAGAGCGAGAGGAAGAGCGAGAGAGCGAGGGGAAGAGCGAGAGAGCGAGGGGAAGAGCGAGAGAGCGAGGGGAAGAGCGAGAGAGCGAGGGGAAGAGCGAGAGAGCGAGGGGAAGAGCGAGAGAGCGAGGGGAAGAGCGAGAGGAAGAGCGAGAGGAAGAGCGAGAGAGCGAGGGGAAGAGCGAGAGAGCGAGGGAAAGAGCGAGAGGAAGAGCGAGAGAGCGAGGGAAAGAGCGAGAGAGCGAGGGAAAGAGCGAGAGAGCGAGGGAAAGAGCGAGAGAGCGAGGGAAAGAGCGAGAGAGCGAGGGAAAGAGCGAGAGAGCGAGCGAAAGAGCGAGAGAGCGAGCGAGAGCGAGGGAAAGAGCGAGAGCGAGGGAAAGAGCGAGAGCGAGGGAAAGAGCGAGAGCGAGGGGAAGAGCGAGAGCGAGGGGAAGAGCGAGGGGAAGAGCGAGGGGAAGAGCGAGGGGAAGAGCGAGAGGGAGGGAAAGAGCGAGAGGGAGGGAAAGAGCGAGAGGGAGGGAAAGAGCGAGAGGGAGGGAAAGAGCGAGAGGGAGGGAAAGAGCGAGAGGGAGCGCGAGAGGGAGGGCGATGAGGCAGAGAACGCCGTGGTAGTGCCAGTGGCAGATGGTTAGCCGTTCCGCTGACGTGTCCTGACCTTACAGACGCGTGCTATCCTGGGGATGAGCAGCTTGCCAAAGAACTCGTACTCCACAGACACCTCAGTGAAGAAGTAGTAGATCTTATCGTCCTCGCCATCTGCACTGTTCTTCCCCTCTCTGATGACATCAGCAAAAACAAAACTGGGTTCTATGGGGTCGAGGGAGATATTCATGATCAGTGGTAAATAAATGGTTTCTCTGCATATTGAAAAAGAGAACCACACAAGAGTTCTATTCCGCTAGCCACCACCTCGCCTAAACAGGTGTGTGTTTCTTTCGCCTCCAGATTTGTCTGTATATTGAACAGAGTGAAGAAAACTTGGAGGTTGATCAGCTGTTACTTTTTAGAGGATCTTTGATGTAAGCTCCTTAAAACCCTTTACACTCGTGGGAATTGGCCTATATGGGCAGGGCTAAACAGAAATGTCTCTCACAGAAGAAATATGAAAAGCATATGCATAACCATGGTAGCAATTGAAAGGGAACAGTTTGGAGATTATGGGAAAATTATTAGACTAAAGTTGAGGACAACAATTCACCTGACAAGACTGAATCCAAACATTGGATTGTTGATTTTATGTGCATTTGACATTTAAATGTACTCTTAGCTGCATTTGTGGATAACAGACTCTGAAAATACTCTGGATACATTCAGTAACATGATAAGAATATTCCTGGAAAATGTCGGGTAGGTGCAACATAAGACAAAATAAATGACAAGGGTTTGAGTGAGAGGACTAACTGGTATCTACAAGTGGCCACACACACACCTCCCCAAAATGTGCTTTCAATGCACTTTTATGACTCAAAGAAGAGTCTTCAACTATACATTTTTGCTCTCCTAGCTGTGCCGTGGAGGAACTGACACTAGCACACATGTAGTAGTTTGGAACAACTCTGGGTCTCAACCATCACAGTTGTTTAACGCAATCCAAAAACGACCCATTATCAATCTAAATCTGGGTCAGATGGGCATCATTTGAAAGCTTGATCTATTGCCAACATGACTAGCTAAGTTATAAAATACTATCTTTAATGCTTTCACGAGGCAATTCAGAGAAACAGATTGTAATTTTGGCGCAGATAGAAACGAGTCACGAGTGCATTCAGGTGTGTGTTCAGCTGAAAATGTTCTTCACAACAGACAAACAAATAGGCTCATTCTGTTCAGAACAACACAGAGTATGACGCCATGTCATCTTCTAACTGTTCCATCATATGACTTGAGTTTTATGATATGGAAATGTGAAGTGCACATTTGGACTCACAGGTTTTTGAGTTGCTTGTATGACGTCAAAGCTGTATTTATTATAATCCTCAATGTCTCATCTTTCAAAATACATAGAGTCCTCTTCATTTACAGCTTTTCCCTCACTCAGACAAACAAAAATGTGCAAAAGTTACCCAATTAGCGGGATGGATGAGGGCAACTTCTTGTTGCGTGCGGTGCTGAATGGATTTCAGTCAAAACCCATACAGCGCTGTGAAGTGCAGAGCCTGAACTCTGATGTAATTTATTGCATGTTACTGTACAGCCACTGCGTTCCAATTTAGGTGCTTATCAGTGTCCAAATCTGCCATTTTCAACCCGTATACGGGTACGAGTGTAAAGGGTTCAAGTGTAGTAACAATGATACGGTCAATTCCTTATTTGGAGAGGAACAGGTATCACACCCTTACCGTTCAGCCAAGACGTTGAATACTCTGTCCGCAACAGACTCTGTGAAAGAGAATATCTGGAGATGATCGGCTCACTTCCTAAGAAGTTATACGATGTTCCAGAGTAAAGTTCTCCATCTAAAAAGAAAGACAGGAAAGAAAACACATAAGATGTAGCTATAATAAAGATCTACTTTTTTCTCTAAACCAGGTTTGGTTGTTTTTCAGGCCTAAATACCTCAAAATAGTATAAATCAAGATAATGATGTATTTAGGGCTGTGTACCAAAAAAGCAGTTGATGAAATCTGGGTCTACTACCGAAGAAGAAATCTGGGTCTACTACCGAAGAAGAAATCTGGGTCTACTACCAAAGAAGAAATCTGGGTCTACTACCAAAGAAGAAATCTGGGTCTACTACCGAAGAAGAAATCTGGGTCTACTACCAAAGAAGAAATCTGGGTCTACTACCAAAGAAGAAATCTGGGTCTACTACCAAAGAAGAAATCTGGGTCTACTACCAAAGAAGAAATCTGGGTCTACTACCAAAGAAGAAATCTGGGTCTACTACCAAAGAAGAAATCTGGGTCTACTACCAAAGAAGAAATCTGGGTCTACTACCAAAGAAGACATCTGGGTCTACTACCGATGAAATCTGGGTCTACTACCGATGAAATCTGGGTCTACTTACCAACCATGACCGTTGTGAAGCTCTGAGATGGGTCAAAGGAACACTTCCCTCTCCCGTCCTCCGCTGGACCCTCCAGACTGAAATCCTTTAGGGACTGATGAGAGCACAATTATGATTATTACACAGTAATGATTACTTACTGTGAAGTGAAAGTTGAATTTCAACATGGTGTGGACATTAAAAGATACTAAAATCGATTCAATTCCTTTCATTTTTACCTCAAAATAAAATAAAAAAGGCATAATAAAATCTAAAATAAAGAGGCGGCTGTCACCAGTGATCCAGAGGTGGCAGGTAGCCTAGCGGTTAAGAGCTTTGGGACGAAAGGTCGCTAGTTCAAATCCCTGGATTGACCAGGTGCCAAAATATAAATATGTCGAAGTGCCCTTGAGCAAGGCATTGCTCCTTCCTGTAAGTCGCTCTGGCTAAGAGTGTCAACTAAATGACTAACACGTAAACGTAATCCACTTACCAGGTAGTGACAGACAGGCTGAAAGGCATGTGTCCCACAGACATACAGTCGCTTGTCGTCCAACACTTGTAACACCCGGATGTAGTTTAGACAGTCTGTCTGTAAAACACATCACAAAGACACATTTACACCTGGCTGACAGAGATAACTGAAATAAAAACTAATGGAGATACTGGAGAGCTGAGACATGGCTTCCTTTCACACAGATCTGAAGTCAGGCGTTTGATGGAATAGCAGACATACCTCTTTAGATTTTCCTTTTACGATGCACATCGACATGTGGTTTTCAGGGACCTTCCATTGAACCTACAGGGAACCATTCAAATAGAACAATTATTAAAGGCAAACTTTGAAGTTGAGACCTTTTGAAAATGATAAAACCTTTCTGTACCTTGTTGTTCTTGATTGACACATTGGTCATGCGGAGTTCAAAGATGGCCTCCCTCGCTCCCACGTACAGCACATCCTTATCCTCACTCAACAACAGAGTGGAATAGTTGAAGATGCCGGGCTCAGAGAACTCCACCAACTTGAGCTCTGTTGATAAACAAGACGCACAGATTTGAAACATTGTCCAATGCCAACTACCCATGACTGAGTCTAGGTTAAAAGTCAAGTCAAGCAATTTCCCAAAGTTACAGAAAAAAAGCAACTCATGATTTCCTTATTGCTTATCTACAATTTCCACAGTGCAGGATGTATAAGCCTAGTGTTCCTCTCAGATATAATAACGGGCCAGTCCAGTCTAGATCTGTTTAGGGGATATAAACCAGTCTCCTTTGTGCATCTCTGCGAGTGCCTATCATTATGGCTCCTCAGAATGCTTTGTGTGAGTGTGGTGATTGATGGGGAAGCTGGCAGTAGTTAGCATTAGGTAGAGTGTCTGGCAGCGCCAACAGGTGTGAGAGGGCACAGGTTTTCAGCCACCTGCCCGGGCAGAAACACTCTCAGACACTGAAAGACAACACTGACTGGCTGGAGGGAAGGGATCCATTTTGTTTGGAGTGAGTATCAATTTATTGCATTGAGCCATGACATAATTAGTTACTCAAGAGCTTCAAGTTCCTCGGTGTCCACATCACTATAGATCTATCATGATCCAAACACACCAACACATTAGTGAAGAAGGCACGACAGCGCCCCATCCCCTTGAGGAGGCTGAAAATATTTGTCACGGGCACTCAGATCCTCAAAAACGTATACAGCTGCACCATTGAGAGCATCTTGACTGGCTGCATCACCGCTTGGTACGGCAACAGCAAGGAGCTACAGAGGGTGGGGAGTACGGCCCAGTACATCACTGCCATCCAGGACCTCTTTATAGCAGGCGGTGTAAGACGAAGGCCCAGAAAATTGTCAAAGACTTCATCCACCCATAGCCTGTACCAGTGCACCAAGTCTGGAACCAACAAGCCATAAGACTGATAACAAGACCACTAAGCAGCTAATCAAATGGCTACCCGGACTAGGACTGATCCTTTTTTGCGTGCACACACACAGCTGCTACTGTCTATTATCTATAATGTTGCCTAGTCACGTTAGCTCTACCTATATGTACATAGCCACTTCAATTATGTTACCCCTGCACATTGACTAGGTACTGGTACTCCGTATGTATGTATGCATGTATATGTGTCTATATATATACACACATATATATATAAATGCCACGTCATTACCTGGTACTCCCTATATATATATGTGTAATGACGTGGCAATTATATATATATACATACATACATACATACACAGAGAGTACCAGGTAATAACATGGCTATATATATATATAAATAATATGTGTGTGTGTGTATAGATATATATATATATATATATATATATATATATATATATATATATAGCCACGTTATTACCTGGTACTCCCTGAATACATATATATATCCAAGTTATTACCTGGTACTCACGGTATATATATAGCCACGTTATTACCTGGTACTCCCTGTATATAAAGCCATGGTATTACCTGGTACTTCCTGAATATATAGCCATGTTATTACCTTGTACTCCCTGTATATAGCCATGTTATTACCTTGTACTCCCTGTATATAGCCATGGTATTACCTGGTACTTCCTGTATATATAGCCATGTTATTTTTACTCGTTGTTATTCCTCGTATCACCATTTTTATTTTTAACTCTGCGTTGTTGGAAAAGGACCCGTCAGTAAGCATTTCACGGTTAGTCTTCTCCGGTTGTTTACGAAGCATGTGATAAATAAAATGCGATTTGATTACTGGAGCTATTTATGTCAATAGCAGCATACAAACTGTTACTGAACCTCCTCCCCCTTCAAGAAACACAGCATGAAAGGCTGAGAAGAGACTCAATGGAGACTGATGTCTTTAAAATAGTGAACCCTGGGTGAATGTTTGAGACTTTTAGAAGAAAATGGCCTCCCCCCATCTTTCCAGTAAATCATTTCTCTAGAGTCCATTGGTTCTATTGTACTGGGCAAACTTAATCTAGCGTACCGTCCTCAAGTATTTGAGAATACTTGACCCAGGTCTGCTGCAGTGTGATTGTATGTAAGGGAAAGCGCTGATCATGTTACCATACCTTCGTGTTTCCAAGAGGTCCGGGGAATGCTGTGGGGTCCGTGTGTAGAAACCTCAAGGAGTAGACCCAAGAACACACCTAGAACTCCGAACACCATGTTGGATTCCGGGAGCAGCTTCGGAACCGTGAAGTTTCCTCTGATGACAACAAGGTTGATTTAATACACAGTCCCTTTTCCTCAGACACACGGATATACTAATCACCAGCAGCAGAGAGACAGCTGTTAACACAGTAAACCCACTTCCTCTCAGATATGGCTACTACGACCGCATCCTCCTCTTTTCAGCTCATTTGTTAACTACAGACACAAAGAAACTGAAACACACAAAACAAATGATAGAGAAGGTTTAAAAAAACATTATAACCTTGTAGTTTGGCCCTGTGACTGAAACAGTCAACACTCAGCGTCAGTGGATAGATACATAAACAGACATTCTGAGACCCCTTAGACTTGCTTACACATTATGACAGCGGAACCGATTCCTGTCCCGTATTCTAATGACTCAAAATCACAACCGAGTGTGGCATTTACTGTCATCAGTAAATATATTGTAATACTCTGAGGCCCGAGGGGGTGCTGTTGGCCCGAGGGGGTGTGTGACTGTCACAAGAGCAAACTAGAACAGCTACTATACATGTGCTTTTTCTTGTGGCTCAAGTAACTGTTACTCCTCTCAAACAGAATACCACATTCACACTATTTCACATTGCCAACCAAAGACATTTCACAGCATCTCTCTCAACTCACATCAACTATGTAAATGACAGACCTGCTATCAAAGGACCAGCTGCTACTGACAACAGCTGTGTAGCCTGTGTTTGTGTAATACAAAGTACAAGACTGCGGGCGTTGAGTTCAGGTAGGGTAAGGAGTGAGGGAGAGCATGTGATGACAGGGCCCTGAAATAACTGGATGGGAGTCGCTCAGTCTGACAGAGAGAGAGAGGGACCATGTGCTCTTCATTTAACATGAAAGCCATGCTCTGCTCCTCTTAGGCTGGGTCATGTTCATTAGGGCACACTGTAGCCTTTTTATTTATCTTTCTTCTTTTTTTTAAGGCGGATCTCTTCCACAAAGGGCTTTACATGACAACCTTCCCAGCAGCATTACAGATTATATAAAACATGTAATCCGATTTTACTGTCCTTTTCTATGTACTAATTCACAGCAGCATTATGTTACTCTGCCATTAAACGTCAGTTTCCTGACGGATCTGATAAGAAACCAATTACAAAGCTTTTTGTCTCTTGACAAAGACGATAAGATCATACAACAACCCATATATCTATGACTTTGGAAGGCCTACCTATTTCCCCAACTATCCCTCAGGCAGAGAGAGGAAGGAACGCCCTGGGTGGTGCAACTGGCAAACACCTCTCTGACAGAGTCAGGGGTCTCTGTCTATCCTCCAACTGGATTGGTTTAGAACACCCATAAATACCCCAAAAGGATAATTAGGTCAAACCAGGAACGGCAACAACAACAAAAAATCTGAAAATGTTGATGCTTGTCAACCTAGCTTGAGTTGCCCGTTACATTATGTAAAATATTTGTCAGATACAGCGACAATGTTTGACTTGTCATCGATGCTTTTCAAGTACATTTTCTTTCTCCCAAAACAGTAGGCCTACGTATTTCTAGGTCAAACTGGGTCACCTGAAACCAGAGAAAAGCTCATAAACCTGTGAAATATTTGAGCCCTTAAAGCCTAACTGAAATATGAAAATACATCTCTAATCTAAATGTGCTTATTCTATCCTAGTTGTAAGATTATAATACTCTATCTTAGTCAAATATTTTGCACCTAAACGATGGAGGCAGTAACATACTATAATAGGACATTTTATCAAATCAAAATAAATTCTTCCTAATGTGGCTGCATGGAGGATTCAAATCAGTTGCTTGTACCTTTGTAAATGTTATTCAGATTTAAAGGGTAGGATGCATGAGTTTTTATTCACCAAAGTAACAGCAGTGTAGTCAAAGACAGTTGTAGTCACGATCTGGTTGCCTATAACTACAAACAGTTTAAAAAAAAGTTTTTTTTAAACATATTTATTAACTTATTTCCAGATATCCTCTACCCACAACATTTCTCAACGTCATATGGAGAATCTACTCTGTGATAGCTAGCTCGAGCTGGCTAACGTTAGCCACTAGCCATGCAGACCGAGTGCTGGCAGTGGTGAGCAGCAATCCACCAATCACGAGGGGGTGTGATGTAAACAGATCAGATTCTCCACAAGTGGGGGCATGATCCTGCTCGGCTGCTCCAGTTCAGGTAGCTCTGCCTCCTGCACCATCGGGGGGCTTGCTTCTGTTTCTCCTGCACCACCGGGGGGCTTGCTTCTGCATTTCCTGCACCACCGGGGGGCTTGCTTCTGCATTTCCTGCACCACCGGGAGGGCTTGCTTCTGTTTCTCCTGCACCACCGGGGGGCTTGCTTCTGCTTCTCCTGCACCACCGAGGGGGCTTGCTTCTGCTTCTCCTGCACCACCGGGGGGCTTGCTTCTGCTTCTCCTGCACCACCGGGAGGGCTTGCTTCTGTTTCTCCTTCACCACCGGGGGGCTTGCTTCTGTTTCTCCTGCACCACCGGGAGGGCTTGCTTCTGCTTCTCCTGCACCACCGGGGGGCTTGCTTCTGCTTCTCCTGCACCACCGGGGGGCTTGCTTCTGCTTCTCCTGCACCACCGGGAGGGCTTGCTTCTGCTTCTCCTGCACCACCGGGGGGCTTGCTTCTGCTTCTCCTGCACCACCGGGGGGCTTGCTTCTGCTTCTCCTGCACCACCGGGGGGCTTGCTTCTGCTTCTCCTGCACCACCGGGGGGCTTGCTTCTGCATTTCCTGCACCACTGGGAGGGCTTGCTTCTGCTTCTCCTGCACCACCGGGGGGCTTGCTTCTGCTTCTCCTGCACCACCGGGGGGCTTGCTTCTGCATTTCCTGCACCACCGGGAGGGCTTGCTTCTGCCTCTCCTGCACCACCGGGGGGCTTGCTTCTGCCTCTCCTGCACCACCGGGGGGCTTGCTTCTGCTTCTCCTGCACCACCGGGAGGGCTTGCTTCTGGCTCAAAAAGAAAAGTGGAAAATCATTCCTGCCTGCTCTAATTGTTTAGTACCTTGTCTGTTTTTTGTCCTCCAATTTTTTTGTCGACCTTTTCACCTGTTCTCCATGAAGTAGGCTACTTTTTCCCCCAACCCTGGCCTTTTTTTTAAGAGCACCACAGTAGCTGATTGATCACCACAACACAGTCAATTCCGTCTGCTGGAGCCTTCTCATTGTCGATTCTTCCCCTCGTCTTCTGTGCCCAATGCCGCCCCTGGATTATTGCCTCTATCTACTTTGGATATACCACACTAATATATATATATATAGAGCTATTGGATAAGCTGATTACCTCAGCCAATGAAACAGCCCGTCCCTCTGAGTTGCATTTTCTTTGCTAGCTAACTCAGCCATTAAATCGATAAGTCTCCGCTCTCTCAACTTTATAGTAGCAGTAAAAAGTTGACACCTACAAGGGTTTTTCTGTATTTAAAAAAAAACAATTTTCTGCATTGTAGAATAATAGTGAAGACATCAAAACTATGAAAACACTATGAAAACACAAAAAAAGTGTTAAATCAAAATATATTTTATATTTGAGATTCTTCAAAGTAACCACCCTTTGCCTTGATTACAGCTTTGCACACTCTTGGCATTCTCTCAACCAGCTTCATGATGAATGCTTTTCCAACAGTCTTGAAGGTGTTCCCACATATGCTGAGCACTTGTTGGCTGCTTTTCCTTCACTCTGCGGTTCAACTCATCCCAAACCATCTCAATTGGGTTGAGGTCGGTGATTGTGGAGGACAGGTCATCTGATGCAGCAGTCCATCACTCTCCTCCTTGGTCAAGTAGCCCTTACATAGCCTGGAGGTGTGTGTTTTGTCCTGTTGAAAACCTAAATGATAGTGGGACTAAGTTCAAACCAGATGGGATGGCTTATCGCTGCAGAATGCTGTGGTAGCCATCCTGGTTAAGTGTGCCTTGAATTCTAAATAAATCAGTGTCACCCGAAAAAGCACCGACACACCATCCCACCTCCTGCTCCATGCTTCACGATGAGAACCACACATGCGGAGATCATCCAAATCACCTACTCTGCGTCTCACAAAGACACAGCGGTTGGAACCAAAAATCTCAAATTTGGATTAATCAGACCAAAGGACAGATTTCCACCGGTTTAATGTCCATTGCCCGTGTTTCTTGGCCCAAGCAAGTCTCTTCTTATTGTTGGTGTCCTTTAGTAGTGGTTTCTTTGCAGCAGTTCAACCACGAAGGCCTGCCACGAAGGAGCTGTTCTTGCCATAATATGGGCGTAGTTTTTTTACCAAATACAGCTATCTTCTGTATACCACCACTATCTTGTCACAACACTACTGATCGGCTCAAACGCATCAAGGAAAGAAATTCCACAAATTAACTTTTAACAAAACAAACCTGTTAAATGATATGCATTCCAGGTGACTACCTCATGAAGCTGGTGGAGAGAATGCCAAGAGTGTCCAAAGCTGTAATCAAGGCAAAGGGTGGCTACTTTTAAGGATCTAAAATATATTCTGATTTGTTTAACACTTTTTTGGTTACTACATGATTCCATGTGTTATTTCATAGTTTTGATGTCTTCACTATTATTCTACAATGTAGAAAATAGTAAAAAATAAAGAACAACCCTTGAATGAGTAGGTGTGTCTAAACTTTTGACTGGTACTGTACTTTCGTCAAGGTGTCCGCATGTCGGCACGTCTTGCAGTCTTTTCCGAGGCCTGGTCTGTCGTGAGCAGTATGTCCTGCGCCTACGACTATTTGAAGTATAAACTTTGATCCAAATTGAGGTTAGTGATCGCTGTTCTGATGTCCAGAAGCTCTTTTCGGTCATAGGAAACAATGTCGGAAACATTATGCCCAAAAAGTTAAGATCAGGGCCAAGAAAACACAATAGAACTGCAGCTATCCATTGCGGCACCAGGGGCTCACAAGGGAGATGGGGAAAAGACATTCAATCCTTTTACAAAGGAAAAGTGACACCGGCACAAGAGCAGGTAATTCTGGTTTCCCAACCTGAGCAGGCCCAGGTGAAGAGAAGGTGTCCTAATAGCAGTAGGCTGAAGGCCTGGGACAGGTTCATGTGGTGTGGGTGTATAGATGCTAATCACATTTCCTAGCAAGCTAAAGGTGGTAATTATTCTTAAAACCTGCTTCCTTCTCACAGACGGAAAAAGTTCTGCTTCCTGATAAACAAAAAGAACAAGTGCCAAGATGAAAAATACAATGGAGAAGAAGCCTGGGCAGGAATTCAATACAACTTAGTAGAACCATATGGATACCAGTTGCTGCCAAAATAACGTCATCATTTCAGCATGTGATCATCATAAGCAATGTTTTAATATAATTGTAGGCCATAGTCTGAAGCAAGAAGGGGGAGGAGACATCCGAAGGCATCATGAAGTAGAATAGCTTTTGCTTTCTCTAGGTGTAGAGTGAAAGACTGGGACAATGCATGTCATGAGAAAATAATACTTTCCCCACAGTTTTACAAAACCTATAGCTTACATTTTGAGTTTTAGTATCGCAGTAAGTCTTTGTTATTTGACATGCCACCAAGTGTGACAGAACAATGAAAATGGAACTAATTAACTAACCAACAACCCCTGGCCTAACCTACTGACACAGTTCTGCTACCATTACAGAGATGACGTAGTAATTAACGGTTCGCCCGAGGAGAGATCGTAAAACACAACACATATTGGAAATCAGTTTCAGGCGTCAACAGCTAGGAAAACTCATTGATCTGATGTAATTCAAAATACATGTCCTGGGGACAATTCCAGTTCCACACCATAACATCTAGGAATGCTAAATCAAGTCATCCATAGAATCAGAATGAGTCCCAAATTCCAACCCTAGCCAGTCACTCACAGCCTAGGACATTAAAAGGGGTCAAAGACAGAAAGACCTATTGTTTTCAAAAGACAGGGAGGGCACTGAATCTCCCTTCTCCCCATGTGCGTCATCATCATACAGTAACTGAACAATGAATGGACACAAAACACCACAGAAGGTGGAGGATGTCCACTTTCCCCACTAACCTAGTTCTCTTCCCAGCATTGCCTATCTAAATGCCAGACTAGATTATTAGGACAGAGCCAAAAGGCAACTAAAGATGATCAACCGAGAGGAGATTTAACACGTCAACCATTCGTAGTTCAGTACTAATCTATTACAATACAAGAAGAGGGGAACAAGTTGGCACTGCACCAGCCACACAGACAGAGAGATATTTAAAACTGTAGCCATAGGCCTACTGGTATGCCTCTTTAAAACTGCAGCCATGCTGGCATGTCTCTTTGAGCCCTTTGTCTATCCTGAACTCAGCTTCTTTGGACACATAGTGAGTTTGACACCTGCTCTGGTGCTCTTTGCAGTGCTACAGTGCTGGCGGGTCACAGAAAACTGGCAGGTCGATGGGTCTGCCTGCCTCAGCCTGGACATTCAGCGCCTGCCAATGCCTCCCAGCCTTTCAGGCCCTCTCCCTGCCAGCCTTCCTCTCCCCCGGCCCTCAGCACCCCGGCCTGTTGGCACTTGCTGTGATAACTCATTGATCTGACAACATCAATGTGGATGCACTCTCCTGGTCCTCCCAACGCCATCCTGCCAAAATTTGCTGCTCTTCCTGCCATTCAGTTCCCATTGACAGCCCCTAACAATCTCTTTCGCTCTCCTCCTCCTCTTCTGGAGTGTCTCAGTATCTTCTTTCAGGATGGTTCATCCACTTCATGTCCCTCAGATACTCTGGTTTGCGGTGAGGGTGTCCTGCGAGTTAGACAAGAACAGTTTGTCCAAGCTGAAACAGGACATGTCAGTTCCGCTGTTATTTTGTACACCGCACATCACTAGCAAATCAATACATTCAGTCGTTTTCTGTTCGTTAACAAAAATGGACCAACGTGCCCTCCAGATCCATGACCTTTACCAGACTGCCCAGGAGGGTGAATGAGACATTCCCTACACAAACTAACACACCTCAAGCCAAGGAGAAACACCATATGTTTCCAGATAGATCTACATTTCCAACGTCGTAGCATCATCTGCATTTCGAAGCTGTAAAAGCAGCGACGACCTTCTCTGCAACATGTGGCATTTTGCATCATGTAGGCCGGTAACAAAAACACTGACCACCGCATCTCTGTGACGCTGCCTGACAGATGTCTACTCCACATATAAATATAAGACTGAGCATCGGTTTGGCTACAGATGTGACCAACCGTACTGTGACAGGACATTATACTTAAGACTGGATGTGGATGCCCTCAATGAAACGTCATTATCCAGACAATGTAGGCCTATGTTATGAGAAAGCCTTTTGGACATTTAATATAGCATTGATTGTTTGAATTCAAATTGAGAGAAAAAATAAACTGACTCATATCAACTTAAGTGAACATTGTCTGCCCTCCAGGAAATCTACAACACCCGGTGTCACAGGAAGGCCAAGAAGATCATCACGAACCTCAGCTACCCGAGCCTCCACACGGCCTGTTCACCCTGCTACAATCTAGGAGGAGACTGTACAGGTGCATCAAAGCTGGGACACGAGAGACTGAAAATCAGCTATCTCCAGGTCATCAGACTGTTAAAACTGTCACCACTAGCCGACCTCCTATATGAATAGGTGTGTACAGCAGTAGTTACATAGCATGAGTCTTGACTAGAGTATATACACATGTAAAGTGGGTAAATATATGAGAGAGTATATTTATATTCTGGCCTGATATTCTGATATTGCTTGTTGTGTTAGCCAAGGACAGTTGCCCAGAGAGAGTGGGCCAGGACCAGGAAGAGAAGGAGAGAGGGAAGAAGAGAGGTTGGGGAGAGCGGACAGAGGGAGAACTTTTTACATTCGTGTATATTATTTAGTATGTATTGTATTGCGAGATATTACTGCATTGTTGGAGCTAGAAAACAACCATTTCACTGCACCTGTGATAACATCGTGAAATCTGTGTACGCGATCAAGAAACTTTGATTTGATGAGTAGAACTTTTAAGTTAAATCACATATGACTGAAGGGAGTCACTCGCTGAGCACAGAAAGAACACTATGCTACGCTATGGACATAAAAAGTATCCCTCATATAATAACTGGGTTCAGGATCCATGCTGAGCCTGTTAGTCAACCTACAGCAACCACACTAAAGGGAAATTAAGGGTCAGTCCTTGTAAACGGGTATATTTAGATGGTGATGGAGAGCTTTTTCAAAACAACACACCCTTTACCAGGTCACATGGGCTGTCAGAAGATTAAACAAAGACCATAAACAAAACAGTTGAAGTAGCTGTGTGTGTGTAAAGAATAAAAGCAGCTCCTGCTAGTTTGGTTAACCGTAGCTCCCGGTCAAGAGAGAAACGCTAAATTGTAAAATGTAATTACCATGTACCACCATCTTAAAAGATGAAAAGAACACACTTTATATCACCATCTGCTACTGCTAAATTACAACGACAAGGTTTGTATGAACACTGTTGGTCACCTAGAAAAAGGAACAACTAGAGGGGGTAACTATTCCACTTCCCTTCCTTGTATTTATGGCTCTAGGGACCTTCTACAGCGAGACAGATGTGTGTTGTCTATGACCATCACAGCAACATGGTACAGTTCACACCCAGTGTGACCTCCTGTTGCCATTCAGAGCATTCTCCCCACCACGTGTAGCGCCATCCAGATCCCTGTCAACGCCAACGACTGGTCTGTCCTTCACAGGGTGCTTTCACAGGGTTCTTCACAACCTCAGAGGTACCAATAAGAAAAGAGTGGTAGCTAGTGCACGATTTGAAACTTAGTTCCCCCTGCTGCTATTGGACCAGGTCACTCTTGGGAAAAGAGATTATCTCAATGACAAAAAACCTGTATAAAGGTTCAATTAAAAAAATTAAATAGTGCAGTGGTCAATGGCATTCCTAGTCGATCACCAACATTTCTGTAAAGCAAAAAAAAAAAAAAGCCTTGGGTTCCTATTTTTATTTATATCATTTAAAAAAAAATGTGCTAGAGCGGGGAAGGCAAATTGTTCTCATTTTGAACCACTTCATGTGTATGAAGGTGGAACTCCTCCTACCCGGCAGGCCCAGAGAGAAAATCAAGTGCACTTATCGGCCTACCGCTGGTCAATCAGACAGCTCAGCTCACCGTGTCTGCAGTTTCCTCATGCCATAGGCTGTAAAAAGAAGCCTCCAACGCACATCAAAGTTGATACTAAGATTTCAAAACCATGACGACACAACGAATACAATAAAACGTTTAAGTTTAAGTTGTTATTAAGCATTGTTCAACAATTTTATAAGCCATAACATGTGTTATCCCTACTGCCACTCATTCTACAACCAGCACTGCAGCTGCAGTGAATGAGTAGCAAAGTGTTACTATAAACACAATATTATTTGTGTCTTGTCTTCAAATTTTTTTTTTTTTATAGTCAAGGAATATTTCACATTCGTTGGTCATGGGAGTAGCAACGAATTGGTGCATGCTCACTCAACTGTCTCAAGACAACACATTATTACCAGTGTGATCCTATATCCATTTTTTAAATATAATTTCAAAATGGTCTATCAAGAACATTGGCAGGGTAATTCAAGCATAGCCAATATGCAGTGAATGTAATTGGCCCTATAGCTTACTGCACAAACCTCATCGCTACAGAACTGTTCATTGGTTAATGTCGCATAGGCTTATGTTTTTTTTTAAAGTCAAGTAAAAACTCTCTGAGCGGTAGATCGAGGCCTGCAGTTTGACTCAGTGTTCCCCTCAGCTAAAGTTATCATCTTACTTCCTGTGCAGTACCGCCTGGCACTTCACCACAGCGGAAATCTAAAATGGGCTTTAAAATGGTACCTCAGAAAAGCCCCTTAACAGTACCACTAATGCATAGTCTCTTATTGACCTGAGACCGGAGTGTGATTCAGAGAGAGGAGAAATCCCCCCAAAAAAGAAGCAAAAACAGTATTAGCTGGTGTTTGAGTAATTATCGGTAGGTCACTAGCTAGCATTCATAGAATACCCCATTGGCTAGTCCTAGGTGTATTTTCTTAGAGACTAATGTAATCTGTAACACAGAGCTCAGGGCGTACTCTGTCCGGGACCAGGGACTATTTTAGGAGCTGTGAAAGAGCAGAGGCAGCCCTGAGACCTTGTGCTGCTCCTGGTTGTGATAGATAAGGGCAGGTGTCCAGAGAGTGTGGGCCGAGGCCAGGGAAGGAGGGAGAGAGGAAGAGGGCCAGGGAGAGAGGGTGCGGAGAGGAAAAGAGGGTAAAGGAAGGGAGCAGGGGAGAGTTATTTATTTAACTGTGCAAGTCAGTTAAGAACAAATTCCTATTTACAATGACGGCCTACCACGGCCAAACCCTAACCTGGGCGATGCTGGGCCAATTGTGCGCCGCCCTATGGGACTCCCAAACACGGCCTGGCATCAAATGCCTCTAGCACTGAGATACAGTGCCTTAGACCGCCGCGTCACTCGGGAGAGAGGGGATCTGCGGTAACCTTGGTAGACAAAGTTGCTTTCAGATCCCAGGCAGAACCAGGCACCGTCCTCCCTCCCACTGCTCGCCTCGTGTATTGTGTGTCTTGGAGACTGTCTTCATCAGATCTCCCCCGTCTGGTTCATAGATAGCTACACATCCTGCAGTGTGTGGTTTATTAGGAGGTCGAGACACGTTAATAGCTAGTCATTGAATAGTTCCACGTCTGACTTTCTCTAACACCAGAATGCAGAAATGCCCAAGTACTGTTGGCTAATATACAAAAATAGATCACATCAGAATTAGAACAATATTGGCTGTTAAATTCTCGATGCCTATTGTGAAATTGATATTGCCTGCATTTACTGTAGGTTTCAGATAACTAAAGATTATTCTACCTTTTAAATTACTCACTGTTTACCTGTGGATGCCCAAGAAATGGCAGGTAGCCTAGTGGTTAGATCGTTGGACTAGTAACCGAAAGGTTGCAAGATCGAATCACCGAGCTGACAAGGTTAAAATCTGTTGTTCTGCCCCTGAACAAGGCTATTAACCCACTGGGCAGTCATTGAAAATAAGAATTTGTTCTTAACTGACTTGCCTAGTTAAAAAAAATGTAAATAAAAAGTCTTTCTATAGCATCTTCATCTGTCACAATTTTCACCAAATTTAACATGTAATGTCTCTAAAAACAGCCCTGGTGAAACCCCTTAAGGCCTATAGTCCCCCTCACTGAGCTGCACCACTGGGTCCAGGCTCTTTAAGACCCTCTTTCTTTTCCTTTTTTACTGTCTTTTCTATTTTCCTCATCTTAAGCAACTGATTTCATGGTCCGATTTAGTTTCCCCAGAGACAAAACCTCTTTAGGAGTCCTCTGCTGTGAAACTACCAGCACCCACTGCTCTCAGAACACATCCAGCCTGTCCTCCTGAACTTGGCTCACATGGGGGGGGAAATACTAATTTCCCCACTTTCAAGGAAGACAAATAAAACAAAAACATTCCTCCGACTCACACTGCCAATCTAACTTGGCAATCTATGGTGTGCTGAGGAACTTTCAAAGAATACTGTAACTGTGTGCTGGCTAGGCTGTTAGCTATACTGCAACTGTAGCGTGCTGGCTAGTCTGCTAGCTATACTGCAACTGTAGCGTGCTGGCTAGTCTGCTAGCTATACTGCAACTGTAGCATGCTGGCTAGGCTGCTAGCTATACTGCAACTGTAGCGTGCTGGCTAGGCTGCTAGCTATACTGTAACTGTAGTGTGCTGGCTAGGCTGCTAGCTATACTGCAACTGTAGCGTGCTGGCTAGGCTGCTAGCTATACTGTAACTGTAGTGTGCTGGCTAGGCTGTTAGCTATACTGCAACTGTAGCGTGTTGGCTAGGCTGCTAGTTATAGTGTAACTGTAGCATGCTGGCTAGGCTGCTAGCTATTCTACAACTGTAGCGTGCTGGGTAGGCTGCTAGCTATTCTACAACTGTAGCGTGCTGGGTAGGCTGCTAGCTGTACAACAACTGTAGCGTGCTGGCTAGGCTGCTAGCTATACTACAACTGTAGCGTGCTGGTAGGCTGCTAGCTATACTACAACTGTAGCATGCTGGCTCGGCTGCTAGCTATAGTGTAACTGTAGCATGCTGGCTAGGCTGCTAGCTATACTGCAACTGTAGTGTGCTGGCTAGGCTGCCCTTGAGGAAGGCAGTTAAACCCCACATTCAGAAGGGTGGGTTAAATGCGGAAGACACATTTCGGTTGAACACATTCAGTTGTGCAACTGACTAAGTATCCTCTTTCCCTTAACTATACAGTTCCTTCAGAAAGTATTCATACCCATTGATTTACTCCACATGTTGTTGTATTACAGCCTGAACATAACATTTATTAAATTGATTGTTTTCCCCCCACACCAATCTACACACAGTACCCCATGATGACCAAGTGAAAACATGTTTTTGCAAATTTATTGAAAAAGTAAAAGCTGAAATGTCATGAGTCAATAGGTATACAACCCCTTATGACAAGTTTAAATAAGTTCAGGAGCATATAAACTCAGCAAAAAAAAGAAACATCCTCTCACTGTCAACTGCGTTTATTTTCTGCAAACTGAACATGTGGAAATATTTGTATGAACATAACAAGATTCAACAACTGAGACAAACTGAACAAGTTCCACAGACATGTGACTAACAGAAATTGAATAATGTGTCCCTAAACAAAGGAGGGTTCAAAATCAAAAGTAAGTCAGTATCTGGTGTGACCACAAGCTACATTAAGTACTGCAGTGCATCTCCTCCTCATGGACTGCACCAGATTTGCCAGTTCTTGCGGTGAGATGTTACCCCACTCTTCCACCAATGCACCTGCAAGTTCCCGGACATTTCTGGGGGGAATGGCCCTAACCCTCACCCGCCGATCCAACAGGTCCCAGACATGCTCAATGGAATTGAGATCCGGGCTCTTCGCTGACCATGGCAGAACACTGACATTCCTGTCTTGCAGGAAATCACGCACAGAACGAGCAGTATGGCTGGTGGCATTGTCATGCTGGAGGGTCATGTCAGGATGAGCCTGCAGGAAGGGTACCACATGAGGGAGGAGGATGTCTTCCCTGTAACGCACAGCGTTGAGATTGCCTGCAATGACAACAAGCTCAGTCCGATGATGCTGTGACACACCGCCCCAGACCATTACGGACCCTCCACCTCCAAACCGATCCCACGCCAGAGTACAGGCCTCGGTGTAACGCTCATTCCTTCGACGATAAACATGAATCTGACCATCACCCCTGGTGAGACAAAACCGGGACTCGTCATTGAAGAGCACTTTTTGCCAGTCCTGTCTGGTCCAGCGAAAGTGGGTTTGTGCCCATAGGCGACGTTGTTGCCTGTGATGTCTGGTAAGGACCTGCCTTACAACAGGCCTACAAGCCCCCAGTCCAGCCTCTCTCAGCCTATTGCGGACAATCTGAGCACTGATGGAGGGATTGTGTATTCCTGGTATAACTCGAGCAGTTGTTGCCATCCTGTACCTGTCCCGCAGGTGTGATGTTCGGATGTAACGATCCTGTGCAGGTGTTGTTATACGTGGTCTGCCACTGCGAGGACGATCAGCTGTCCGTCCTGTCTCCCTGTAGCGCTGTCTTAGGCGTCTCACAGTACAGACATTGCAATTTATTGCCCTGGCCACATCTGCAGTCCTCATGCTTCCTTGCAGCATGCCTAAGGCATGTTCACGCAGATGAGCAGGGACCCGTGGCATCTTTCTTTTGGTGTTTTCCAGAGTCAGTAGGAAGGCCTCTTTAGTGTCGTAAGCTTTCATACCAGTGACCTTAATTGCCTACCGTCTGTAAGCTGTTAGTGTCTTAACGATCGTTCCACAGGTACATGTTCATTAATTGTTTATGGTTCATTGTACTTGCATGGGAAACAGTGTTTAAACCCTTCACAATGAAGATCTGTGAAGTTATTTGGATTTTTACAAATTATCTTTGAAAGACAGGGTCCTGAAAAAGGGCCGTTTCTTTTTTTCCCCTGAGATTGTGATGCTTTTTGGGGGTATCCTACCTTTGCCATTGAGGAACTGAAGCAAGCACACTTGTTGTTTGGAACACAACCCTGCGTCCCCACCACCACACAATCCAAAACACCATAACTTTAAAGCTTATTAAATGACTAGCAAAGTTATCAAATATGATCTTAGTGTTTAGCCTTCAAAGGGCACTTCAGACAGATTGTAATTTTGGTGCGCATAGAATGGTGTCTGTTCCGCTGCAAATTTCCTTCACAATATGACAAACATAGGCTCGTTCGTTTTAGGACAACCCAGGGTGTAGGTCATCTTGTAACTGGATCTAACATAGCGATCATTAACATTGATTATTATTGATCAAAACCTATCCAGCACTATTTGTTTATGGATCCCCATTAGCTGCTTCCAAAGCAGCAGCTACTCTGCCTGGGGTCCAGCAAAATTAAGGCAGCTTATACAATTTTCGAAACATTACAATACAGTCACAGATTTCACAACACACTGTGCCCTCAAGCCCCTACTCCACTACCACATATCTACAGTACAAAATCCATGTGTACATGTGTGTATAGTGCATAAGTATGCATGAGTTTGTGTCAATGTTTGTGTTGCTTCACAGTCCCCGCTGTTCCATAATCTTTTTGTTATATCAAATTTTAGTGCTTGCATCAGTTACTTGATGTGGAATAGAGTTCCATTTAGTCATGACTATTTAGTACTGTGCACCTCCCATAGTCTGTTCTGGACTTAGACTGAAGAGACCTCTGGTCTTGTGGGGTATGCATGGATGTCTGAGCTGTGCGCCAGTAGTTCAAACAGACAGCTCAGTGCATTCAACATGTCAATACCTCTCATATATACAAGTAGTGAGGAAGTCAATCTCTCCTCCACTTTGAGCCAGGAGAGATTGACATGGATATTATTAATGTTACTTCTCTGTGTACATCCAAGGGCCAGCCATGCTGCCCTGTTCTGAGCATATTGCTATTTTCCTAAATCCTTTTTTGTGGCACCTGGCCACATGACTGAACAGTAGTCCAGGTGCAACAAAACCAGGGCCTGTAGGACCTGCCTTGTTGATAGTGCTGTTAACCTGTTTTGGCTGCAGGGGCAGTATTGAGTAGCTCTGATAAAAGGTGCCCATTTCAAACGGCCTCGTACTCAATTCTTGCTCGTACAATATGCATATTATTATTACTATTGGATAGAAAACACTCTAGTTTCTAAAACCGTTTGAATTATATCTGTGAGTAAAACAGAACTCATTTGGCACAAACTTCCTGACCAGGAAGTGGAAAGTCTAAAATCGAGGCTCTCTTCTAGGTCCTGCCTATAAATGGGCATGATACCTATTAGTATACATGCACGTCATACACCTTCCCCTGGTTGTCAAGAGGCAGTGAGAGAAGAAATGGGGTGTTTATCTTGGTCTGAGATGGAATACGTCCTCTTGGAATGACGTGTCACCCATTTCCTGTTTTCAGGAAGGCGCGAGGAGGAACCTGGGATTGCCTTTTGAAAAGCTGTCGTTATAGGCGACTACTATCTCCGGCTTTGATTTTATTTGATACTTTACGATCATATTGTCACATGTATGTTTTTTCAATATAGTTTTATTAGATTTTTGAAATTTATTCGGGATATTAGGCGTGTTGCGTTGTGTGCCTTTGTTCAGAAAGGAGAGCTTCGTGCCACTTGGCTAGTGCGCTTGCTAATTCAAGAGGGAAAAGGACGTTCTAAATCCAAACAACGATTGTTCTTGACAAAGGACACCTTGTACAACATTCTGATGGAAGATCAGGAAAAGTAGGACCCATTTTATGATGTTATTTCATATATCTGTCGAACTGTGTACTATTAGTTTTGCGCCCAGGTTTTGGGCACTCGGTCGACATAACGTAAGCCTTATGTGGTAATGAAGTTATTTTTAGAATTCTAACACGGCGATTGCATTAAGAACTAGTGGATCTATCATTTCCTATACAACATGTATTTTTTTGTTATGTTTATGAATAGCTATTTGGTCAGAATATGTGTGTCAGAAAAAAATCCGGACGTTGTGGGAAAAAGTAGCTAGGTTAGCACAATGTATAACCACTGATTTCAGCTCTAAATATGCACATTTTCGAACAAAACATAAGTGTATGTATAACCTGATGTTATAGGACTGTCATCTGATGAAGAATATCAAGGTTAGTCAAAAATTATATATCTTTTACTGGTTTGTTACGATCGCTAACTTTTGCTACTGGGAAATGGCTTGTGTTTCTGGCTATTGTGGTAAGCTAATATAACGCTATATTGTGTTTTCGCTGTAAAACACTTAATAAATCGGAAATATTGGCTGGAATCACAAGATGCCTGTCTTTCATTTGCTGTACACTATGTATTTTTTAGAAATGTTTTATGAGTATTTAGGTATTTGGCGTTGGTGTCTGTAATTATTCTGTCTGCTTTCGGTGCAATTTCTGATTGTAGCTGCAATGTAAACTATGATTTATACCTGAAATATGCACATTTTTCGAACAAAACATAGATTTATTGAATAACATGTTATAAGACTGTCATCTGATGAAGTTGTTTGTTGGTTAGTTTGGTTGGTTCTTGGTTAGTTAGGTTGGCTTTGTGCATGCTACCTGTGCTGTGAAAAATGTCTGTCCTTTTTTGTATTTGGTGGTGAGCTAACATAAATATACGTGGTGTTTTCGCTGTAAAACATTTTAAAAATCCGACATGTTGGCTGGATTCACAAGATGTGTACCTTTCATATGCTGTATTGGACTTGTTAATGTGTGAAAGTTAAATATTTAAAAAAAATATCTTTTGAATTTCGCACCCTGCACTTGAGCTGGCTGTTGTCATAAGTGTACCGACACCGGGCTGCAGCCATAAGAAGTTAAGAAGGTAGAGCATCGCTTTTTTATGGACAGACTTCTCCCAATCTTAGCTGCTGTTGTATCAATGTTTTGACCATGACAGTTTACAATCTAGAGTTACTCCAAGCTGTTTAGTCACCTCAACTTGCTCAATTTCCACATTATTTATTACAAGATTTAGTTGAGGTTTAAGTAAATGATTTGTCCCAAATACAATGCTTCTAGTTTTAGAAATATTTAGGACTAATATATTCCTTGCCACCCACTCTGAAACTATACTCAAAGCCAGTGGCATGTCATTAGTAAAGATTGAAAAAAGTAAGAGGCCTAGACAGCTGCCCTGGGGAATTCCTGATTCTACCTGGATTATGCTGGAGAGGATTCCATTAAAGAACAGCCTCTGTTCTGTTAGACAGGCAATTCTTTATCCACAATATAACAGGGGGTTTAACTTCCTTCAGCTAGGGGGCAAAATTTTTATGTTTGGAAAAATAACGTTCCCAAGGTAAACGGACTATTTCTCAGGCTCAGATATTAGAATATGCATATCATTGACAGATTAGGATAGAAAACACAAAGTTTCCAAAACGGTCAAAATATTGTCTGAGTATAACAGAACTGATTTTGCAGGCGAAAACATGAGGAACTCCAACCCGGAAGTGCATTTTTTATTTTTTTATTCCTGTTCCATTGCTTGCCCCTCCATTTAAAGGGGTATCAACCAGATTCCTTTTCCAATGGCTTCCTCAGGCTGTGACCAGGGTTTAGACATAGTTTCAAGCTTTTATTTTGAAAAATGAGCGAGATTTATCAAAACTTGTCAGGTGTCCTTTGATTAGTTCCTGCGCAGGAGAGATGTGGCTCGACATTTTCTTTCTCTGTAGTATTGAACAGTTTACCGTCCGGTTGAAATATGATCGATTATGTATGTTAAAAACAACCTGAGGATTGATTATAAAAAACCTTTGACATGTTTCTACAAACATTACGGATACTTTTTGGAATTTGTCTGCCCTTCAGTACTGGAACAAGCTTGTGGTTTTCTGAACATAACGCGCAAACCAAATGGCGGTTTTTGGTTATAAAACGAATCTTTATCGAACAAAAAGAACATTTATTGTGTAACTGGGAGTTTCGTGAGTGCAAACATCTGAAGATTATCAAAGGTAAGCGATTAATTTTATTGCTTTTCTGACTTTCGTGACCAAGCTAATTTAAGGCTAGCTGTTCTAGCAGTGATTGATACACTCAAAAACGCTTGGATTGCTTTCGCTGTAAAGCATATTTTCAAAATCTGACACGATAGGTGGATTAACAAGCTACGCTGTGTTTTGGTATATTTCACTTGTGATTCCATGATTCTAAATATTTTTAGTATTATTTTTGAATTTGGCGCTCTGTAATTCAGCGGTTGTTTACGAAAATGATCCCGTAAAAGGGATCCGTGCGGCAAGAAGTTAGAGCCATGGCACAAGTTTCAAGCAGCAGACTATGATTGACTATGTCAAAAGCCGCACTGAAGTCTAACAAAACAGCCCCACAATCTATTTATGATCAATTTATCTCAGCCAATCAGTCATTTGTGTAAGTGCTGTGCTTGTTGACTGTCCTTCCCTTTAAGCAAGCTAAAAGTTTTTACTGTGAAATTTGCGTTGTCTGGTCAAACACCATTTTTTCCAAAAGTTTACTAAGGATTGGTAACTGGCTGATTCGTCAGCTATTTGAGCCAGTAAAGGGGGCTTTACTATTCTTAGGTAGCAGAATGACTTTTGCGTCTCTCCAATCCTGGGGGCACACACTTTCTAGAAGGCTTAAATTGAAAATATGGCAAATAGGAGTGGTAATGTCATCCCCTACTATCCTCAGTAATTTTCCATCCAAGTTGTCAGACCCCGGTGGCTTGTCATTGCTGATAAGACAATTTTGTCACCTCTTCCACACCACACACAATTCAAAATTAAAATTCTCGCCTCTCATAATTTGGTCAGATATACTTGGATGTGCTGTGTCAGTGTTTGTTGCTGGCATGTAATGCTTAAGTTCCCTAATCTTGCCAATGAAGTAGTTAGTAATATCAGTTGGTTTCGTGATGAATGAGCCATCTGATTCAATGGAGTTTGCCTTTTTTCTCTCCAAAAAATGTAATTTAAGGTGTTCCAAAGCTTATTACTATCATTCATCTTTGTTTCATATTGTGGTTTCTTATTTGTATTCAGTTTAGGCACATTATTTCTCAATTTGCAATATGTTTGCCAATCGGTTGTGCTGACTTAGGAGTTGGTTGTCTATAGGAGCTTCCCACCAGAATGGGCTTTAGGTGAGGCAGATGAACTTGTAGCCAAATTACTTCAACAGTATTTAACATGAGATCTGTGGTTCTGAATTTAAAAACAGCAACACCTCCACCATTAGCATTTCAATATTTTCTGTAAATGTTATAAACTTGCATTGCTGCCACTGTATCAAAAGGTATTATCTAAGTGAGTTTCAGAGATAGTCAGGACATGAATGTCATTTGTTACTAGATTTCATGAACTTTGTTTCTTCAGTAACATATGTTAACGTGGCCTATTTTGGGCAATTTTCTTCTGGGATGCTTACTTGTTTTCATTGCTTTACTGGGAAGCGTAGCAGAAGTAGATATGCTCATGTTATTTATGTTAGTGAAGGGTGAGCTGCACCCAGTGGACTTCCTACTAGGGCACACCGCATCAGTGCTAACAGCATACATTTGGTTCATTGGCATATGATTACTGCATACAATAGCTGTAGGATCAGCAGAGGCATTCAGGGCAGTAAGAGGGACATACATTAGGTTACTTACATTGTGTCGACCAACGCCCCTGGTGTAATATACATTTTCTGAAGCATTATGACAACTCCGCGTCACAATGGTAGGAATTAACTGAGCTGGGCTTGGGTCATTGATAAGTAATTTTATCAACGCAGCCTTATAATGCTGTGAAAGGATCCAGGAAACCAAATGATTTGGGTGGATCCCATCCTCCTTATAAAACGTGTTTTGTTTCAAAAATGTATCGAAATTGTCAACAAAAGTTATACACATTGAGCTGCATTGAGGGCACAGGGCCAGATATGATCAGAGAGGGCACAGGGCCAGATATGATGGGTCTTATATTAGTGTCTATCAGAGAGTCAGTCAGCTCTTTGAAATCCAGTTTCAACTGTTCAGAGCTGCCCTTTATAATGTCATTAAAACCCACATGGACTACGATAGCATTGATGTCCATGTCCTGGAGTAGTGCATTCGGGAGCAGCTTAGTAATGTCATTTACTCGAGCTCCGGGATAGGACATTTTGCACCAAGAACGGTCACATTTCTTACCATGGAGCCACCCAAAATCACAGCTAGCGAGAAGGATAAGGAAATCTGTCTACTCCCAGGCTTCAGAGAACCCTTTATTGACGGCAAGAGGCAGGATAACTTGAGCACGTTGCTCCCGACAGAAGGAGAGGCCCCGATTGATCTAGAACAGGGACGGAAGGTTGCCGACGTCGAAATCGTAGTAGCAGGCACCGCGGCCGCAGACAGGCACCCCCAGTGACGAAGGTGCAGGAAGATCAGGCTCCAGGATGGCCAAACTATTCATTGTTTGTATCCGCTCCTGGCCGCTCGTTGGGAGTGTAGACTGCGTTGTTGGAGGCCGCTGTATTTCGGCTTCCCCGGCTATCAGTTAGGGGAGCTCCGGGCAACACCAGCCAGTCGGATAACGACAAGGCGGAGATGCATCCAACAAGCGTGAACGCCGTCCAGCAACCGGCATAGAACATGTAAACATTCCACTCTGCGTTTCCCCCAGTTTCTTACATAGGCTGGCGACCTGCGTGATCAAGGAAGCCACCTCAAGACTATACTCCTCGGCAAGCAAACAATTATCGCATTGGAACTCTGAGTGATTCGGTTTGTCCCGAAACAAAGCGTAGTAGATACAGCTCCTACAGCGCTGGAACCATTAAATTTACCTCTCCAGACAAAGAGGTCTCCATTGCAAAACTCATCTGGTACCAAATTCGTTAGCTTGATGGCTAGCAGCTTAGTGTGTCTCCAACCTGTCTGTTAAGCAGGATTCCCGGGACAAGAAATAGCGGTCCTAGTTGTTAAAACCTAACTGTCGCGGAATCCACCCAAAAGCAAATTCGGTATTCGTATTTAATAAATAGTGGTTTTGTTTTAATAAAAAAATAACTAACCGAATGTTTCCATCATCCTGTGAAGCGGAGAACCTGAGCTCTGACGTTGCATAAAACATGTTACTGTACAGCCTCTCTCAGCCTCCAATGTTGGTGCTGATCAATGACACAATCTGCCATTTTCAAGTGGAAAGGGCTACTGCTAAGCAAACGTCTAGGGTCTCTGACTCCCCTGTTACATCAGCTACTTTCTAGGTAGGCGGCGTAGTCCTGCTTATGAGGTCAGGTTCCAATTGAGCCAAATACTTTAAAAAAAACACGAAACACTGAAGAAAACACACCATTGCAGAAATGTCACATGCTAAAATTATCGAAATCAAGAGAAAACAAGTCAGAAATCAACAGGTGATAAACACAAGTTACACCACAGCAGAGCGGACAGACACATCAAGCCCATTTCAAGCAACATACAGGGGGGGGGGGGGGGCCATGGAAGCTCCCAAGGCAGAGGGGGACAAAGCTTTAGAGGCGGTTTGGGAGGAAATAACATCTGAATTAACTCATTGGGACAAAAGATAATGGAACAATAACTTGGATTATGAGGATAGATCAATTAGGATAACAAAAATAAACAATTCCAAAGTTAAAAGGGAGGTTCTATAAAATCACCCAGGTGTTTTTCAGATCATGCGGACCATAAGAGAGAAGCTGTGCAGCATTTGGAGGCTTTAGAAGCATGCAGCATTTTTGTTGCAACATGCAAGCCCACACGAGGTTTGTCCTGACCTGTGGCTCCTCAACGAGTCGGCTCTACTAGACGAGAGGCTCCTTCTTTGAGAGAATTACACAATTCTCAAGCTATAGGAGAGAGAGAAGATGAGAGATGACAGTTATGATGATGCGGTACTGTAGGTATCTCTGTGTGATGTAAAGAAGCCTGTCAGGATAGAAGGGATGGGAAGACTGTACAATACATCCACTGTCACCCCAGAACATGTAGAGTAATACATATACACACACAATAACAGACAGCATATGAAAAAGAACATCATCCATAACACAATACACTGCCCAGGACTACAGAGTAGTTTGATCATTAACTCAAAACACAGTAGCAGACTGTACGACATTGAGAGGATTCAGGGGAACATATAATAATTCTGTGACATTACATGTTGGTTGCCTGCTGTGTTTGTAGTTTTAGTGACTTTTCATTACTAAAGGATATAATCATATAGCCTGGTCCCAGATCAGTTTGTGTTTGGCATGACAGACTATAGGCGTTGGAAAGACCGCACAAAACAGATCTGGAACCAAGCTAATAACCATACACAATAAAGATACTCTTCGTATAGGATAGGACGAACAGAACACTACAGACTAGAAAGTACAGGTGAATCTGAATTCTGAATCTTTACATTAGAGTAATAACATTATCCACCCTTACAAGAGTCCGAGGGGAAAATGTCCGTGTGCATTTCTTCCTACAACTCCCACCAGCTGTAGGCTTTGTGTGATTAGCAGCCAGGGGAAGCTCTATTCAGAGCCTGAGAATATACTGAGATCCCTCTAACCCCATGACAGCATCTTTAATGGTATAGTCTCTTATGGCCACCTAATTGGTTATGTTGGAGAACATGTTATTATAATGGTCTAAGAACAAAAACAGTACTAAAATAAACAATAAAAAAAATATACATCTCCTGTGAGAGTTTGATGCTTTAACATATTACAGCCATTTATTTTTCAGCTGTCAAATCTCAGACGTGACGTAAATATTTTCCCATGGCACATCAATGTCAATGGCATTACCATTTTGAAAACAAAGAATATTCTGAATGTGCTTCACAGAAAGTTCTACAATAGTTTGTTGAATAAAAATGTATTCTCTGAAATAGTAGCAAACAAATAAATAATTCACACAAAATCTTAAAATGTTTCTTTCTGGCTGCAATAGAAGCAGAATTAATAAAGAGACGAAAGAATGTAGAACTCATTTCTGCAGACAGATTGTCAAACCTCCATTCACAACACTTTCCCTGTGTATCCTTCTCAATCCCCCATACGCAAAATTAAAGCACTTCAAAAGAGTGAATGCATGTCCCCCTTCAAGAGAACTGCTGCACCTTGCTGCACTCAACTCAAAATATATCATTAAAACCTGTGTCACAAAAAAAATGAATGGGCTCGCCTATTGATTTAACCTTTGATGGTTTAGATTCAAAACCACAAAATACTCAGGTGTACACATTAAGCTAGAAGCAACATTAGCTTACCATCTTTGTAACTCAAACTCTGAACACATTCATATATTTTTGCAAGTGGATGTTAATCTCATGAATAAAAAAAATGACAAGGAAACTAACTGGCATTATCATTTAAAAGGTCTCTTGAAATAGACATGTCTTAACCTCAAAATACTATATACTGGTTAAATAAAAGGCTAAATGAAAAGAAATATGATGAGATTAAACTCAAAGAAGAACGGTTTCCATTGTACTGCACAGTCCTCAGCCCCTGGCAATGCAACCGAGATCATTATCCCATGATAAGATACAATCTTCCAGACAATTGAAATCAGGTCACAGAATTGAACCCAAACATTGAATTAATTAGCATTTTTTGGATGAGTTAACTGTACAAAACAAAAGGACAATGTATCAAGTCATGCAGAGCATTGGGCACATAAAAACAATAGAATACAATGTATATAATAAAAACATACAATTTTTATGGCTTTTAAAATGAAGTTGTATGTTCTTTGTCCTGTCCATTTCAAATAGCCTATATGGCACACAAAACATTGCAGAGATAGGCTACTGGGGAATTCCTTTGTGATTCAAAAGCCTGTCAGTGTATATTCAAATTGCGTAGAGTATGCACACGCCACTGAACTTTGACAATGTTTTTTAATCGAAACTCATGTCTCAGTTAACATAGTCATCACTTACACATTATCTTGGTTTCAAGAGCGTTGGGACTATTTACACCAATACCTTGAATATCCATCCATCCTTCCTTCGTGCCGAGCCTGTGGCCTTAGCAAACCGTCACAACAAAGACAGCAACACCCCAAATAAGGTATCGCCCTGTACTGTGTCCCACTCCCTCACCCCCATGATCACATCTCAACTGTGGCTCCTCCTGCCTCTCAATGCTCACATCAATAGTTTGTGAGGTGATGACAGTGCACCAAATTGATGAGCTATAGGTTAGGGGTCACATCCTCCACTACATACTGAGGGAACAGGCTTCACTTGACTCCCGCAAAACGTGGCACCGGCTCCAGACACATCTCAATTGAGCGTTGACTGACCGGGCCCATAGACCCCTGCCCCGCCCTGGTGACACGGCAGACAGACCCGAGGAAGTCGGGGTGTCACGGGGTCCACATCTCTAACTGGTGAGTGATGCTGAATAAGAGGCGCCATTTCACATCACTGCACTCTATACTCCTCTGTAAACTGGTCATCTCTGTATACCCGTCGCAAGACCCACTGGTTGATGCGTATTTATAAAACCCTCTTAGGCCTCACTCCCCCCTATCTGAGATACCTACTGCAGCCCTCACCCTCCATATACAACACCCGTTCTGCCGGTCACATTCAGTTAAAGGTCCTCAAAGCACACACACATCTCTGGGTCGCTCGTCTTTTCAGTTCGCTGCAGCTAGCGACTGGAACGAGCTGCAAAAAACACTCGAACTGGACAGTTTTATCTCCATCTCTTCATTCAAAGACTCAATCATGGACACTCTTACTGACAGTTGTGGCTGCTTCGCGTGAAGTATTGTTGTCTCTACCTTCTTGGCCTTTGTGCTGTTGAATATAACCCAATAATGTTTGTACCATGTTTTGTGCTTCTACCATGTTGTGTTGCTACCATGTTGTTGTCGTCATGTGTTGCTACCATGCTGTCATGTGTTGCTGCCATGCTATGTTGTCTTAGGTCTCTCTTTATGTAGTGTTGGTGTCTCTTGTCGTGATGTGTGTTTTGTCCTATATTTTTATATTATTTTTAAATCCCAGCCCCCGTCCCTGCAGGAGGCCTTTTGGTAGGCCGTCATTGTAAATAAAAATGTGTTAACTGACTTGCCTAATTAAATAAATAGGGAAGTAAAGTTCAGATCTCCTGTAGGTAGTCTGATGGATATAGTCTGTAGATGTAGTCAGTCTATGCCTTGATGAATCTCTGAGCCTGCCGTATAAGAGAGAGAGGAAGCAGGTGGAACACATGGTCATATTAACTCCTGAGTCACACTCAGACGAACCTCGAAGCATCTCAGACAGCAGCAGCCCGGGCCTTGGCCTCTTTCTCAACTCCTGAGCCTTGGCCTCTTTCTCTATATGTAGCTGTGGCTCTGACTTTCCCCTGACACTGATATGAATACACTTCACACGCATGGTGGACTAGCTGAGACCGACTGGGGAACGCCACTCATACCCTGGCCATGTGGTCTTTCCAGTAAAGATATCACCAATACCCTCCACCTCGGCCTGCTCCACATTCTCATCTGTGCTGTCATGCAAAGGGTTCAGTCCCAAATGGCACACCATTCCCTATATAGCGCACTATTTTTGACCAGGGCCGTTTGGGACACAACCTACCAACATCCACACTCCCCTGACAGCCCTGTCAACATGCTGAAGAGTGGGGGAGGGGAGAAATAGAAAAGAGGGGCGGGTACAAGCCACGGAGAGAGAATGGGGGTTGACAGAGAAGAGGAAGGGGGGGGGGGGGGGGGGGGATGGGGAGAAAGAGACTGTGGGTGAGTTGGCGTCCTCATAGGTTTAGTTTGCTCCTAGCAGAACTCGGCTAGGCGAAGCAAACGTCATTCTCCCTAAAGGACTTCGGCTGAAAAATGAGTAAAAAAACAACAATATTACTGTTTGTCCTTAGAGCCACTATAGCAACATAGCCAGTAACACATCCTCAAAATAGTCTGAATTAATCAAAGATAAATCAAGAAATCTGTTATTCATTGCCGTTTTTGCAGAGGTCTTAGTTGCGCAATCTAGCTAAGATGTTTGGTGCAGTACTTCAAGTGAAAAAACATGTGCATGAAAACTACTAATGCACTGCAGCCAGTAGGGCCGAGCTGCACTGCAGACAGTAGGACCTAGCTGCACTGCAGACAGTAGGACCGAGCTGCACTGCAGACAGTAGGACCGAGCTGCACTGCAGACAGTAGGACCGAGCTGCACTGCAGACAGTAGGACCTAGCTGCACTGCAGACAGTAGGACCTAGCTGCACTGCAGACAGTAGGACCTAGCTGCACTGCAGACAGTAGGACCTAGCTGCAGTCTTCTTTTGTTGAATGACAGCAAACACTTAATTGAAGAAACTTGTCCATATTCCCAACCCTACTGTTGACCAATCACCAACAAAAAAGGGGCATAGACCTCAGCTATAGCTGAAATAACCCTTTCCAAACACCAAAACAAACAAAAAAGTCGTAATATATGTACAGTTGAAGTTCACATACACTTAGGTTGAAGTCATTAAAACTCATTTTTCAAACACTCCACAAATTTCTTGTTAAAATATAGTTTTGGCAAGTCGGTTAGGACATCTACTTTGTGCAATTTTTCATACAATTGTTTACAGACAGATTATTTCACTTTATCACAATTCCAGTGAGTCAGAAATGTACATACACTAAGTTGACTGTGCCTTTAAACAGCTTGGAAAATTCCAGAAAATTATGTCATGGCTTTAGAAGCTTCTGGTGGGCTAATTGACAATTTGAGTCAATTGGAGGTGTACCTGTGGATGTATTTCAAGGCCTACCTTCAAATATGTTTCACTGTATAAATTAAGTTGTAGTCTTTCTGGCTAGCTGGCATTAGCTTGTTCTGGGCCAAGCAGTCACACACTTCATATTAAAACGAATGGGGTGGTAAGTACAGCACAATGCACGCTAGTTATCAACAAACGCTTACTACTACAAATGCTTACTACTACAAATGCTATCTAGTTAGCTGGCAACAACATTAGCAAAGCTTGCTACAAGCCTAACATAGCTTAAGAAAGCGATGCTACTGCCACCCTGTGGTCTGGAGTTTTTTAACGAGGCTCAAGGCAGTTGATCTGTTCTATCTGAACAACAAAATTGACTTGCCGACACTCTGGGCCGAGGTTCTAAGTATCTATCGGCAGTCAAAATCCTTGGTGTGTCTGAGGCTTTAAAGAGTATACCGACTGAGTTCCCACTCTCCTCCCATCAGATACCTCTGCTCTTAGCAGCTTAGAAGAGCTGGATAACCTTGCTCACAGAGATTGAAAAGGCTTTGTCCCAATCCAATACAGACTAGTTCAGGAGTTCGACTTTGGCTCAGCAGATGTTTCTTATCTGACTGTTTGGTGATTAGGCCTTGCCGGGTGGAGGACTGGTCCATCAGGTTTTAAATCTGTGTACTCGCATGCAACTAGCTAGTCCTAGCTGTGTAAACTACATTTGGAGTAATCTACGTAAGCGTTTCTGTCCTAGATTCTGTCCCCATCGGTGCAGCCAACCAACACTTGAGTAAAACTATTTCTTTATACAGAACAAAAGAAATTACTGGGTGAAATCCCAGTGTTCACAATCTGCAAAGAGGTGTAACCAGAGGACTATTGGTTTCTGATCTGCACTGTGCACTGGGGTGGATTACAAAGGTTTGGGTTTCAACAGAAATAATCCCTGTCTACAAGTATTAAAACCCAAATCTGGCTTTAGAAACATCACAACAGAGGGAATGGTGCATAACAGCAAGGCTTTATTTACAATCTGGGAATACTTGAAGCATATCGTTTAAAAAAACAGCTTCCACAACCAGTTTAAGATATGACTAAACTCTCGACTAACTGAAACAATGTGCACATGGAATTTTTTCAAATGGGGTAGGTTGTTTACTTGGAACTCAAGGTTATTCTAAATCTGTGGTAGATTCAGAGATTTATACAGGATTCACATTTTATTAAAACAAAAAATTACTGTCATGCTGGAAGTAATAGAATTTAGTAGACAAACTAATCAAGACGTTCCATCTTCCTACAAAGGCCTCTAGCTACTAGGCTGTTAATATATTTGGGGAGTTGCCTTCCATCAGATTGCACATATTTACTGGGATGTCTGCTGATGTAATTGTTTGCTGCTGGAAAACATGCCAGATAAAAATGAGATGGGATGGGGGGGTGTTCAGCAGCAACAGCGCTGATCAGAGCTGCATGAATCTTAAGTAGTCCCATGTTGAGGGGGTCTTTGTTCCCGGACCACTGACGGGGGACACTCTCCCACTTTTCTTTTCCCTTCCTTTTGGCAGGAACATTTATCATTCTTCCAAACGAACAATTGTGCTACAACACTGACCAGCACAGGCAGAACAATGAACTACTAAATCTGGGGCCTCCGTCACCCCGAACGCTGGTTGCTAAGAAACCTTTGATCTGCCGGACAGCTTGTCAACAAGCTCATCACTTACTTACTGAACTCAAAACCAAAGTTTTCATTCTGCACACATGTAGAAATACAGGCAGACTTACATTGTTATACAAAAACAGGCTGGTAACGGCTTAGCTAGTTAAAAAAGGATCTGCCTCAGTACCAAAATGATCTGTCGGTTTTCAGCAATATTTTCTATGATTCTACATGCATTTAAACAAAATTAAACTGTGTGCTGTAGGCCTACCACTGATGCAGAGGAATGTTATCAGTCTAGGGCCTGTGGATGAAACCAGTCCAACTCTAAATACCCTGGCCTTGAAGGGGTTAACTTCTTTCTGTCAGGGTGCTGCGTGAGTGTGTGTGTGCTGATCACAGCTGTAACCATTGAGAACAGCATCGCTGACTCTGTGCACACTGCATGGCTCCAGTAAAGTAAAACTTACCGCACTATTTACCTGTATCGCATCAATGCAGGCAATTTATCTCAATCTGGATTTTTGACAGTGGCGCCGACAGACCTGGGTCGAGACTTTTCTAGCTACAAGCTACTTTGCAGCATTTGGCTTTTTTTGGGGTGCAATTTCTTAAATTATTTAAAATAAGAACGTATCTAGTATTATTACCTACAGCCAAAAATAACTTTTGGACACTAAATTGGCGGTCACCCACCAGAAATTCGACTTCTGGCCTGGATCCTGCTTGACCATTGTTACTCTTCCTTCTGGGGAGGCTACAAGGCCCTCCCCGAACCTCCCTTCAGCAAATCAGATCATGCCTCCATCATGCGCATCCCCGCCTATATGTAACCGATGTGAAATGGCTAGCTAGTTAGCGGGGTGTGCACTAATAGCGTTTCAATCGGTGACGTCACTCGCTCTGAGACCTTGATGTAGTTGTTCCCCTTGCTCTTCAAGGGCCGCGGCTTTTGTGGAGCGGTGGGTAACGATGCTTCGTGGGAGGCAGTTGTAGATGTGTGCAGAGGGTCCCTGGTTCGCGCCCAGGTAGGGGCGAGGAGAGGGACGGAAGCTATACTGTTACATATAGGCAGAAACTAAGCAGGAAGCACCCATGGTAAAAACAGTTCAATGTTGGTCTGACCAATCGGAATCGATTACAACTTATCCAAACCCAAAACCCGTGGGTAGATGGCTGCATTCACGTAAAAACTGAAAGCGTAAACCACAGCATTTAACCACGGCTAAATGACTGGAAACATGGAAGTGTACAAACAGACCAGCTATGACCTCCGTAAGGCAATCAAAGAGGAAAAAGGATAGTACAGGGACAAGGCGGAGTCGCAATTAATTGGCTCAGACACGAGACGTATGTGGCAGGGACTACAGACAATCACGGGTTATAAAAGGCAAAGCCAGCCATGTCAGACACTGACGCCTCGCTCCCACAAACACCTTTTCGCTCCTGTAGAGGCAAATAGAGCCGGTGGAGTGGGCCCCCGCCGCGCACGAGGAATGTGTGCTCCCAATCTCTGTGGCCGACGTGAGTAAACCCTTGCAAGGCTGACAGCCCAGACGGCGTCCTCAGAGCATGTGCAGGCTAGCTGGCTGTTCACGGACATACAGTTGAAGTCGGAAGTTTACATACATTTAGGTTGGAGTCATTAAAACTTGTTTTTCAACCACTCCACAAATTTCTTGTTAACAAACTACAGTTTTGGCAAGTCGGTTAGGACATCTACTTTGTGCATGACAAGTAATTCTTCCAACAATTGTTTACAGACAGATTATTTCACTTAATCACAATCCCAGTGGGTCAGAAGTTTACATACACTAAGTTGACTGTGCCTTTAAACAGCTTGGAAAATTCCAGAAAATGATGTCATGGCTTTAGAAGCTTCTGATAGGCTAATTGACATCATTTGAGTCAATTGGAGGTGTACCTGTTGATGTATTTCAAGGCCTACCTTCAAACTCAGTGGCTCTTTGCTTGGATATCATGGGAAAATCAACAGAAATCAGCCAAGACTGAAAAGAAAAAAAATGTAGACCTCCACAAGTCTGGTTCATCCTTGGGAGCAATTTCCAAACGCCTGAAGGTACTACGTTCATCTGTACAAACAATAGTATGCAAGTACAAACACCATGGGACCACACAGCCATCATACTGCTCAGGAAGGAGACACATTGTCTCCTAGAGATGAACGTACTTTGGTGCGAAAAGTGCAAATCAATCCCAGAACAGCAGCAAAGGACCTTGAAGATGTTGGAGGAAACAGGTACAAAAGTATCTATATCCACAGTAAAACGAGTCCTATATCGACATAACCTGAAAGGCCGCTCAGCAAGGAAGAAGCCACTGCTCCAAAACTGCCATAAAAAAGACAGACTACGGTTTGCAACTGCACATGGGGACAAAGATCGTATTTTTTGGAGAAATGTTTTCTGGTCTGATGAAACAAAAATAGAACTGTTTGGCCATAATGACCATTGTTATGTTTGGAGGAAAAGGGGGAGGCTTGCAAGCCAAAGAACACCATCCCAACCGTGAAGCACTGGGGTGGCAGCATCATGTTGTGGGGGTGCTTTGCTACAGGAGGGACTGGTGCACTTCACAAAATAGATGGCATCATGAGGAGCGAAAATGATGTGGATATATTGAAGCAACATCTCAAGATATCAGTCAGGAACTTAAAGCTTGGTCGCAAATGGGTCTTCCAAATGGACAATGACCCCAAGCATACTTCCAAAGTTGTGGCAAAATGGCTTAAGGACAACAAAGTCAAGGTATTGGAGTGGCCATCACAAAGCCCTGACCTCATCCTATAGAAAATGTGTGGGCAGAACTGAAAAGGCGTGTGCGAGCAAGGAGGCCTACAATGCTGACTCAGTTACACCAGCTCTGTCAGGAGGAATGCGACAAAATTCACCCAACTTATTGTGGGAAGCTTGTGGAAGGCTACCTGAAACGTTTGACCCAAGTTAAACAATTTAAAAGCAATGCTACCAAATACTAATTGAGTATATGTAAACTTCTGACCCACTGGGAATGTGATGAAAGAAATAAAAGCTGAAATAAATCTCTCCTATTATTCTGACATTTCACATTCTTAAAATAAAGTGGTGATCCTGACTGACCTAAGACAGGGAATTTTTACTAGGATTAAATGTCAGGAATTGTGAAAAACTGAGTCTAAATGTACTTTGCTAAGGTGTATGTAAACTTCCAACTTCAACTGTATGTGTGACAGACCGCCTCGATTCGGTCTTATGTAGCAACATTTGAAATGGTGTTCTATTTGTTTTACATTGGATAAAAATAAGAGACTCGGAGCTACAAAATGGGTGAGTGGCGCAGCGGTCTAAGGCGCTGCGTCACTACAGATCCTGGTTCGAGCCCAGGCTGTGCCACAGCCGGCCGCGACCGGGAGACCCATGAGGCAGCGCACAATTTTCCCAACGTCGTCCGGGTTAGGGGAGGGTTTGACTGACCGGGTTGTCCTTATCCCATCGCGCTCTAGCGACTCCTATGGCGGGCTGGGCACAATACACGCTGACTTCGGTCGGCAGCTGTACGGCATTTCCTCCGACACATTGGTGCGGCTGGCTTCCGGGTTAAGCAAGCAACGTGTCAAGAAGAAGTGCTGCTTGGTGGGGTCAAGTTTCCCACCCATCTCTTTAATGATTCACATGTGAAGCCATGTGCTAAAACAGACTGAGGAAGGTAGTGTAATAAACAACCAAAGATTAAGACTAAAAGTGGTGAAAGGAGTAGCCTACAATAAGGAAAACTCCAGGTAAAAATTACACGTTATCTAGTCCTTGGCCTACATCCTAATCTGACTTTGAAAGTGTCCAGATAAAAATATTGTATAAATGTTAGATGCTTACCGAGACACACTTGTTAAATTGATGGGTCATGTGACAAAGTGCTAGAACCACCCCCCAGGCACATCTAGCTAAGTGGTCAGTATTGTCTAGACATGTACATTGAACCTAGTTGGTTAGCTTTAGGGACCTGCAGTCGTACGCCAGCATTTCATGCATGTTGGCTAGCTATGACGTTTTTACTGTAGCTATGGGTTGGGATTATGGTGCATTCTTTAGCAAGCTAGCTACATGTCTAAACAAAAGACCACATCGCCCGATGATTACATGACCCTGCCAGGTGGCCGTAAACACACCCCAGACACACCTGATTTATACGGTGTTTCCTCGGACACATTGGTGCGGCTGGCTTCCGGGTTAAACGATCAGTGTGTCAAGAAGCAGTACGGCTTGGCATGGGTCGTGTTTCAGAGGACGCATGGCTCTCCACCGTCGCTTCTCCCGAATCCGTACGGGAGTTGCAGCGATGGGACAAGACTAACTCCCAATTGGATACCACGTTTTTAACAAAACATCTACAAAACTGTGTACGCGGCCAATCAACTTTGATTCGTCCATATAGCCCAACTCTCCTGTCAGCCCCCACATACTGTAGGGACACATACATAAAGTATATCCCTAACAAGAGAGATGTCTTAAATGTTAGACTAAGATGACATAGTATCAAAATTGTGCAATATAGCTACAATATGATTAGGTATGAGGCAGATGTTTGCAACGGGGTAGTTAGTGTTAGACGCCCAAGTGACAATTAGATGCCAGAAACGTGACAAGCTAGCATTTTATTGCCTCCATTTCAACATAAGAGTATTATATAGGCTACAGAGAAACTGCAGCATTCCAATGGAAAATAACAGGCGAGCCAGCAGCAACAAGCGAGCCAGCAGCCACAAGCGAGCCAGCAGCCACAAGCGAGCCAGCAGCCACAAGCGAGCCAGCAGCAACAAGCGAGCCAGCAGCCACAAGCGAGCCAGCAGCAACAAGCGAGCCAGCAGCAACAAGCGAGCCAGCAGCCACAAGCGAGCCAGCAGCAACAAGCGAGCCAGCAGCAACAAGCGAGCCAGCAGCAACAGTGAACATAACAAATGAAGAGGATGCAAATGAGGCCCCATGAGAATCACATATGTCTTCTGGCAGAAAACAAAGGTTAGTGCTACATCACATGGGGTGGAGGTTATACCAGGCATGGGTTAGTGCTACATCACATGGGGTGGAGGTTATACCAGGCATGGGTTAGTGCTACATCACATGGGGTGGAGGTTATACCAGGCATGGGTTAGTGCTACATCACATGGGGTGGAGGTTATACCAGGCATGGGTTAGTGCTACATCACATGGGGTGGAGGTTATACCAGGCATGGGTTAGTGCTACATCACATGGGGTGGAGGTTATACCAGGCATGGGTTAGTGCTACATCACATGGGGTGGAGGTTATACCAGGCTGGGTTAGTGCTACATCACATGGGGTGGAGGTTATACCAGGCATGGGTTAGTGTTACATCACATGGGGTGGAGGTTATACCAGGCATGGGTTAGTGCTACATCACATGGGGTGGAGGTTATACCAGGCATGGGTTAGTGCTACATCACATGGGGTGGAGGTTATACCAGGCTGGGTTAGTGCTACATCACATGGGGTGGAGATTATACCAGGCTGGGTTAGTGCTACATCACATGGGGTGGAGGTTATACCAGGCTGGGTTAGTGCTACATCACATGGGGTGGAGGTTATACCAGGCTGGGTTAGTGCTACATCACATGGGGTGGAGGTTATACCAGGCATGGGTTAGTGCTACATCACATGGGGTGGAGGTTATACCAGGCTGGGTTAGTGCTACATCACATGGGGTGGAGGTTATACCAGGCTGGGTTAGTGCTACATCACATGGGGTGGAGGTTATACCAGGCTGGGTTAGTGCTACATCACATGGGGTCGAGGTTATACCAGGCTGGGTTAGTGCTACATCACATGGGGTGGAGGTTATACCAGGCTGGGTTAGTGCCAATTTCCTCCATACCTCCACCCCATGTGATGTAGCACTAACCTTACACTAGCCCCCTCTTCCTCTTCCTGCCTCTTGGCATGCAAAGCATTGCATGGGTGGGGAAAGTGTAAAAAAGGCACACTAACATGGTGACGTCCTCTTACTTCATCCAACAAAACAGGCACGAGAGAAGACAGTGGACGCTTTCTAGTAACCTTCATGCAGACAATGGGAACAAGAACTTACTTGTCTGTCATGGCTTCAGCTAGCGAATATTGATTCATGAAAACGGCCTTTTCTGTCTTGCACAGTAGCTTGAAACAGGGGAGTGAAGGGTGAGATGGTTTACATCACAGATCTGTGAAGGGAGAGAAGAGGAGGAGGAGGATAGGGAGAGGAACAGTTTGAGTTCATATGAAACAATTAAACATCAACGGCTTTACATATATGTCATTTATAGCATTTATAAAATGCTACTTGCTGACATGGAACTCACAACACTCTATCTCTTCATTAAAAAAATAAACATGCATATACTTGACTAGAAAAAAACTAAAATGCCCTTTTTTTAAAAATGGCCCAGTAGGCATTTCCCTTGCTTGTAATATGGACACCAAGCTTCTCTGGAACACTTATTACAACACCCTGTGTTTCAGCACAAAAGACATTTGAACAGGCTGGGGATAACTTGCAGACAAGCCCGACTTGCTCACAATTAGCAAAGGCAAGGATTGGTCTTCAACTTGTCGGGGGGGATACAGTTACCATGACTACCAGCGCAGCTGAAGCCGCCAAGCATAAATTGTGTTTCTAGCACAGAGAAATCCACCAGGCAACCAGACGGCTGGAAAGAGTGGTCTAGGATATACTTCAGGGCATAAATTGCCGAAACGTTTCGTTAAATCAAATTTCACCACCACAAAATGTCATTACCTGATGAAAATGCATTACACCATCCAGTGTACATGCGGTTGCTATGGTTGCATCAATGTTAACAGTCATCACGTGGTGCAATATGTACACAAGGGTTAGGAAAGGCACTTGACTACAGTACACAAAGCATTTCTTTATGTATGCCAATGACGCCATTGTTGAACTGTTTTTCTAAATAAAAAGACACCTATAGTATAGTGATGTAAAATGTGTTAACATTATTTACTACTGCAGTTGTATCATAAATCTGCGCCAAAAAAAATGCATAAATTATTATGCAGAGCACATTCTCTAATCCTATAGAGTTTATCCTGCAATAGAGTTCTGATATTAAAAAGAAATGAAAACCAGCTCAATTTTGGATTTTCATTAGGATGTTGGTGACAACATTTTAATTTGGAATGCTTTATTTTCCACGTGCTTATCCTTAGATCTCTAAGCTGTGTCCTCGCTGTACAGTAATGCATCAGCAGAATCAGCCATAAGTCTATCAGCTTATCTTTCCATAAAAAGATTAAAATAGTAACACATTAGCTAAATAGATTAGGCCCATCCGCATGTCAACACATACGGAAAAAAAATATCCAACACCTATCCTGAAGAGGGATAGGTAGATTAATCAGCTAGATGGGTTTTCGCTCTTTTAGCCTACAAAACAGGGCCTGGCTACTGCCATTTTCAGCAAGTAGACAAACTTACAATAGGCCTTTTGACAATTACACCGGTCTTCTGACATTCCTCAGTGATCACCCACAACATGTAGGTCGAGATATACTTCACCACCTAATCAAAAGCCATGTTAAAAAGCTATAATGGTTTAGGACTGCTGGTGTGGATACCATAACAGAGATGCTCCAAGGGATAAAGTGTACTGTTGGAGCTGATCTAGGATCAGGTCCTACCTGGTCCATAACAAATCTGATTCAATATGACTTAACGCCGGGCATACAGTACACGATTTCACCACAAAAATGCGTCGCCGTTTTTGCAGTCAACAGACTAAATTTTCGCAAATCGGGGTGAAATCCTATGAACTTGGGCTAGGATCAGTATGTCGGGACTGGGGTATTTTTTAGTGGGTTAAGGACACACCGATGATGGCTGTTCCCTTCTACAGACCCCTGTCAAATGTCCTGAGCATTTTCTAACATTTTTGGTTTTGCATCTTGTAGTAGGAGCAGTGCTACGACTTAAATTGGACAAGGCCTACTGCCATTAGCCAATGAGCGCTCAGCATGCGAGACCAAAACAATGATGACCAAGAGGAAATCAACAACACATAGGGGCTGTGGTAACTAGTGACAACCGATGTCAACATTGACTATATACATCGTAAACATTCATTTTTTGTTGTCTTCATTTAAGATTAAGGTTAGGCATAAGGTTAGCAGTGTGGTTAAGATATGTTTTAAAATCTGATTTTAAGAAGATAAAATGTAGAAATAGGCGGGTTTAGCCATAATTAATGAGAATGATTGTGCTGTAAGGGAGAACACTGCTTCCTTTTCAATATTAAAAGTTCTCACCTCCAAGTCCTACTGTAGAACAATACAGTGCATTCGGAAAGTTTTCCACTTTGTTACGTTAAAGCCTGATTCTTTAAAAAAAAATATATACAAACATCTACACCATACTGATTAAGTGAAAACAGGTTAAAAAAACAGAAATAACTCATTTACTTAAGTATTCAGACCCTTTGCTATGAGACTTGAAATTGAGTTTTTCATTGCTCATCCTTGAGATGTTTCTACAACTTGATTGGAGTCCACATGTGGTAAATTCAATTGATTGGACATTATTTGGAAAGGCACACACACACCTGTCTATATAAGGTCCCACAGTTGTCAAACAAAAACCAAGCCATGAGGTCGAAGAAATTGTCCGTAGAGCTCCGAAACAGGATTGTGTCTAGGCACAGATCTGGGGAAGGGTACCAAAACATGTCTGCAGCATTGAAGGTCCCCACGAACAGTGGACTCCATCATTCTTAAATGGAAGAAGTTTAGAACCACCAAGATTCTTCCTAGATCTGGCCAAACTGAGCAATGGGGGGAGAAAGTCTCTGAAAGTCCTTGAGGCCCAGCCAGAGCCCGAACCCAAAGGACATATCAGGAGAGACCTGAAGAATAACTGTGCAGTGACACTCCCCATCCAACCTGACAGAGCTTGAGAGGATCTGCAGAGAAGAATGGGAGAAACTCCCCAAATACAGGTGTACCAAGCCTGTAGCATCATACCCAAGAAAACTCGAGGCTGTAATTGTTGTCAAAAGATGCAAATATTTCTAAAAACCTGTTTTTGCTTTGTCATTATGGGGTAGTGTGTGTAGATTGAGTGGGGGGGGGGGGGGGGGCATTTTAATAAATTTTACAATAAGGCTGTAACGTAACAAAATGTGGATAAAGTCAATGCACTGTAAATCCATATTGTCCACACCATATTTTGCGCCTCTGAGAAACACAGGGCAGGATCAACTAGGAAGTCATCATGTAATGTGAGCACCCACATCCTGGGGTTGAGGATGAACAGAATGAAAGATCTGGGACAAGAAAAAATTAATCAGGGTAATATGTGGGCAAGTCCAAGTTGTTATGATTTTAGAGGTTGTGTATGCCCAGTATAAAAAGCAAAACAGATCCTACTCAGAGGCTTGATAAATACAGACCCAGACAGCCTCTAGCTGTGGAACCTGGAGTCAATGACTGGTTCTCAGGGGGGGGGAACCATCCTGGCTGGGTTGCCTGGTTGTCGTCTAGTGTTCCTGTCTGCCTCCGTCCACCTCGTTAGTGAGTTTAGGATGTCTGATGCAGTCTGCCTGCCCTGGGACATGGCTTGAGATTAGATTCCTAATTAACAGCCATGTCTTAGGGCAGGTTGTCTGCCTCCAGTCCCCTCGGTGCTCCTCCCCGTCAAGACAGGCCCTCTCTTTACAATAACATAAGGCAGCAGAATGGCTGATATTCTTCAACTAGGTCTATGCTCCTGGTCCTACCTCTATGTCTATAACTCAGTAAAGCTCAAATCTTCTCTGCAATATACAGGCCTCCTTTTAATCTTTACGTCCACCCCAGCCCCTCCCCATAAGCAAGTGAGCATTCAATTCTTCTGTAAAAAAAAATGTAAGAAAAGAAACATTGACCTGTGCCTGCCAACATTTGTATGGGTCTCTTGGGCAGGCAGATTAGACTACCCCAGAACGTGTGGGGCGATAAAATGTGCGGCAACCACTCTTTTCTCCAGTCAATTTCCTACTGCCCATAATGGAAAAGTTTGAAATATGCAGAGATAGCAGAGGGTTTTCCACAATGCAGTTGTTCATGAACCAATTGTCAAAGTGCTCAGTGCTGCAGACACTAATGGAAAAATGGCAAGCGTTGCAGTTTGCCTTGCGGAGAGGAAATTCCATTAAGTACGTCCAAGGGGAAAAAGCAACTGTTAAAAGGGTAGGCCTGTTGAATTTTAAGAATATATCTTGAAAATCTGCATAGATGAATGCGTAAATTAATTTCAGGTATCAAAGAGCTTCCAAAGAAACTCTGCAGACTTTGAAGTCAATCCAGTTCTATTCCTTTACCATGATCAACCATGATCTAGGTGAACGAAAATGTTCCATTTTACAAAGATCTGTCCAATGGAATTCATGGAGGCTCATCAAGAAATGTGAATTTCACTACCACAGCAGGAATTCAAAAGGGGCATATATATATATATATATATATATATATATTTATTTTATGAACAAAAGGGGGGATCCAACCTACATCTCTGATAAACACAGACATACACACAAAAATTTTCCACTCTGTACATTAAATGGAAAATAATGAGGTGGTGTCAAATCACACATCACTTGATCCTTGTGATGTTCTAAGATGGCACATGAATGACAAAAGGCTGCATGGCTATCTGTTCTGTGCTACCACTGCTATTTTGGGGAATTGAGAGCTCCGAGGCACGAGCCCAGAGTCTTTGAAGTGCAGTGATAGCACTTGAAAAGACGTTAACTGGCTTTGATCTTGTGAAGCAAGGCAACACTGACTGGGCTGGCTGTTGCGAACGAAGAGAGTATTCCCATACCCAATAATGAGGTGGAAAACAAGCATCTCTACAGGGAGAGACCAAAAATACCAGCTTCCTTGTCAGGGTAAAATAATAACACACAGCGACTAGCTTCACAACTTTTTCCATGTCCTGCTGTAACAAAACCTCAAAAAGGAATAGGTCACTTTAGCAAATAAATCTCATCTGTATAGCCTGGTAGAGGAAAGACAGAAAGGCTATTTCCTTTTAGAGCCTGTACAAATGTACCCCTTGCAGATCTAACTACCGGTAAATCAACAGTCAATAAGCTCATTTAAAAAGGCATAAATATTAATGTAACTAAAGAGTAAGAATCAAGTGGAATACCTCACCACCGATAGTACAGTAGTGCTAAACAGTTTTAAAATCACATGCAGGCACCAGATTTCATTAGAAACAAAAACACTGAATAATTCAACATCCAGAGAAAATACGTAAAAATACTAAAACCATATGATAAGCTTACTTCGAATGTGGAGCGTAGTAGTCGACTTCCAAAGACAAACTGATCATGACATGTTCTCAACAATAAAGAGTTATTGGTCACATTTTGCTGCTTCCGTCCAGTGTCTGTTGTCCCATGCAAGTCCTGGTAGTATTTATGATAAGGGACTCTTACCAAGCTCTGTAGCCCAGTCAGAAGCTCCTCCAGCTGGGGAGAGTAGCAGTTGGAGGTGGCTCCACTCTTCACAACCCCCTACCAAGATGTTAGCATGACCAGTGACAACACTGCTGACCATGACAAAGAGAAAAAAAATACAAGCATCCACCAAAGGCAGTAGTCACCTCCTCTTTCCAGAGGCAGTAGTCACCTCTTTCCAGCCATACCGCTCCTTCCTTCTCACCAGCAACAATAAATTATTCAACCCAGTCTGTCCAAAAATGCGACAGAAATAAGAAAAGGAGGGAAAGCCCCAGTCATCCAACACACACAGAGCAGAGCAGCCTTGCCTCTTTGGCAGCCCTACCTTAACAATAGGAGTATCTAGTGGACTTGCCTGCCTTCTCTCTGTCAAGGCAGTCAAGCGGTGCACGTTGTGGAGCGATAGCGCTGAAATCTCTCTCGCCTCTGGAATGCACACAATTTCAGGAGGAGGAGGGGGAAGAGGGGTTTCTCTGAGTGAGTGTCTATTGTTTAAAAGGGTTGTTCTGCGACCCTTAGCAGGCAGGGTGAATAGGGATCAGTATTCCAGCTGCCCTCTTTCAGCAGTAAATCCTATTGTAACCCAAGGTGCTCTGGTGCTGCCACAGTGAGAGAAACAGGAGGGGGTTATATCGGACCATAATTTCACAGTGGTTAGTGTCCACCCACATGAGTAGAACACGTGTTATAGGTTAAAGATTGACAAGTTGTATGACAACGGTGTGGACGTCAGCTGCAAAGAGCGGTGGACATCCCAGTGACGGAATGTCCTGTACGTAGAAAACTCCACTTCTTTCAGCCACACTGGAACCTTTTCAAAACACTGTCAACAGCACTGAGCTTCCTGTTTCTCTCCTCTACCCTCCGTGATATCCAGCCTCTTGGCTTCAGCTGTTGGATCTTGGAGACTTTTCAATTTCGGAGTTCTGTTTTCCTTCGGGAAGAGGGCCAGGAGTTGCCAGGACAACCATAAATATTCTTGGAAATGGAAACCATTGTTACACTGAAGGCATTTGTAAGACTGAATGTTGCGATAATGGCCATAAAGTATAACACATGACAGTTGGGTTTCTTTTGCACATTTGCATCAAGCGGTTTTACACTGGATATAGGCTACCTTACATTAACTCAACGGTATTCTCAGCATTTCAGTTAGATCCTCCTTGGCTTATACCTATAGGCTCAATGTAGAATAATAACCTCTTGCTGTTCCCTCCGCTTCAATCAATCTGATATGATGAGCACAACGTCTAAACCACCATAATGTTGTTTTGATGCTTCATTGATCATGGACAATTCATGTCACATGCATGGAAGTCACTGAGGCGATTTCATAGCAATATTTCAGATTTTCTAAAAGTTGCCAAGACATATCAATTGACAAGAGAATTTGAGCCTAGATGAGAGAAAAACAAATTATAAATAGGGAGTCGCAGTGCTGAAATGAGATCTGCCACAACTCCTCCATGTAAGTTGGCAGTTCTTGTAGTAGCAACTGAATAGAGCAACTTCTCAAATAAAGTAGTCGTACATACAACATACTGTGTCAATATGAGAGCTACACGCCAATAGAAACAAAGAAAAGTGCAATATCTTGGTTTTTTTTGGTGTAGAAAGCAGCTGTGCAGGAAACCGAGATCAATCTTCAATATGTAGCTTCTTATCGTTTAATATGAAATCCTATTTCTGCTAAATAGCAAGACAAACATTAAAACGGAATATTGAAGGATTCCGGAATGCAATGCAACACACTATTCCCCGAAGGCTCTGACAACAATGTAATTGTGTCTGTTGCAAGGAGCAGATGCTCCTCATGTTTGTGCCAATAGGAAATTATTCAAGCCTGGGTATGTTGGGGTGTGGGTGTGGCGGGGAAGAAGCAGAACTACCATCACAATCCTGTTGGAATGCAACATATTACCTAAAAACAGCTACAGTAAGTCCTCATGTTGCTCAGGTCCTTGAGTGCCAGGGGAACAGAGGTAATGCATATGTAAATAGGTGTGTATGATGACTTCATAGCACCGTTTACAGTGGCCTCCACAGCTGGGGGTAGAAGGCAGCTCACAACTGCTCTGGCTATTGCCAGTCTAGCCTGGAATTCAAACGGATATGAAACTGCATATTTTGGTCCCCAAACCCAGCAGACCCAGTCCAGTAAATGACCTGCTGCAGGTCGACTTACTGCAGCAGGAAAGCTTGCGAAACACAAACCTGTGATCCAACTTGGCCGTGTTAGGTACCAAGCGGAAGAAAAGACTTAAAAACCTGAACTTGTCCAATAAGACCCTTGTTTCTGTTTTCCATTGCAAAATGTTTAAAAGTGATTTCAGTTGTGTACCGTAATAAACATGACCCTGTCCTCTGCTTTTGAGGTACTTACATTATTGGGGTTTGCCTCACTGGTAGCAGTGACATAGAGAACCCTCGTGTGCTAACGGCATATCCATGCAACCCTGCACAAGCCCTCTGTCAGAGGCAATTTGAGCACTCACAACTTCAGACAAATAGTCTGGTCTCACAGACAAGGAGTACATAACTCCTGACAAGCAAAACAAACGCCATTTTTTTTCACATAAAGTATAGTTGGAACAAAGATGCTTGAGTGATATAGAGCATCCCATTTCAGTCTTATTCCAACTAGCCGTAAATCAATTACCGGTGAAAAGTCCCTCAAATCTGGGTTGCGTGCTTCAATAGGTTCTGTCACAAGCAAGAGTATTCTATGTAATTCGATCTCAACTCGTTTGTGAGTCCTGTGCTTCCAATGATGTTGTTAACAACGTGAACCTCAACGTCAAGACAACACACAGATGTTAGTCAATGAAAGGATTGCAAGCGTTCAAAACATCATTAGCGTGTTTGAATTTAAGAGTCACTGAATAAACCAAAACAATCTACTGCAATCAAGACCCAGAATAACCTTTCCTGACCTTTACTCTGAAATAACAAGACCTTAGGAAAGCAACTTGATATTGGAATTCAAGAAGTGAAACAAAATACCAAAGCAACATATTTATGCATCAATGTTCTTGCATGACTTCTTCACTACAGTGAATTACCAATGACATAGCCTAAATCCATTTATTGATCCATCATTGATCCATCATGATGACTACTTGCGTGTTGCTTTGAAGTAGCCTCTCGAGTCTAGATAATTTACCAGCATGCATTTCAATGTTAAAGCGACATCAGCCTCTTCTCCTGCTGGGAGGATTAAAGTAGAAGTTCACACACATATAATGTTGTGGATAAAGTTCGGAATTACACAATATCGGGTGTACAACATCTAAAAGACCTGAACCACTATACGAAGAGATTAGATGTTTCTAAAATGACGACATGTCTGTTTTTGGAGTCTGATCATCTGTGGTCGCCATACTGTAGAACAAGCAATGAGGAAGTCTACTGTTGGTGGGATAAATTTCTCAAAACCAAGTGGGGGGAAAAAGAGATTTGATTCAAATCAGGTGAACTTCTCCTTTAAAATGGCAGCACTGTATTCTGATGGAGGCACAGAGTCCGACAAGAGACTGTTCTCTTCTCTGGAGTACCTGGCGCTCTATTGATGAGCTCTGAAAGCACTTGGCACACACAAGTCGGCAGGAGTCAACACAGCCCTTCTGTCACTAGTCCGTCTGTTGACAGACAGGGTCCTACATTGACTAGTTGGGTTCACCGGGTGTGCTGAGAATCAGAAGTCATCATCAATATTCTAGATGTTTGAGTAGACAGTTCCCCATTCAAACCAAAGTTACCAAAAGCTGTCATCATATACTGTCCATAACCAGCTGATTAGTCTGTTTTCCAATGCCTTAGACGTGGCTCGTCAGATGTTGGTTTCGTGTACAGTACCAGTCAAAGTTGACACCTACTCATTCAAGAGTTGTTTTATTTTTACTATATTGTAGAATAATAGTGAAGACATCACAACTCTGAAATAACACATATGGAATCATGTAGTAATAAAAATAAATAAAAACGTGTTAAAATCAAAATATATTTTATATTTGAGATTCTTCAAAATAGCTACCCTTTGCCTTTACGACAGCTTAGTACACTCCTGGCACTCTCAACCAGCTTCATGCAAAATGCTTTTCCAACAGTCTTTCCAGTTCCCACAAATGCTGAGCACTTGTTGGCTGCTTTTCCTTCACTCTGCGGTCAATTTGGTTGAGGTCAGGTGATTGTGAAGGCCAGGCCATCTGATGCAGCACTCCATCACTCTTCTTCTTGATGAAATAGCCCTTACACAGCCTGGCGGTGTGTTGGGTTATTGTTCTGTTGAAAAACAAATGATCATCCCATCTGGTTTGCGCTCAGTGGGACTGCGTATCGCTGCAGAATGCTGTGGTAGCCATGCTGGTTAAGTGTGCCTTGAGTTCTAAATCACTGGCAGTGTCACCAGCAATGCACCACCACACCTCCTCCTCCATGCTTCACGGTGGGAACCACACAAGCGGAGACCTGCTCTGCATCTCACAGACAGAGGTTAGAACCAAAAATCTCCAATTTGGACTCATCAGACCAAAGGACAGATTTCCACCAGTCTAATGTCCTTTGCTCATGTTTCTTGGCCAAAGCAAATCTCTTCTTCTCATTGGTGTCCTTTAGTAGTGGTTTCTTTGCAGCAATTCAACCATGAAGGCCTGATTCATGCAGTCTCCTCTGAACAGTTGATGTTGAGATGTGTCGGTTACTTGAACTCTGTGATGCGTTTATTGGGACTGTAATCTGAGGTGCAGTTAAATAACATTTTGTGTCATATGCGCCAAATACAACAGGAGTAGACCTTAGCGTGAAACGCTTACTTACAAGCCCTTAACCAACAATGAAGTTCAAGAAATAGAATTAAGATTTACTAAATAAACTAAAGTGAGAAGAAACATTTTTTATCTAAAAGTAACAAGAAAATTACATAACGAGGCTATATACAGGAGGTACCGAGTCAATGTGCGGGAGTACAAGTTAATCAAGGTAATTTGTAAAGTAAAGTGACTAATGAACTTATCGTCTGCAGCAGAGGTAACTCTGGGTCTTCCTTTCCTGTGGCGGTCCTCATGAGAGCCAGTTTCATCATAGCGCTTGATGGTTTTTGCAACTGCACTTAAAATAAATGTTCTTGACATTTTCCAGATTACTTTAACCTCTCTTGGGTAGGGGGCAGTATTTTCACCTCCGGATGAAAAGCGTGCGCAAAGTAAACTGCCTGTTACTCAGGCCCAGAAGCTAGGATATGCATATAATTGGTAGATTTGGATAGAAAACTCTAAAGTTTCTAAAACTGTTAAAATAATGTCTGAGGATAACAGAACTGATATGTCAGGCAAAACCCCAAGGACAAAACATCCAGAAAAAAAAAGTGTGAGGTCATAGGATTTTCCAATTGTTTCTATGGGATACCGTTATTATTAGGAACCTGGTTGCAGTTCCTATGGCTTCCACAAGATGTCAACAGTCTTTAGAAATGGTTCAATGTTTTTCTTTTGAGAAATGAAGAAGTAGTCCTATTCATTGTAAGTCTCACTCCAGGTGGACTCCACTGTTTTGGTGCGCGTGAACTGGAGCGCGCTTCGTTGTTTTTATCCGGTATTAGAAACAGTTTATTCCGTCTTAAATTTGATCGATTATTTACGTTTTAGGGTACCTGTTTTAGGGTACCTGTTTGGACCAAGTTTACAGGTAACTTATTAGATACTTTTTTGGCATGTTGGGCGATTTGAAACCGGTGTATTTCTGAATCAAACAAATGGACATTTTTGGGATATAAAAGATGGACATTATCAAACAGAAGGACCATTTGTGATGTTTCTGGGACATTTTGGAGTGCCAACAGAAGATCTTCAAAGGTAAGGCATTAATTATATCGCTATTTCTGACTTTTGTGGCGCACCTGCCTGGTTGAAAAGGTTTGCTTTCGCCGTAAAGCCTTTTTGAAATCTGACACAGCGGCTGGATTAACAAGAAGTTAAGCTTTATTTTGATGTATAAGACTTATTTTCAAGAATGTTAAATATTTGAATTTGGTATTTTTGAATTTCGCGCTCTGCAATTTCACCGGATGTTGGCCAGGTGGGATGCTACCGTCCCACCTGCCAATAAGAAGTTAAGACATGAAGGTCAGTCAATGATGGACTGTCATTTCTCTTTGCTTATTTGAGCTGTTCTTGGTCTTCTACCAAATAAGGGTGGTATACAGAAGACAACCAGCAAGGTAGGGCTAAGTGTGCCTTGAATTCTAAATAAAATCACTGACAATGTCAACAGCAAAGCACCCCCAAACCATCACACCACCTCCTCCATACTTCACGGTGGGAACCACACATGCCGGAGATCATCCGTTCACCTACTCTGCGTCTCACAAAGACACGACTGTTGGAACCAAAAATCTCTCATTTGTACTCATCAGACCAAAGGACTGATTTCTACCGGTCTAATGTCCATTCCTTGTGTTTCTTGGACCAAGCAAGTCTCTTCTTATTGGTGTCCTTTAGTAGTGGTTTCTTTGCAGCAGTTCGACCATGAAGGCCTGCTTCACGCAGTCTCCTCTGAACAGTTGATGTAGAGATGTGTCCGTTACTTGAACACTGAAGCATTTATTTGGGCTGCAATTTGTGAGGCTGGTAACCCTAATAAACGTATCCTCTGCAGCAGAGTAACTCTGGGTCTCCCTTTCCTGTGGCAGTCTTCATGAGAGCCAGTTTCATCATAGCGCCGGATGGTTTTTGCGACTGCACTTAAACTTTTTTAAAGTTCTTGAAATTTTCCGCATTGACCGACCTTCATGTCTTAAAGTAAATGGACTGTTATTTTGATTTGCTATTTTGAGCCGTTCTTGCCATAATATGGACTTGGTCTGTTACCAAATAGGGCTGTCTTCTGTATACCACCCTTACCTTGGCACAACACATTGGCTCAAACGCATTAAGGAAAGAAATTCCACAAATTAACAAGGCACACCTGTTAATGTCAATGCATTCCAGGTGGCTACCTCATTAATCTGTTTGAGAGAATGCCGAGAGTGTGCAAAGCTGTAATCAAGGCAAAGGGTGGCTACTTTGAAGAATCTCAAATATATTTTTATTTGTTTAACACCGTTTTGGTTACTACATGATTCCATGTGTTATTTCATAGTTTTGATGTCGTCACTATTATTCTACAATGTAGAAAATAGTAAAAAGAAAAACCATTGAATGAGTAGGTGTGTCCACACTTTTGACTGGTACTGAACCTCCACTGTTTATGAACAGCTACACACACACACACACACACACACACACACACACACAGCTTTAATGAACATTAATACTACCATCTCAGACACTGTTTTATGATTGTCTGCTGGCTGGTAAATGTTCACAGCAATTTCCGGTCCTGCTCTAACAAAGAGCCAGAGGCACAGGGCCAGAGGGACAACCAGAGTGAAGTGCGAGTCCACCATTATATTGACAAGGTCCGGGTGGCTGCCATGCCTCACATGACCCAACACAGGACTGGAATCTAATTTGATGAGGCAGAATAATTACTATATTGAGGCCTTCAGGGGGGGACTTCCAATCAGACAGACAGAGCATAGCATTCCGTCAGTGGGTCTTCAAGCATTATAAATCAACGTTCAGAGTAATGAACCTGTGATGTATAAAATAATAATTTAGTGAAACATGAAATTAATTAGGTACATAACAGATGTGTTCATACAACGAAAGCATTTAGCTGCCTATCTGTCCTCAATGCAAGGATGCATTTCTCACACTTGATAGCTCATCCACAAGGTAGGTTACCTTCTATAGGCCTAACATTCTGTATGACTATTTGTTGTTGGCAGACAGTGTCCAATGTTATCTACTATCAATATCTCCACAGGCTTCACATTTGACAAGAAGCTAAAAGCTACACAGTCAACTGGGTGGCATGTAGCCTAGTGGTTAACAGCGTTGTGCCAGTAACCGACGGGTTGCTAGTTTCAATCCCCGAGCTGACTAGGTGAGAGAGAGAAAAAACTGTAGATGTTCCTTTGAGCAAGACACTTAACCCTAATTGCTCTTGTAAGTTACTCTGGATAAGAGTGTCTGCTATATTACAAACATTTAACTTCCACATTTTCCTAAATTTGCTGGCAGGCTCCTGGACAAGCAACCAGGGGTACTAGCACCACTGGGGGTACTTGATTTATCCACAGGGGGTACTTGGAATGCACAGGGGGGGGGTACTTCAGGGGTACTATGGGCAGAGCAAAATTCAGTTGGTGGTACAGTAAACAAAAAAGGTTGGGAACTACTGCTATAGAGGACATTAATTTGAATGGCTTTGCATTGATATGCCTGAACTGGATAAGTTTCTCACTTTGTACTACTTCACTCCATATCACCCAGGAGATCTGCTGAACGAGTTACAAGATCAAGCCTTCCCAGTAATAAAAACCACTATCATTAAGAGAACTATGATTGATGTGTGTCTCAGCAGCATGATATACAGGTAACGCAGTGTTCTCTGTTGAGAGTATTCCAACGCGTATGCTCTTTGGTTTGACCCTAGCCTAGAAACTCGACAATGAAATTCATTGAATTCTACACCGGGCATTAATAAGTATTTGGATCACAACCTCTACAAACCAGAATGTTCAATAAAATTACATTTGAACTTCACTGGTTGTCAATGTGGTTGGTCCTTTTGCAGGTAAGAATGTAAGACATGCTGTGTGTTATACAGTCCTTTAATTAGGCCACCATCTCCTTATACAGTCAACATTATTGCTCTTGTGCTAGTACTCATTAATTCTCATGCTGTTTATCATGGACAGTACATTAATTCACACATATTCTCTGTAAAGATACACACCCATCTCATATATCCTCTGGAAGTTGCCTTATTCCTGCCAGTGAGTCCCTGGAGCACCGCTCTTTTTTACTGGTAGTGCGTAGCCAACATGAAAATACCTACATGAGACGCAAGCATACTTGCCGAGTTCGTGCACGCGTTTACATGGTTCTGCGCATGCTTCAAGTGAAAGAAATCTGAACTCACTACCTGCTGTAAAGTAAGTTAAAATATTATTGTATTCAACATTCTGGCTTGTATAGGTCGTGAGACGTGAGAGGAAACGTTCCTGATCCAACCGCTAATTTATGCCAGGCATTGAATCCAATGCAATACAACGCCGGGTCTCCAGGCTAGTTCAACCAATTATATACATAAACCCTGGATTGCTGATGCTATGTATTGGCCATTGTGAGGCTTTGAAGCAACCGGTTGGCACTCCACAGGAGCAGTCCTCCATAGGAATTAATGGAATTTTACAGTATTTCAATTAAATGTCTCAATGACAAAATTGTAATTTTTTGTATACTTTAAAATGAACATTTTAATTTGTGTGTTTATTTCACATATAATTCAAAAGTATGCATTAATGAGTATTTAATAGAATAAACGTGGCAAAAACGAATGTAGACATTAATAAATTCACTTCTATAGCTTCCAAGATGTTTTACAATGGTGATAGTTGCCAAGATGGAGGCACGGTAGCTTCAACCTAGTCATCTAGTGTATCTATTTATATAAAATCATTAAATTCAACCACTGTAATCTCAAACTGTTACGTGGATAGGCTTTCCTTTTCTCCCATTTCAATACAAATATTTTGTTGTTCAAATGAATGAGCGCCCTTCATTTATACGTGCATCGCTAGCAACCCCGGAATGACCCTGAGAACTCATTAAACATGGGGAGAGATTTTAATCTTTAAAAGTCTCTTGACTAAATAATAATAATAATTCTCTAACTGAAACAATTTTACGCTAACTTCGTAATTTATATGAGGTGAGACGCTGCTGTGGCTACATAGAAACAAACGTGTATTTGCTAAAGTTTTTATATTAAAAAGCACGAAATAAAATGTACAAGCCTTCCTTGAAAATGATTTAGTTGGTGATGACAACCTACACACGATTTCAGTCTGATAAAGACAAGTCAACAAAAGTGCACTTTTATTTTACAGGAAAATCGATCTTTCAGATGCATTTATTAATGTAACTAGATCGCAAACGTCAAAATAAAGTAAAGCTGTAGTAAATTCGTTACAAAATAAACAACCTGTTGTAACAAGTGTAAGGCGAACTAAAAGCTCCAACCCCTCAAATATAGACATTTATCCAACCCTACTCACTGAGTGAGCAGCATGCATGACCGCAAGGCAAGCTCAGATACCAGAGCTTGCCTTGCAACAACCCACAGTAGATAAAGTTTCAACAAATGCTCAATAAAACATATCCGTATCACGAATTAAACGGTGCATTGATCTAAACATAAAATCAATCTTTGACTTACTTGGTAAAAAATATCCTCTTTGTCTGGGTCGTTAAAATAGTTGACCGTGGTTGCCGGAGCTTGTCAAGTTTGTCGCTGAGGCTCACAGCATGGCGGGTGTGACCTGTGTGTGCTGCAGCGAATTCAAAAATCCTTTCTCAGCAGTGATATCAGTCGAGATAGAGAGGGGGGTGGGACAGGGAAAGGCATTATGCAAACAAGCAAGGTAGGTCTCCAGAGGGCACTGATGGCGCTTGTGAGAGAGAGTGGCACAAAGCCTGCTGTTGTTACCCATTTGATACAGTCTATATGGTTGTTACAAATAACATTATCTTTGAAAGTTATTATGATACATAGGCCTAGCAGATAATGCAGTTTATTTAACACCTTGGGAAAAAAAGATAATTGATGACAGAGGAATTTAAATGTTTTCGCAAATTCAATTTATAATAGAATAGAACAGACTCAAACCTCCAAATGTGCGTCTGCATGGACTCACTAATGTCTAGACTTTACTTTTGACCAAAACTTTGGGGGAGGGGGGGAATCCTTGGACAGCTATTCACAGACATTCTAGTGAATGGGTTGGAAAGGTCATTATTATGGGTCAAAGGTTATGCAACATTTCCTCAAATGGAGCAGTGAATCAAAAACACAGTAAAGCCAGACAAACCGTCCCTTGTCTTATGGTCCAAAGAAGGGGGTGGAGAGGGCCGAGTGCCGGGGGTTCCAACCCCAGACAACTTCAAGTGGTGGCTTGGGCTAAACACAATCACATCTTTCAGCCGTGGAGCTTCTCTACTCTTGATGAAATGTGGTTGTGAAGTGTGAACAAAGTACTGTTGAAATATATCCAGTATTCCAATAGCCTATCTAAACGAATTATTATTTTCCCCTCGTCCCTTAGTCTAACTTAAATTCCATACGCTCCATCTGTATAATGGCATAGTATTCCTACATGTCTTTTAGTTTAATGGTCAGAATATACAGTACATGTTTTCCTTCTACATTGATTTTTCAGCTATATCTTCACAACATACAGCTAAACGTAAATGTCACATTATATTTCTTCACCTTTATCTTTCAGACTTAGGTCCTTGTTTTGAGAAGATAATTGTAGTATGTTGTTGGTAAGATGTAACCCCTCTTTTACACACTATCATTGAGATATACAGTAAGTCATATAACCTAGTCCAATCACAGTCCTATCAGCCCCTGTAGTATTTAGAGCAGAGGAGGCTGGTGGGAGGAGCTATAGGAGGATGGGATCATTATAATGGCTGGAATGGAATAAATGGAATGGTATCAAACACATGTGAACCAAGTTTGACTCCGTTCCATGTATCCCATTTCAGCCATTACAATGAGCCCATCCTCCTATAGCTCCTCCCACCAGCCTCTGATCTTGCGCTTACTTTAAATGACTCCCTGTGTTAGTGGTACCGTAAGTGCTGCCCAAAATGAATATAAAAAGCAGCTGTGGTAATCTTCATTAACTATGTGTCATGTGTTGATTAAGAGAAAACAGGTGACTATGGAATGTTTGTTGGAACCAGTCCCCAAACGCAATTAAGAGTCTGCTGATTTGTACAGATGTGCATTCTAGAATCTAGATCCCTCCCATTGCCTTCTAGATTCCTCCCTGTGCATTCTAGATCTCTCCCTGTAGATTCTAGATCTATCCTCCACATATAATAATAATAATTTATTCAACTTTCATAGCGGTATTCATTACATAAAGAACCTCAAAGAGCTTTAAAACAACACAAAAAAAGGATTGGAAAGTACATGGCTTTGAGTAATCATCGGAGGGAGGGGGTCAAAGGGGAGAGCAAGCAAAGATGGTCTCTGGAGCAAGTCCAGGGGAAGGCAGGCAGCACGGTGTCATCAAGGTGGTGTCTGGAGCAAGTCCAGGGGAAGGCAGGCAGCACGGTGTCATCAAGGTGGTGTCTGGAGCAAGTCCAGGGGAAGGCAGGCAGCACGGTGTCATAAAGATGTCTCACTGTCTTTGCCGTCTGTGTGGCTTCTCCATAGTAGGACTCTGATTAAGTTTGAGCTCAGCCACTGCAGTTCATGGACTCCGTAGTAGGTGTAGCCAGCTAGCTGGTCCTTCACTACTACCAAAATGAAGCACCCACGGGAGAAGATATGGCAGTCACGTGGCCAGAAAGCACACCACATTTCAATAATTAAAGGAGATCTGCTTGGATAGGATGCATTTTTGGGAATATTTTTATTTTGTACAGGCTTTCTTTTTTCTCTCTCTGTCAATTAGGTTAGTATTGTGGAGTAACTACAATGTTGTTGATCCATCCTCAGTTTTCTCCTATCACAGCCATTATTTAAACTCTGTAACTCTTTTAAGTCACCATTGGCCTCATGGTGAAATCCCTGAGAGGTTTCCTTCCTCATCGGCAACTGAGTTAGGAAGGACGCCTCTATCGTTGTAGTGACTGGGTGCATTGATACATACAGTGCCTTCGGAAAGTATTCAGACCCCTTGAATTTTTCCACATTTTGTTACGTTACAGCCTTATTCTTAAATGGATTACATGTTTTTCCCTCAGCTATCTACAGACAATACCCATAATGACAAAGTGAAAACAGGTTTTAAGATTTTTTTTTTTAGATGTATAAAAAATAAAAAAGTATTCAGACCCTTTGCTATGAGACTCAAAATTGACCAAGAACACGATGGTCACTTTAACAGATCTCTAGAGTTCCTCTGTGGAGATGGGAGAAGCTTCCAGAAGGATAACCATCTCTGCAGCACTCCACCAATCAGGCCTTTATGGTAGAGTGGCCAGACGGAAGCCACTCCTCAGTCAAAGGCACATGACAGCCCACTTGGAGTTTGCAAAATGACACCTAAAGACTCTCAGACCATGAGAAAGATGATTCTCTGGTCTGATGAAACCAAGATTGAACTCTTTGGCCTGAATGCCAAGCATCACGTCTGGAGGAAACCAGGCACCATGCCTACGGTGAAGCATGATGGTGGCAGCATCATGCTGTGTGGATGTTTTTCAGCGGCAGGGACTGGGAGACTAGTCAGGATCGAGGCAAAGATGAACGGAGCAGAATACAGAGGGATCTCCACCTCCCGGGTGGCGCAGTGGTCTAGGGCACTGCATCGCAGTGCTAGCTGCGCCACCAGAGTCTATGGGTTCGCGCCCAGGCTGGGCTGGGTTCGCGCCCAGGCTCTGTCGCAGCCGGCCGCAACCGGGAGGTCCGTGGGGCGACGCACAATTGGCATAGCGTCGTCCGGGTTAGGGAGGGTTTGGCCGGTAGGGATATCCTTGTCTCAGTATGTAAAAATGTAATAAAAATGTATGCACTCTACTGTAAGTCGCTCTGGATAAGAGCGTCTGCTAAATGACTAAAATGTAAATGTAAAAAATGGATTCTTGATCGAAACCTGCTCCAGAGCGCTCAGGACCTCAGACTGGGGTGAAGGTTCTCCTTCCAACAGGACAACAACCCTAAGCACAAAACCAAGACAACGCAGGAGTGTCTTCGGGATGAGTCTCTGAATGTTCTGGAGTGGCCCCGCCAGAGCCTGGACTTGGACCCGATCGAACATCTTTGAAGAGACCTGAAAATAGCTGTGTAGCAACGCTCCCCATCCATCCTGACAGAGCTTGAGAGGATCTGCAGAGAAGAATGGGAGAAACTCCCCAAATACAGGTGTGCCAAGCTTGTAGCGTCATACCCACGAAGACTCAAGGCTGTAATCGCTGCCAAAGATGCTTCAACAAAGTACTGAGGAAAGGGCCTGAATACTTATGTAAATGTAATATTTAGTTTTAATTTTTTAATTGGCTAACATTTCTAAAAACCTGTTTTTTCTTTGTCATTATAGTGTATTGTGTGTAGATTGATGAGGAAAAAAACAATTTAATCCATTTTAGAATAAGGCTGTAACGTAACAAAATGTGGAAAAAGTCAATGTTGTGAATACTTTCTGAATGTACTGTGTATGAGTGATAAAGTAATGTCACCCTTCATTTGCTCTGTTAACCTTTGGAATTACTTCGATAGCAAGTGTGTGGTGGGGGGGGGGGGGGAATCTACGTTAAGGGTGTGATCTCCACGCCAGAGCCACACTCTTCAGATATGCCAGTGAACTAGGCAATATATAGTCTTGTTGGTGTGTCCATGCTGCAGACAGATACATCACTGGAATAAATCGTACTAGAAGTTGTTATGCAGGAAAACAAAATGTGTCTGCATCATTATGTACTGACTACAGACACACTGACTACAGACACACTGACTACAGACACACTGACTACAGACACACTGACTACAGACACACTGACTACAGAAACACTGACTACAGAAACACTGACTACAGACACACTGACTACAGACACACTGACTACAGAAACACTGACTACAGAAACACTGACTACAGACACACTGACTACAGAAACACTGACTACAGACACACTGACTACAGAAACACTGACTACAGACACACTGACTACAGACACACTGACTACAGACACACTGACTACAGACACACTGACTACAGAAACACTGACTACAGACACACTGACTACAGACACACTGACTACAGAAACACTGACTACAGAAACACTGACTACAGACACACTGACTACAGACACACTGACTACAGAAACACTGACTACAGAAACACTGACTACAGACACACTGACTACAGACACACTGACTACAGAAACACTGACTACAGAAACACTGACTACAGACACACTGACTACAGACACACTGACTACAGACACACTGACTACAGACACACTGACTACAGAAACACTGACTACACACTGACTACAGAAACACTGACTACAGACACACTGACTACAGACACACGTTACTGTCCTTCGGTGTTTTTATTGTGCTTCAACTTTTTAGAGAGACAACGTTTAAGTCAAGTGGTTTCAAAGTTAAAGTGGTGTCTAAGACAAAATGTCAGAAACGTGTTTGTATCAGGGCATGTAGATGTTTGTGGAAGTGTGACTATGTTAGGGCACCTTAGGGCAGACCAAGAGATCACTGTGGGTGACGTGCTCTATTATTCATGGAATTGAACCTCAAAATTATCTGGTGCAGAAAATGAGGTTAAAACGTAGTGTGTGTGTGTGTGCAGTGCTTGTGTGCGAGAACGATATGATAGTAGGTTATGATGACTCATACTGTAATGACAGGGTCCCTCTGAAAAACTTGAAATGCTTTAAAAAATATTTTCCACTGTTTAAAAGCCAGATCATATTATATATTTAATATAGTTATTCTGCCACAGCCATCTGGGGTATTCCAGATATGAACTAGACACCATGCTAAATCTATGTTGCCTGCAGCCACGGCATGCCTTCACTCTCAATAACATGAGCACTGCACCCACAGAACAACACTCACAACGTTCATAAAAAGCAAGACAATCAAAATGGCCTTGGTACAGAGTAAATGATCAATCCAGTCAAGAATTGACCTACTCAGGCACATAAGTTAGAGGTCAACTGCACAATCTGCAGTTGACCTCTAACCACAAAGCATTGCCTATATACATTATTTTGGTAAGGCATTTATTGTAAAGCGAAAGCTGTTTACTTCATAGAATACATTTTTTTAGTCTGTATTTCAATCATCCTCACTGACACTCAGCAGTTATTCACCAGAAATATTATAGCCAAACACAGCCATCTAAATGATAGTACACCAACTATGAGCACATAAAAGTGGCATCCTGCGTAATGCAAAATTACAGTTTGTTTCTTTTTATGTAGGCCTACACCTCAATATTGGACAGGTATGTACCAATAAGTTCCCGTCTTCGCCAATGCCCTATTTTAACATGTCCTATAGCACCATCTCATGGCCAAAAGCTTACAACACAACATTTCTGCAGGACCAAGTAACCAATTTAAAAAATATATTTATTCTCATCAAAAGTAATGACATTCAAAAAAGGCAACAGCCAAACACCATAGATTGATTTAGGCTCAAAGAGTGACAAACGTCTTCTTTCATACCATTGTGTTAAGTGATACCAAAGAAATGGGTCTGGTTGTCAATCACAAATGATAAGTTTGCATTACAGACTGATGATATCAACAGTGGTTCAGTAGCGGTGCAGTTCAGAGGCTGTACGGCTCTATCAACAGTTATGATCACAAATACACGAGCTGAAAAATAAACACGTATGACTGGCCACCAAAAGTGGCCTGGCTGGCTACTTGTCATGCCACATGTGCTGCCTGCATTCCAGTGGACAGTAGATAGAAAACAGGTACTTTGGAGAACCTGGAACAAGTATACAAGCAAACACCATCTTTACTGGGCTTTCAAATCAGAGTTGACTTTATGTACAAAAAGCTAGTCAATACCGTCTGGGTGCACCTACTTATAAATCCATTCAGTTAGAAAATAGAAAACACAGTACATATCATTAGACATAGAGAAGTGAGCACATGTAGCCGTTTGGGAAGGCCATACAACAATTATATTAAAGTGATAGAAAAACAACATGTTATGTCAATAACACGTTACTCAATACTTTATTTCAACACTTGATCAAAAGGTCGATATTCATCCTATGCACTTTGGTATTAGTGTAGTACTAGTAGCAACATATTGGTGATGTATGATATCCATTAAATGCCACAGTGACAGAACATTCACCTCCTCCATACAATCAGACTGAGCTTGGTTGCTGAGACAAATACAGCTTCATGCACAGCAGACAATATAACTTGTAGGGGAGGAAGTATTCAATGAATACCACGGAATGTTGACAGGAAGGAACGTTCCAGATCAGTTCTTCGGGAGTGGTCGTCTAAATAGGAGAATGTGAGGCTCTGAAAGAAAAATAATATATATATATATATATAAAAAAAAAGATGAATTGACTTACAAATTACAAACCCTTTACATATAGTCTACGCTTAGCCTGGTCCCAGATCTGTTTGTGCCGTCTTGCCAACTCCTTTGGGTCACTCACTGTCATGCCAAGCACGATAACAGAAAATTGTCAAGAAAAAAACAAAAAACAAGCCCTGGGACCAGGCTATTTGCCTTGAGACATGATTGATGTGGTGTAGACAAAGAATTTAGGGTACAAACCAGGTTCATGGATCATATAGTGCACCCATCCAAGAGACTGCTGCACTCCCATTCGCCTCCACTCATCCTCAGACATCAGGTGGGATTTGGGGACTTGTTTCACCATCTCCCGCGGCAACACAACATGTCTGTTGGAAGAGCAAGTAGAGCAACAGTAAACACATTTTTACTGTAGTAAATAATGTATTCAAAGTCCATATAGTTTGAATATTTTCTAAAAGTACTGGTTAGTGGTTATGTACTTTATAACCTAAAACCAGTGCGAGTTCATCTTTAGACTGTAGCTAGCTAGGCCTATCCAACTGAATGAAACAATAAAAGAGGCTAAGATTCGACATTAGATATTGGTAGGTAACAGTTAAAGTAGCTAGCTACACCACCAATTCCAATCATCATGAACTGGTTATTAATGGAATTATCAATTAAAAGCTGAAACTTCAACTTTCATCAAAGACTGTATGAATGGACAAAGCCATCGATCACGTGACACCATTCATTCATTGTGTGAAAACTCAATAGCTGATTTGAAGCATCTCAGGGGGGAGATTTATGTAGACATTCAATGATTGGTTTGAGCTACTCGAGTGGCGCAGCGCTCTAAGGCACTGCAGTGCTAGAGGCGTCACTAGACACCCTGGTTCGAATCCAGGCTGTGTCACAACCGGCCGTGATTGGGATTCCCATAGGGCGGCGCACAATTGGACCAGCTTTGTTTGGATTTGGCTGGGGTACGTAGGCCGTCATTGTAAATAAGAATGTGTTCTTAACTGACTTAGTTAAATAAAAGGTGAAATACTCCAGGAAATGCTGTTGCAGCCTAGCTCAGTGCTGCCCCCTCTCATTGAGTGTCTCAAGTTAAAGGCTGACCGGGGTACTGCAAGCTACCGTTAGCTACTAAATTACCCTTAACTTTTTTTCTGTGATTTTAAAATAATCAGGACATACATCTGGTGTAATAGAAGCAATTATTGGTTTTGTGATTGTCCTCTAAATTGTTATTTACAGCAAGACTGACCACAAAGATTTTCCCTTCACTAGAATGGGGGGGATCCTGTTTTCTGCAATGCCTGCATAACCGCAGTCGGCCTTGAACTTTGTGACTTCAACGGGAGGGGGCAGTCATTTACCCCTAACTTACACCAAGGGTGGTAAGCAGTAGCTCTATCACTATGGTCCCAATATCTAGGTCCATAGATGATATGAAAGAGAATGTGAAGGAAGGCAGAGTGATTGAGGCCAAAAGGTTTATCAGTAGGAAAGAGGGTCAAAGAAGTGAAAGCCAATCAGTGTTGCTGAGGGTTGAGGGTTTTGCCTGGAAAAGTACAGATGGGATTCCTTAGTTTCAATGTATGAGAATTTGTCCCATCCCCCTTGTGGTGTTTTAAATGCCAAAGAATGGGACATGTAGCTGTTCAATGTAAAGAAAGGAAAAGATGTGCCAAGTGTGGAAGGGAACATGATTATGGTGAATGTGGGAGCAATGTGAAGGGTATTTGTTGTAATTGTGGTGGGGGGAACATAGTGCAGCAATTTGGTAGATGCCAGGTACAGAGAGAGGCTCAGAGATATAGAATCAGTCATGCTATATCATATGCAGGGGCTTTAAGACAGATTGGTGGAACTACAGTGTGGAATGATTGCTCTTCCATGGCTACTTCCTGTACTACCTAATGTCAGGGGCTGGTGTTTCTGCTGATCCTGGCATGGTTTCGAGGCATGTTCAGAAATCTAGTGCTCATGAATGTACAGTGTCAAAGGACACTTTCATAATGAATAAAGTTGACTTCATAGCTTTTATTGGTAAGGTTATCAAAATGACTTGGGTTGTGGGAAGCAGAAATGGCAGGTTGAAGGTTATGGTGGAGATGGCAAAAGAGATATTGGGGGTAACAGATGTAACTGTTGAAATGGTTGTTGACATGCTGAACAATAAGGGTGGAGTGTTTCAGCATGATATAGATTAAGTTTAATAGGGTAGGGGGGTGTGGTAGAAGTTAGTAGGGATTTATTTGTTTTTTATTTTCATGGTAGTACAGAATTGGGCAGATCACGAGTGGTCGTACATTCCAGCACAGTAGGTGGCAGCATGCACTTCAACGATTGCGCCAATCCACCCGCATGCTTGTAGTGGAGATCTGACGCATGCGCATGGATATGGCGGTAAGCAAAGTGCTCATAGTCTTATTTTGTATTTTGACGAATTGACAGCAGGCATATAGATACATGTTTGTCTCTACTCTACCGACATCTTAACTTTGGCTACTTACAAAAGTATATTGAAGTTAGTCATTAAACACATTTCCCTCAATGGGAGAATAGTGAGTACACATCTGAACAACGTCCTGGACCAGAGCTAACAAAGTAGTAGCACAGAACAATGAGACAGATATTTCACCGGATGTATTAGTGTGAAGCATCCAGTTGGGGTTCCAACCGGATGAGAGGAAGCCCTTTGGCCTGCAGTGTGAGAAGATGGAATTTGGCCGACATTCTGCTTATTCTCTCATCGATAAAACATTTGATCTCAACAGTTTTCTGTTTCTAAAACTAGAATATGTTACGACAGAGTGGTCAAATTTTTGTAAACTTCACCCTTTGACAAAGTAAAAAAGAAGCGTTGTTTACAAGGAGTGCAAGAGCAAATTGAGTTTATGCACACGCGCACTTCAGAGAAATATGCTAATAAATATTAGAATGGGCCAATAGGCTCTCGCTAGTTCGTACTTGCCTCTGCCCACTATGATTAATACTATATATGGTAGTATTACTAGTAGCAGCAAAGAATGAAGTAGTCTACTTAACTCAAAACGTTAACTACCTAGCTAGATATTAACAGTTCACTGGAGTAATTTTAAATATAAAAAAGGACGAACGACAGTCGTTGGTAGCTAAGCCATTTTCGGCTCAGAGAATATAAAGTTGGCTAGCTAGTTATTCGTGTGGTTTGCGTATTGCTGCCTTTCACAGTTCGGAAAGTGAACTAGCTACATTTTGTCCACTATTTTTTTTTATAATGGGGGAGAGAAATTGCATCACCATCTTACTGTAGATATATAACCCGTCCCACTACTTTGGTCCTTACAGATCCTGGCTAGTTAGTTAAACCATACACGCTAATAGTAACTACCAGCTAACGTTAGCTAGCGAGCCAAGTTAATACAGGATCAGGAAGCGAACATACCTGTATTCATAATGTTCGTCGTTATATTTGTCTGAGTAGTAGATTTGTTTGTGTGACATATTGCCAATAAACAACTTTGACAGTATACACATGCAATTCCACTGCACTTCGTTAGAAAGTATTCCACGAACGTCCCCACTGCTAGCTTCGTTGCAACACGTTTGGCTAACCGATTCAAACCTATGGGAGGAAGAAAAAAAAAGCCTTACCAAGCCACTGATTGGATAAAAAGGTATCACATGACAATAACTAAGCATGTGCAGGTCCAATGAGGGAAAATGTCCACACTAGGCAAATCAAGTGCCTAAATTACACCATTAACAACAATATATTTACGTTCATCAAATAATTGTGATAGTTTTTATAGCTATGTTTTCATTCACTTTGCAGCTGCGTCCTGCAACATTGTAACGAATGATGGAACGTACGACTTCAGCAGCCGTAGAACTCTGATAGCACCTAGCAATGATAGCCATATTCTATCATCAGAGAGGAAGAGACAAAGCTAGAGGGTTTACTCCGCCAAAGACGGATATAGTGACAAGATACATATCTCTCCGCCCTAACAATGGGAGTCGTTGTCCACAAAGCGGCACGGTGGGCTGTCAAGCTCCCGCCTATCCTTTCTTTCGATTGGTGGAAACATCTCATTATTGTAATTCATTTTTGAATATGTCTGACAAAGTGAAAATGTAGAGTTTCTATCAACCTCATTCGTGCTTCGCATAATGTAGATATCAGAGAACACCGCTATTCGCGGGCGGTGTAGTTGGGGAAACCATTCACTTCAGAAAAAGGTGTGATATTAATTAAGTTTATCGCTGTTAAGACACTGATGCCCTTTGCAACCACGTACCTATGTGAGAGTGGATTCTCGGCCTTCACTAGCATGAAAACTAAATACAGGCACAGACTGTGTGGGAAATGATTTAAGACTGAGACTCTCTAATATACAACCCAACATTGCAGAGTTATGTGCATCCTTTCAAGCACACCCTTAACTTGTGGTGAGTTATTGTCACGAGAATTATGTTCTCGATGTTCTTAAACCAATTCAATTAAACTACTCAGTCTGCTAATCAGGATTTGTAAGATACTGATTGAAATGAAACAGACGGAGGCCCAGCTAAAATAGTAAAATAAGGTTTATTCACGAGAGCGCTGGTTAGTTGTACAAAACCATTCATTTTATACTAGCTCCTTACGCACATACTCTTGCACACAAACAGAATTCATACGCACATACATTTGCACACAAACAGTAGGTATCTTACGCACGTACTGTCCTGCTACCCAGCCGACAAAGATTAGGGACCGTGAGAATCACTCCCTGTCCTTTACCAAATCTCTCAGTGGCCCCTAGCCAAGTTCAGCACCGAATCTTGCTCAGACAGTCTGTGTTTAAGACACTTCAGAGACATATTGTTATATTGTTTTACCCTAATTATGACTAAAACTACACACATCATGACTAAAACTACACACGTAATTTATTATAATTTTACTGACTAACACTACACAAACCCATCAGATAATAAATGCATGATTCTAATCAATTTCATACAGTTCTAAGGTTTCAAAGTGGGAATTATTTCATCATTATCTTTCAACATTTAAATTACTTTAACAGTTATTCACAAATTTCTATCAACAAATAAGGTTTTAAATGTAAGATGGTTAAATTATTGATTATTATTATTTGTGCCCTGGTCCTGTAAGAGCTCTTTGTCACTTCCCACGAGCCGGGTTGTGACAAAAACTCACACTCATTCTTATGTTTAATAAATGTATTGTATAGTGTGTGTGTGTGGCAGGCTTACAATGATGGCAAAAAACAACATTTGAGAGTGAGCTGACCCTGGTGCCAGGAGTACGCAGCTGGAGGTTGAATATTTGAAGGAGTACGGGACTATAAAAAGTTTGGGAACCACTGATGTAAGTGTAACAGTTTTGCTTCCGTCCCTCTCCTCCCCCAACATTGGCTCAAACCAGGGACCCTCTGCACACATCAACTACTGACACCCTCGAAGCATCGTTACCTATCTCTCCACAAAACCGCGGCCCTTGGAGAACAAGGAAAACAACTACTTCAAGGCCTCAGAGCGAGTGACGTCACTGATTGTGCAGATAGTGCTGTTGGCTAGAGCGCACTTGCAAATACCAGAGTGGGACACTCGTTATATAACGCACTTGACAATACCAGAGTTGGCACACTCGTTAAATAACACAATATTGAGTTGTGAGAACCATCAGTAGAGTGTAAAATGCGATGGAAACCCATTTAACTTTAAAAAAATATTTTATTCTGAGGCCTCGCGGGTGGCGCAGTGGTCACTGCATCGCACTGTGCCACCAGAGACTCTGGGTTCGAGCCCAGGCTCTGCCGCAGCTGGCCGTGACCGGGAGGGTCATGGGGCGACGCATAATTGTCCCAGCGTCGTCCGGGTTAGGGAGGGTTTGGCCGGCAGGGATCTCCTTGTCTCATCGCGCACTAGCGACTCCTGTGGTGTGCCGGGCGCAGTGCACGCTGACCAGGTCGTTAGGTGTATGGTGTTTCCTCCGACACATTGGTGCGGCTGGCTTCCGGATTGGATGTGCGTTGTGTCAAGAAGTAGTGCGGCTTGGTTGGGTTGTGTTTCGGGGGACGCATGACTCTCGACCTTCCCTCACTAACTTTTTGCTAGCACAGACTGGAATATGTTCCGGGATTCCTCCGATGGCATTGAGGAGTACACCACATCAGTCATTGGCTTCATCGATAAGTGCATCGATGACGTCGTCCCCACAGTGACCGTACGTACATACCCCAACCAGAAGCCATGGATTACAGGCAACATCCGCATTGAGCTAAAGGCTAAAGCTGCTGCTTTTAAGGAGTGAGACTCTAACCTGGAAGCTTATAAGAAATCCCGTTATGCCCTCCGATGAACCATCAAACAGGCAAAGCGTCAACACAGGACTAAGATCGAATCGTACTACACCAGCTCTGACGCTTGTCGGGTGTGGCAGGGCTTGCAAACCATTACAGACAACAAAGGGAAGCACAGCCGAGAGCTGCCCAGTGACACGAGCCTACCAGACGAGCTAAACTACTTCTATGCTCACTTCGAGGCAAATAACACTGAAACATGCATGAGAGCACCAGCTGTTCTGGAAGACTGTGTGATCACGCTCTCCGCAGCCGATGTGAGTAAGACCTTTAAACAGGTCAACATTCACACGGCCGCAGGGCCAGACGGATTACCAGGACGTGTATTGCGAGCATGCGCTGACCAACTGGCAAGTGTCTTCACTGACATTTTCAACTTCTCCCTGTCCGAGTCTGTAATACCAACGTGTTTTAAGCATGTTTTAACTTGCCTAAATGACTACCGACCCGTAGCACTCACGTCTGCAGCCAAGAAGTGCTTCGAAAGGCTGGTCATGGCTCACATCAACACCATTATTCCAGAAACCCTAGACCCACTCCAATTTGCATACCACCCCAACAGATCCACAGATGATGTAATCTCTATTGCACTCCACACTGCCCTTTCCCACCTGGACAAAAGGAACACCTATGTGAGAATACTATTCATTGACTACAGCTCAGTGTTCAACTCCATAGTGCCCTCAAAGCTCATCACCAAGCTAAGGACCCTGGGACTAAACACCCCCCTCTGCAACTAGATCCTGGACTTCCTGATGGGCCGCCCCCAGGTGGTAAGGGTAGGTAACAACACATCCACCATGCTGATCCTCAAAACAGGGGCCCCTCAGGGGTACGTGCTCAGTCCCCTCCTTTACTCCCTGTTCACTCAGGACCGCACGGCCAGGCACGACTCCAACACCATCATTCATTTTGCAGATGACACAACAGTGGTAGGCCTGATCACTGACAATGACGAGACAGCCTATAGGGAGGAGGTCAGAGACCTGGCCATGTGGTGCCAGGACAACAACCTCTCCCTCAACATGATTAAGACAAAGGAGATGATTGTGGACTACAGGAAAAAGAGGACCGAGCACGCCCCCATTATCATCGACGGGGCTGCAGTGGAGTAGGTTGAGAGCTTCAAGTTCCTTGGTGTCCACATCACCAACAAACTAACATGGTCCAAACACACCAAGACAGTCGTGAAGAGGGCACGACAAAACCTATTCCCCCTCAGGAGGCTGAAAAGATTTGGCATGGGTCCTCAGATCCTCAAAAGGTTCTACAGCTGCACCATCGAGAGCATCCTGACTGGTTGCATCACCGCCTGGTATGGCAACTGCTCGGCCTCCGACCGCAAGGCCCTACAGATGGTAGTGCGAACGGCCCAGTACATCACTGGGACCAAGCTTCCTGCCATCCAGGACCTCTATTCCAGGCGGTGTCAGAGGAAGGCCCTAAAGACTTCAGCCACCCAGTCATGTTCTCTTCAGCCACCCAGACTGTTCTCTCTGCTACTGCATGGCAAGCGGTAACGGAGCGCCAAGTCTAGGTCCAAGAGGCTTCTAAACAGCTTCTACCCCAAGCCATAAGACTCTTGGACACCTAATCAAACGGCTACCCAGACTATTTGCATTGCCCCCCTCCCCCTTTACACCGCTGCTACTCTCTGTTGTTATCATCTATGCATAGTCACTTTAATAACTCTACCTACATGTACATATTACCTCAACTAACCGGTGCCCCCCGCACATTGACTCTGTACTGGTACCCCCCTGTATATAGTCTCGCTATTGTTATTTTACTGCTGCTCTTTAATTACTTGTTACTTTATTTCTTATTCTTATCTGTATTTTTTTAAACTGCATTGTTGGTTAGGGGCTCGTAAGTAAGCATTTCACTGTAAGCCTAAATAAAGGTGAAATAAAATAAAAATATAGATTCAATGGTTGTAAAGATGGGGAGAGGTCTGTCTTGATTATTGTCCAGTCTTGTGGTCCAGTACTGCAAGGAAAGACCTAGTTAAGTTGCAGCTGGCCCAGAACAGAGCAGCACGTTTTCCTCTTCGTTGTAATCAGAGGGCTGATAAAAATACTATGCGTGCCAGTCTCTCTTGGCTAAGAGTTGAGGAGAGACTGACTGCATCACTTCTTCTTTTTATAAGAAACAATCATGTGTTGGAAATCCCAAATTGTTTGCATAGTCAACTTACACACAGCTCTGACACACACACATACCCCACCAGACAAATCCAGAAGAAATTCAAGAAAGCGTACAGTATTAAATAGAGCCCTTATTGCATGGAACTTCCTTCCATCTCATATTGCTCAAATACACAGCAAACCTGGTTTCAAAAACAGATAAAGCAACACCTCACGGAACAACGACTGTCCTCTATTTGACCTAGATCATTTGTGTGTATGCATTGATATGTAGGCGTGTGCCTTTTTACATTTTTTATGTAGTTCTGTCCTTGAGCTGTTCTTGTCTATTGATGTTCTGTATTATGTAATTCTGTATTATGTTTCATGTTTTGTGTGGACCCCAGGAAGAGTAGCTGCTGCTTTTGCAACAGCTAATGGGGATCCTAAAAAAATACCAGTCTACCTTCCTGACCAGTCTCTTCATGACCAGTCTACCTTCCTGACCAGTCTCTTCATGACCAGTCTACCTTCCTGACCAGTCTCTTCATGACCTGTCTACCTTCCTGACCAGTCTCTTCATGACCAGTCTACCTTCCTGACCAGTCTCTTCCTGACCAGTCTCTTCATGACCAGTCTACCTTCCTGACCAGTCTCTTCATGACCAGTCTACCTTCCTGACCAGTCTACCTTCCTGACCAGTCTCTTCATGACCAGTCTACCTTCCTGACCAGTCTCTTCCTGACCAGTCTCTTCATGACCAGTCTACCTTCCTGACCAGTCTCTTCATGACCAGTCTACCTTCCTGAACATTCTCTTCATGACCAGTCTACCTTCCTGACCAGTCTCTCCATGACCAGTCTACCTTCCTGACCAGTCTCTTCATGACCAGTCTACCTTCCTGACCAGTCTATGCATGACCAGTCTACCTTCCTGAGTCTACCTTCCTGATTATTATTATTATTATTATTATTATTATTATTATCCCAGTGTAGAGATGAAACGTGCTGCAAAGCCACATGCTCTAAGTCCTCTCTGGTCTACCAAGGTGTTTTAATGGGCTGATGTGGGTAATGCTAATACAGAGAGAACCATTGTACATGTATTTGTTCTCTTTAAAGCTTTTGGCCTTTTTATGCCATTGTGTTTACCACTTCAATGCCCTTGAAGCATATACAAAAAATGGTATCATTATATTACATATTCAACCCAAAAATATTAATATTGCCTTAATAGAAGGAACTATGAATTCTGCTCTGTATCAGAGACTTCTACAGGAGAATGTCAGGCCATCTGTCTGTGAGCTGAAGCTGAAGTGCAGCTGGGTCATGCAGCAAGACAATGATCCAAAACATACAATCAAGTCTACATTAAAATGGCTAAAATGCAACATATCTGAGGCTTTGGACTGGCCTAGTCAAAGTCCAGACCTAATCCCAATTGAGATGTTGTGGCAGGACTTAAAACGAGTAGTTCATGCTTGAAAACCCACAAATGTTGCTGAGTTAAAGCAGTTCTGCATGGAAGAGAGGGACAAAATTCCTCCACAGCGACTTGAGACTGATCAACAACTACAGGAAGCGTTTGGTTGGAGTCGGTGCAGCTAATGGTGTCACAACCAGTTATTGACTGTAAAGTGGCAATTACTTTTTACACACAGAAGCATTGGGTGTTGCGTAACTTTTATGAAATAAATTAAACAAGTATGTAATTGTGTTATTTGTTCACTCGGGTTCCCTTTATCTAATATTAGGTTTTGGTTAAAGATCTGACTAGTGGGCTGTAACCTCGGGCCGTTGCTTCTTAATTCTCTGACCCCTCCCCTCTCTTCCAATGAGCCAGTGCCTGAGTATTTAACATATGTCTGTGGCAAATCTTTATTTTATGAGTAAAAATTCATCTTTATTTTATACCAGAGAGAACAAATGGGAATATTTGTGCAATCAAAAGGGAATATTCACAAGGTACAGACCCCACCTTCAACTGTATATGTTTACGTTATTTAATGGAATGAGTGACAGACAGGAGGTGGGTGCTCAACATTACCCAACGGGTTATTCTGTAAATACACTAGTATTCAACCATATTTAAGACTTTTTTATTTAACTAGGCAAGTCAGTTAAGAACAATTTCTTATTTACAATGACGGCCTAACACGGCCAAAACCTAACCTGGACGATGCTGGGCCAATTGTGCGCTGCCCTATGGGACTCCCAATCACAGCTGGTTGTGATACAGCTGGGAATCGAACCAGAGATGCAGTGCCTTAGACCGCTGCACCACTCGGGAGCCCAAAGACTTGACGCAGGATTAATAATAGTAACTTCAACCCATATCAGATTTAAGAATATTGGACATCTTATTGTACGTACAGTACAAACACATAAATAACCACAATAATTGTCACGTTCTGACCATAGTTCTTTTGTGTTTTCGTTGTTTTAGTGTTGGTCAGGACGTGAGCTGAGTGGGCATTCTATGTTGTGTGTCTAGTTTTCCTATTTCTGTGTTTGGCCTGATATGGTTCTCAATCAGAGGCAGGTGTTTTGTGTTGTCTCTGATTGGGAACCATATTTAGGTAGCCTGTTTTGTGTTGGGTTTTGTGGGTGGTTGTCTTCTGTCTTTGTGTTCTATGCACCAGATAGGACTGTTTCGGTTTTGCCACATTTGTTATTTTGTATTTTGTAGTGTTCACGGTTTTGTCTTTATTAAAACATGCTAAACACTAACCACGCTGCGCTTTGGTCCGATCCCTGCTACACCTCCTCTTCAGACGAAGAGGAGGAAATCTGCCGTTACAATAATACATCCTGTGTCACATTTATGACACTTCATCCAAAGTGCTTTACCTTAAAATCTTAAAACATGCCTAAAAACAGGGAATGCTGGTTTAAGTGGATGATGACTACATTTGGGCAGCAGTGAAAAGATGTGTAAAGACAAATTAATATCATGCAATCTTATTTTGTCTTAGCTTCTCACTTATAAAATATTCCATTATATTTTATTTTGGATGACAGGGAAAATGCGGCAATTACATTACATTTTAGGGGGAGGGGGTAGGGGAAGAGGGAATTTCTTCAACCAAACCCATCTACACCCATCTATCCACTCTCTCCACCCACATCCTTCCAAACAAGTGCCATCTGTCAACTCTCAGTAAAAAAACACACTTGATGCTTATTTATAAAACCCTCTTAGGCCTCACTCCCCCTTATCTGAGACACCTGCTGCAGCCCTCATCCTCCACATACAACACCCGTTCTGCCAGTCACATTCTGTTAAAGGTCCCCAAAGCATACACATCCCTGGGTCGCTCCTCTTTTCAGTTCGCTGCAGCTAGCGCCTGGAACGAGCTGCAACAAACACTAAAACTGGACCGTTTTATCTCCATCTCTTCATTCAAAGACTCCATCATGGACACTCTTACTGACAGTTGTGGCTGCTTCGCGTGATGTATTGTTGTCTCTACCTTCTTGCCTTTGTGCTGTTGTCTGTGCCCAATAATGTTTGTACCATGTTTTGTGCTGCCATGTTGTGTTGCTACCGTGTTGTTTTCATGTTGTGTTGCTGCCATGCTATGTTGTTGTCTTAGGTCTCTCTTTATGTAGTGTTGTGGTGTCTCAACGTCTCAACGTGAAAAGTGAGGAGGTGACTCCGGGATGCTGGCCTTCTAGGCAGAGTTCCTCTGTCCAGTGTCTGTGTTCTTTTTCCCATCTTAATATTTTCTTTTTATTGGCCAGTCTGAGATATGGCTTTTTCTGTGCAACTCTGCCTAGAAGGTCAGCATCCCGGAGTCGCCTCTTCACTGTTGACGTTGAGACTGGTGTTTTGCGGGTATTATTTAATGAAGCTGCCAGTTGAGGACTTGTGAGGCATCTGTTTCTCAAACTAGACACTGTAATGTACTTGTCCTCTTGCTCAGTTGTGCACCAGGGCCTCCCACTCCTCTTTCTATTCTGGTTAGAGCCAGTTTGTGCTGTTCTGTGATTGGAGTAGTACACAGCGTTGTACGAGATCTTAGGTTTCTTGGCAAATTTCTCGCATGGAACAGCCTTCATTTCTCAGAACAAGAATAGACTGACAAGTTTCAGAAGAAAGTCTTTGTTTCTGAACATTTTGAAGCTGTGATTGAACCCACAAATGCTGATGCTCCAGATACTCAACTAGTCTAAAGAAGGCCAGTTGTATTGCTTCTATAATCAGCACAACCGTTTTCAGCTGTGCTAACATAATTGCAAAAGGGTTTTCTAATGATCAATTAGCCTTTTAAAATGATTAACTTGGATTAGCTAACACAACGTGCCATTGGAACACAGGAGTGATGGTTGCTGATAATGGGCCTCTGTACGCCTCTGTAGATATCCCATTAAAATTCGATTCCAACCACAATAGTCATTTACAACATTAACAATGTCTACACTGTATTTCTGATCAATTTGATGTCATTTTAATATACAAAAAAAAAGTTTTTCTTCCAAAAAAGAGGTAATTTCTAAGTGACCCCAAACTTTTGAACAGTAGTGTAGCTAACTAAGAAGATGATCTATTGGTAAGGCTAAAGTTTTCAGTGTTCATGGGAGATCTTGACAGCTTAGGAGTTTTTCCTGTGTCAGAATTACATGGCCAGTATTGAATAGAGGAGAATCCTAGCCAATTTTGAGCGTTTGCGAGACGGTTTTACAACAGGAGTATGCAGCATTAGTTTCACCCGTATGAACTGTGTATTGGCTATTTGAGCTTATACATGAGTGCCGGTGGGAAGTTATTTTAGGACATCGGACATAACAATGACATTAATACATGCTAATAGCTAAATAGCGAGACAATCAACCAAACTACACAATATGTTTTGAATTGGCTCTCTAGTTAGTCTGTTGTATATCAGTATTTTACCTTTTGCACACACAGGTGCTGCACACACCATTCATTTTCCAAGATTTTAATTGCTGACCAAAAATGAGCTATAACTGGGCAAATAACGATCTAAACTAGCAATGAATATCAACAAATGTGCACAAGAGGCTAGACTCGCTTTGATCTCAAAATCACATCTCATGACTGCATGATTAAAAGGCTGCTTGTGGCTGTCAATGCAGGCCTACAATAATTATACTTCGATTGGGAGGACAGTGTGCAACACATCGACAACTTAAATCTAGAATTTGCTTGTCTGGCTTTTTAAAAACTTGCCCAGGGCAAGCGGAAAACTGTTAATGTCGAGTCCTGCTAACAGGAAGTGTAAAGAAGGGTCTTTCCTTGAAGGACGGGGAAGGAGAGGAGGGTCTCAGCTGAAGTCCAACAATTTTGATATGTTCTGTCCAGTTGTCCCTCAAACAGACCTGCAGGTACCATCAACCAGCCTATATTTGCTCTGTGAGTGAACTTTGATTGTCAAGAGATATAGATAGATATAGAGAGCGAGAGAGAGAGAAAGAGAGGGTTAACTGTTCATTTGTGATTGTTTATTCCACTTGCTTTGGCAATGTTAACATACACTGAGTGCACAAAACATTAGGACCATCTTCCAGAACTTAATGTAAGGAAGAAAAGGGTTATTGTCTTTATTTTGAACATAAACAGCCTCCCAATCTCCAACGACAAGGTTTGCGTAATTCGGGCCTACTGCTGTGCCCATTGCTGTGCCTTTGGTTTGCAGGTAGAATTTGTCATCATACTTGAAATAGTTATTTGTAAGTACCAAGTTCAACAGCTCCGACATAAAGTCATTAGGCGGATTCACTGAGTCGTCACATGACTTTAGGAATTTGGCAATCGATTGTAGACCTTCAGCATGGGGAATGCAGGTGTACAGACTGGCCACATCTAGTGTAATGAGCAGTACATCTGATTCAAGTTGACAGTCATTTAAGCAGTTGAGTAGATCTTTTGTGTCGTTTAAAATGGATGGCAACTTAAAAAGGAAATCTTTCACAAAAAAATCTATTCATTTCTAAAGGGGCTCTATGACTGATCATATGCCACCGATAATAGATCTGGGTGGAGGCTGAGTAGGGTTCTTATGCACTTTCGGAAAGGAAATAAATGACTGAGGTGACACATGTTGTAACAAGCTATCAATTTCTGATTTTATATAGGCAAAATGGTCACTTTTAAAAAGTCGATAGGGACAGTACAGGTTCAGATGTTTTTCAATATCAGAATTGTAATAGTTCAAGTCTATAACAACTATTGTCCTGCCTTTATCCGCAGGTTTTATGACCATGTCCTTATTCTCCTTAGTGCTCCTCTTTCGGCTGGAGGAAGATTGTGACATTGGGGTCCATGGTCATTTTTTTATAAAGTTTCCAATTCCTTCAACCAGTCTGCCAAACGTGGTGACAAATGGGCTTGTAAGGTATGGGGGGAGGAACGATGAGGGTTTTGAAAAAGTACGGGGGACCGCAGAGGGGACGCTGGATTGGGGTTCCTCATTCTTTGTAGGGTCTTCAATATGTAGCTTGTGCTGGATCTATTTAGAGAGGAAAATAAACATTTCAGGTGAAGTTGTCGCATGAATTTGTAGGTATCCACTTTCAATTTGACAACATTTTGAGTGGTAAAGAAAAACAGTTCCTTACTTAGTATAGACTCCTGTGTCAGTGTCAGGGATATTTTGGAGAGGTTCAGGACAGGAACTTGCACGTCCTTGGTGACCGCCTTGGTGGGCCCCATGCTCTATCTGCCTCTCCTGGTTTTGGAAGCGCTACATTGATGACCTAATTTTATTTTGTGGTTCATCTAAAGACAATCTTGATGACTTTGTCTGTGACCTGAACAACTCAATGACTTTCCTTCAATTCACTGTTGAAAGTGACTCCAACAGTATCAACTTCCTAGATCTCAAAATATTCAAACTACCATCTATCGGGAACCAACAGAGAGGAATACTGTCCTCCACTTCAACAGTAATCATCCGCGACATCTCAAAACCAATATCCCGACTGGCCAGTTTCTACGCCTGAGACGCAACTACTCTACACTCAAAGAGTTTGATGCTCAGGCAAAGGACATGACACATACAGTGCATTCGGGAGGTAATTCAAACCAATTAACGTTTTCTACATTTTGTTATGTTACAGGCTTATTCTAAAATGGTCTAAAATATTTTTTTCCCCTGATCAATCGACACACAATACCCCATAATGACAAAGCAAAGAGATTTTAGCTCAATTTCGAGTCCCATAGCAAAGGGTCTGAATACTAAATATACTGTAAATATAATGTAAATATACTAATTCTGTTTTTATTTTTAATACAGTTGTAAAAATGTCTAAAAACCTGTTTTTGCTTTGTCATTATGGGGTATTGTGTGTAGATTGATGAGAAAAATATATATTTAATATATTTTAGAATAAGGTGGTAATGTAACAAAATGTGGAAAAAGTCAAGGGGTCTGAATACTTTCTGAATGAACTGTTTATTGTTGGATCACTAATGTTTTTATTACCACTTTGTACCACCCTCACACAGGTCTAGGCAATTGTAACTCGGGCTTCCGTGCTAACCGTGTCCCCTCGTATCGTCGCCGTTCCTCCTGCGCTATCTCCACCTGCTTCCATGGTAGGCGATCCTCTCCTGCCAATATTTCCTCCCACATCCAGGATCCTTTACCGTCCAAAATCTCGTCCTATGTCCATGATGTCTGCTCCTTCTGAACACGCTGCTTGGTCCATTTATGGTGGGTTCTTCTGTCACGTTCGTCGTATGAATCGGACCAAGGCACAGCGTGGTATGTGTACATTCTTTATTATATTAAGAATGAACACTGAACAAACTAACCAAAATAACAAAACGACACGTGAAGCTATACAAATGAGTACTGACAGGCAACTACACATAGACATACAAATCACCTAGACCTACACAAACCCTAGACATACAAAAAACCCTAGACAATACAAAAACGAACATACCCACCCTAGTCACACCCTGACCTAACCAAAATATAAAGAAAACAGAGATATCTCAGGTCAGGGTGTGACACTCACACAGTCTAATCCTCTTTTTTGTGCTGCCAACCTAGGCTGTAACACACACCCTAGGCCCTGTGAATATTCTATGAGGGGCCTAGTACTTCTGGGTATGAACAAAATGAAAAACGAAAAAAACGATGATTTATTGTTGTTATTTATTTTCTGTTATTCCAAGTCCAATTTTGACACAATAAATTAGAAAACAAGTTGATTTCTGATTTTCATTTTTCAAATTCAGAAACGAAAAACAAGCCATTTTACCTTTTTTCCACCCTCCGTTTTGACTCGGAAATCTAAATAAAACCACAAGGACATTGAATTAGTAATTAACGCTATGCTTGATTCCTTTTTGCACAAATGTAAGTTTTGCAACATAGTTTTGCAACTCATTTTCAGTGAATAAAACATTTTGTACAAAAAGGTAACGAATACTTCGTTACCTTTTTTTTTTTTCAAGAGAAAATACAGTCAAGAAGAAATACTGTAAAGTTTAAACGCAATTGAAAATAACGTGCACACTTTGCTTTAGTAAATGTTTTAATTAATACTAAATCATCTGTCCGTCAATCGTTTACAGCCCTCATATGACAATATTAAAATAACCCTGTAGTAACATTATCCACCAAATTCCCCCTACCATACTACAACTAATTTGTCAATGTGACATTTGTGATGGCATGTGTGCACAGGCATGCCCTCCCCATCCTTGCCAGTATACAGTGGAGCATCTCTCCCCTCACAAATACAACTCCCCGCCAGGCAGGCAGCCATGGCATTTGCTGGATTAGAGCTGTCAATCTCTTTAGCCAGCCCCCTCACCCCATTCTTGTTGCTATGCTGTCTTTGAAACTATGGTTACGGTAAAGGTGCCTTTAGGGAGTGATCATCCTGTGCTGACTTACCTCGTTTATATGGCCAATCATGGTTGACTGACTGTCTGACTGACTGGCTGTTTCAATACGGAAACAAATAAACAGTTATTTTATGACTGTTAGTTATGGGGCTAGGAAAATGATTTGATCCAAATATTCTTCTTCTTCTTTGACTAGCAAATAGACGATGACCTTGTAACTGTTCGGATACCACTGCGTTTACAAAAGCTGAGAACATATACAGTACCTGAGAGAGAAATAATTATTGTGTTTTTAAAATGTGTATTATTATGATTCCTATAAAATGAATTTGTTAAAATAACAAATGAAAAGCTTTTCTAAATACCATGTTCCATCATGAATGTACTGAATGTCATTACAACTGTAACATATACAGTATTTCACAGGATGAAATCAACCAGAATTGTATTGTCTGTTTCTCCATCATGGGTTGATATGGATATTTTAACTCTGCATGCGCTCCTGGTTAAGAGGACTATTCCCCAGCCTATCTTCCACACACACACACACACACACACACACACACACACACACACACACACACACACACACACACACACACACACACACACAGCCTCGATTTCCTCTCCTCCACTTCCTGTTGCTCCTGTCTTAATGAACCAGTCTGAGAGAGGGCTTGACACACTCGAGTCATGATTATGGAGATGATCTGTCAGGGTTGTGTGGATTATTATAGTCAACAGGAAATTATTCTCTTTCTCTCTCTCTTTCTCTCTCACGCTCTCTCTTTCACTCTCTCACTCTCTCTCTTTTTCTCTCACTCTCTCTCTTTCATAGTGGCCATTGAACGGTCTCTGTGTTTGCCATTTTCCAGTCCAGTTTTGTAACAACACAACAAAACAACATACAGTTTAATTATTCTGTATGGATTGACTGATACTCCACTGGGGGGACCGCAGTCGTTTAGGTTACTAGGTTCTGTGTGAAATCTCATGGCACACAAACTAAATACAAGCTAAACAGTCCCCCCCCCCCCCCCCCCCCCCATTTCAACCAACATTAGGTATCATTACATTATATGTAACTTCTATATTACTTTATTGTCTTGTTTCTGTAGCTAAACCATCATGGACAGATTGACTCAGGGCCTTCAGCTGATGACGATGATGTGAGTTTTCCTCCGTAGTCACAACAACAACAACACATTGTACTGTACACAGTGCAGACACTAGAATAACGTACAGACGTCCCTGTACTAATACAATTACTGTTGTTCGACACGTTCCTGCACGGATTATCAGAGGAAGTAAAAGACGAGCTTGCAGCCCGGGGAACTACCGATGGATCTCGATTCACTCATCGCCTTAAAGATCCGGATCGATGGACGGCTACGGGAACGGAGGAGGGAGAAGAGGTCTGATTCCCAATCGCTCACTCAAGGATCCCACCTTGCATCTGATGAACTCCGGATGTCCCTGGCGTCTACGTCCCCGAGAGGATCCGAGCTTACCCGAGTTCCTCCAAGAGCCCCCGAAGACTGCCGATTCACCTCTTCCCGAGTTGATGCAGCTCAGCAGGGCTAGGCTGCCTTCAGCCAAATGGGCATGCAGGCTGAACACCCAGAGCTGTCTGTATTGCAGTACTGTCGGTCATTATGTGTCTACCTGTCCCTTCAAGAGACCTAGCTCATTTGTAGGAGTGAGTATTCTGGTGGGTCTTAAGGATCATTTTGCTTCTCCTCTTACTCGCCCCCCTCTGCATGCCATCCTGCTATGGGGCAACCAGTCCAAGTCTCTCCAGATACTCATGGACTCGGGAGCTGATATGAATCTTATGGACGTGAGCTGGGCATCCCCACTCAACCCCTCTCCATTCCCATGGATTTTAGAGCACTGGACGGGCGCTTTATAGGCCGGGTCACCCACCATACCACCCCCATCAACCTACGAGTGTCGGGGAACCACAGCGAGACGATCCAATTCCTGCTAGTTAAGTCTCCGCAGATTCACGTGGTATTGTGATTCTCTTGGCTCCAGCGACACAATTCCTCTATTGACTGGTCTACTGCTGCCATTGTGGGCTGGAGCCCATTCTACCACACTTATTGCCTAAAGTCAGCTCTGCCTGCCCCGCGACATCTTCCTGGGGGCTTGGAAATTGCTTCGGACCTCTCCACCATTCCCGTGGAGTACCAGGACCTCCGGTAGGGGTTCAGTAAGGCCCGGGCCACTTCGCTTCCGCAGCACCGACCGGTACCATAGAATGTCAAGCCTGATGCGCTGGCACGCTGCTATTGCCCCACGGCTACACCTCCGGAGGTAGAGACCATTCTCCCCTGCTCTAATATCATTACCCCCTCTGCTGTTCGTCCTCTGTTGCCCTGTACCCTCCGAATACTTCCTACTTTTCATGTGTCCAGAGTTAAATCCATGTCTCACAGCCCTTTGTCTCCTGTTTTCCAGGCCCACCCCTCTCCCCCATCTCATCGACTGCCAACCGGCGCGGAGGAGAGGTGCTGGGTCCCCGCCAGGGACATCCTAGACCCAGGCCTCATCATGGATTTCCAATGCCGACACCCCTGTTAACCAGGTATGCGCCCAGGTAGGACGCCAGGTAGCGACCCTAGAGGAGGGGGTACTGTCACACCCTGATCTGTTTCACCTGTCTTTGTGATTGTCTCCACCCCCCTCCAGGTGTCGCCCATCTTCCCCATTATCCCCTGTGTATTTATACCTGTGTTCTCTGTTTGTCTGTTGCCAGTTAGTTTTGTTCGTTGAACCTACCAGCGTTTTCCCCTTTGCTCCTGTCTTGTCAAAGTTCCTGTTTTCTAGTTTATCCCGGCTTTTACCCTTCTGCCTGCCCTGACCCTGAGCCTGCCTGCCGTCCTGTACCTTTGCCCCTGTTGTTGTAATAAACATTGTTACTTCGACACAGTCTGGGTCTTACCTTAAACGTGATAATCTACCACCAGCCATTACATTACATTTACATTCTAGTCATTTAGCAGACGCTCTTATTCAGAGCGCATACATTTTCATACTTTTTTTTGTACTGGTCCCCCGTGGGAATCGAACCCAGAACCATGGCGTTGCAAGGCCTTTCAACTGAGCTACAGAGGACTATTATAGCAATTTATTATAATAGAATACATGTCTACAGTATGACATTTAGACAGAAACACAATAATACATGTTCATTTTGCAGTAGTTGCCGTTTGACATATTAACTGAATGTGTAGCTGACCACCATTCATATGCATGTAGAAAAATAGCCCTCGGTGACAAGTCATCTCAAAAGAGGGGGGGGGGGTACATTTTCTTTTGTAAAAATGTATATTTCAATTTCCTTTCATGTTATTCAAAATTAGCATTGCACCATGTATATCAATATTTACATCTAAATTATAACATACCTCACTGTTCAAATTACATTTTTTATAGTGTTATTAAAACCGGAAGAATCGGCACCTGCGTTCAGAATGGATTCTTCCACTATTCTGCAAGCCTACCCTGAATGAGTCATCCAGCTCGTCTCTTATTGGATAAGACCATTCCATCCCGAGGGACTGCCTTCCTTGCAGAGAGAGAGAGATAGAAAGGCCTTGCTCCATTCACAGAAACATTGGTATGCGAGCCTAGCTGTTTCATTCACATAAAGACTAAATAATATTTGCCTTCATCGTTCTGATTCTTCTATCGTCTTCTTTCTCAAGTCCTCTCTGATTTAGGAGAAGCTTCTTTTATCTCTCCTTCCTTTTTTGTTTGCTTTTGTTTCTGAGGAGAAAGCAAACGTGCTTTCCTTTTTTTCTGTATTTGCCAGGCAGGAAGGCGAGAGAGAGAGAGCAAGAGAGAGACAGATAGACAGAGAGAGAGAGAGAGAGAGAGATGTTGGGAGGGACTGCAGTGCAGTGCGAAATCTGCAGCGGCAGGATGAGAGAGAGCGGAAGCTTATGAATGACTGTCGGTCTTCTTAGTTGTGTCGCTCCTGTGGACATTTTACATGAATGGTTTTTGGCTTCATGTAGAAAGACTGCTGATCTAGACTGCTGCTCTACTGACGCCTTGCCTTGCTGTTTGGATGAGCCTGTCTTCATGTGTTTCTGTTCTGCGCTGAGTCAGTCTTATCTGTTTAATTTGAAAATGTGTTTTCATTCTGTTTATGAATTATTCACTGGGATAATTCAGGACAGGCAGGTTGTTATCAGAGAGGTGAAGTATCATTCTACTGATCCTTTGTCTCAGAATGTAAATAGAATATGATAATATAAATTGATAATAATAATAGTGATAATATAAATTGATAATAATAATAGTGATAATGCAAATTCAACAGAGGAAGGAAAATATCTATTCTACATTGTTCAATATTTTTTGAATGATAGATTATCATGAAGTGTACTGATGCGTTTCAATACATAGATGTGTTATCTAGATGTATTTTAATAGAAGATTAGGGTCTATTTTTTGCATTTGTTTAAAATATTTGTATTAATCTCATGCATGTGTCATCATCATGGTAGAATATAATATTTACCTTTATGATGTTATAGAAGATGTGTATTGCTGTCCTTGTCCGTGTCATTGCATTTCTTTTTGCACGCTCCACTGAGAACAGTATGTTAATGTAACATTCAACTTGTACATTTTGTTGCAAATACAGATACTAGTAAGATTGTCCTCTTCTTCTGAAGTACTGTGGACATGGAATAGATTCATTGCCAGCGGCATGCCTATCACTCACATCAATGTTATTTTTCCTTGTTTCCTATTTATCTGTCATCACCTGTCATCAGTAGGCTATATTCAGCATCAATTACTTAGATTTTCCCCTTCACAGGAACATAACCTCTTTTAATCCCAGTCTGTAGAGGAGTTTGTTTTAACCAGACAATGAGGGAAGGGAGTATGAAGGGAGACAAGTTGATAATCATTTATTATCTTTTATCATCAGGATATATTTTTGTCTTTGCGATTCTCTTTCCCTTTTCCCCACAACCGACCGTACCACAGAGTAAAATAGAAAAGCATTCCTGCGGTGAAGAGGACATATCCGTCTGGGAAATTTGAGAATTGATTGGTTCTAGTGTGCTGTAAGTGGGAGGATTTTTTTTTTGTAACAGGAAGTGATTTTCAGTGTTCAGTGAGCCTTTTGTTGAGAAGGTCTCTGTTCAGATCTGTGAGTCATGCTTCTGCTTTGAGCCGGTAGGCAACAGTGAGAGGAGAGCAGCAGCGCTATATAACTATATCCTCCTCTACCACGTCCATCTCTCTCTCTGCATTCTGGAAGCTTCTGGAACCTTTTTTTCACCTTTCCTCCATGTTCTATTTCCATGGATTGTGTTCTTCTTATCTGTTTATTTTCTACCAACGGATTGGATCATCGCGGCGTTGGATTTTCCTAACAGCAACCTCAGCCTCAGCATCAATAACAGCAGTAGCAGCAGCACTAACCCAGCTCTCTAACTTCCTCAGCAGCAGAGAAAATTCTAGTCAACCATCGTACAGGGCCTGCTGGGGTTACTATAAGGCATTTGCTATGTTTAAGGAGAGAAGGATAATTTACTTGGCGGCGTTACATCTGCCGGTGCGTTTGTAAGGCAGAGGAGGGGGCAGAGGCAGAGAAGAGGGGAATGCTTCACCGTACCAAATACAACAGATTCAGGAATGAGTCGGTGACGTCCGTCGATGATCTACACGGCCTCACCATGAACCCCAAGGTCTCGGCAGCCCCTGCGTCCTCCGCCGAGCCCCCGTGCACCCCTCCTGCAGCGCCATCCGAGGGCGGCGTGAACCACCACCACCACCACCCCGCTGCCGACCCCGCAGACGATGGAGCCACCACCCTGTGCACCCTCATCAACAAGGTGTCCAACCTGAAATTCACCAACTCAGGCTCCAGCCTGCTGGGTATCAAGAGCCTCCCCTCCCACGTCAAGGACCTGACCCTCTCCAAGCTGCAAGGTGCTGGAGGCTCCGGTGGGGGCTCCGGTGGTGGATCCAGCGGTGGCTCCAGCTGCATTGGTAGCGGCTCTGGCTCCAGTGTGTCGTTGGCAGCCTCCGGTGGTGGTAACGGTGGTGGCAGTGGCGGTAACGGCTCCTCCTGTGGCTCAGCCTCCAGCATCTCCCACCACCACCACCCCCCCTGCTCCCACTCCCACTCCACCCAGCAAGAGCCAGGCACCATGAGCAACGCAGGGGGAAAGAAGGGCAGCAGGTTGGGGCTGGAAGAGAGGGAGGCTGGGCAGAGACAGGGACATGGAGGGGAGGACTGGGGACCTAGTGGAGGAGGAGGAGGTGGAGGAGGTGGAGGAGGAGGTAACAGTGGACTGGTGAATAAATCCTGTTCCAGAGGATGGCTGCATTCCAGTGAGAAGATCTCTGGACCCGGAGTGACGTACATTGTAAAGGTTGGTGTTGATTCTTGGTTTTCCTCTCTCTCTCTCTCTCTCTCTCTCTCTTCATCCGTCCATTTCTTTTCCTTTTTCTCTCTCCTCTCCCCCATTCTCTCTTTTCCCTCAATGACTGAAAAGGAGAAAATGTACGGTAGCCTAACCGCCAGATCGTGATCATCATCTTGCCCTAGTGTGGGCGTAGATAGAAACAGCAGGGATTATTGTGAAGAGAAAGACCAGCAAATAATCATTGAATAATTCAGACAAACAGAGAAGGTCATCATTGATAAAACCAGAGAAAACCCTTTGATGCCATAACAAAAGGCCATCTAACATGCCTCCACCGTCCAGATGCTTTTATGTTTATCAATGTGTTTATGCTTTTATTTTTATGATCATCTTCATCCTTTCATTTTTATATTTTATTTTCCTCCTTTTATGCCTTTATATGTTTTGGCGCAGGTTAGGTTACAACATGTTTGCCTGTACTGTATATGACTGTATTGAATATGTACTGTATATGTACTGTACTGTATATGTACTGTACTGTGTACTGTACTGTATATGTACTGTACTGTATATGTACTGTACTGTATATGTACTGTATATGTACTGTACTGTATATGTACTGTATATGTACTGTACTGTATATGTACTGTACTGTATATGTACTGTATATGTACTGTACTGTATATGTACTGTATATGTACTGTACTGTATATGTATTGTATATGTATATGTACTGTATATGTACTGTACTGTATACGTACTGTACTGTATATGTATATGTACTGTATATGTACTGTATATGTATTGTATATGTATATGTACTGTACTGTATATGTACTGTTGAAGTCGGAAGTTTACATACACTTAGGTTGGAGTCATTCAACCATTCCACAAATTTCTTGTTAACAAACTATAGTTTTGGCAAGTTGGTTAGGACATCTACTTTATGCATGACACAAGTCATTTTTCCAACATTTTTTTACAGACAGATTATTTCACTTATAATTCACTGTATCACAATTACAGTGAGTCAGAAGTTTACATACACTAAGTTGACTGTGCCTTTAAACAGCTTGGAAAATTCCAGAAAATTATGTCATGGCTTTAGAAGCTTCTGTTAGGCTAATTGACATCATTTGAGTCAATTGGAGGTGTACCTGTCAATGTATTTCAAGGCCTACCTTCAAACTCATCGCCTCTTTGCTTGACATCATGGGAAAAAAAGAAATCAGCCAAGACCTCAGAAAAAAAATTGTAGACCTCCACAAGTCTGGTTCATACTTGGGAGCCATTTTCCAAACACCTGAAGGTACCACGTTCATCTGTACAAGCAATAGTATGCAAGTATAAACACCATGGGACCACACAGCCGTCATACCGCTCAGGAAGGAGATGCGTTCTGTCTCCTAGAGATGAACATACTTTGATGCGAAAAGTGCAAATCAATCCCAGAACAACAGAAAGGACCTTGTGAGATGCTGGAGGAAACAGGTACAAAAGTATCTATATCCACAGTAAAACGAGTCCTATATCGACATAACCTGAAAGGCCGCTCAGCAAGGAAGAAGCCACTGCTCCAAAACCGCCATAAAAAAGCCAGACTACGGTTTTCAACTGCACATGGGGACAAAGATTGTACTTTTTGGAGAAATGTTCTCTGGTCTGATGAAACAAAAATAGAACTGTTTGGCCATAATGAGCATCGTTATGTTTGGAGGAAAAAGGGGGAGGCTTGCAAGCCAAAGAACACCATCCCAACCGTGAAGCACTGGGGTGGCAGCATCATGTTGTGGGGGTGCTTTGCTACAGGAGGGACTGGTGCACTTCACAAAATAGATGGCATCATGAGGCAGGAAAATGATGTGGATATATTGAAGCAACATCTCAAGGTATCAGTCAGGAAGTTAAAGCTTGGTCGCAAATGGGTCTTCCGAATGGACAATGACCCCAAGCATACTTCCAAAGTTGTGGCAAAATGGCTTAAGGACAACAAAGTCAAGGTATTGGAGTGGCCATCACAAAGCCCTGACCTCAATCCTATAGAAAATGTGTGGGCAGAACTGAAAAAGCGTGTGCGAGCAAGGAGGCCTACAAAGCTGACTCAGTTACACCAGCTCTGTCAGGAGGAATGGGCCAAAGTTCACCCAACTTATTGTGGGAAGCTTGTGGAAGGCTACCCGAAACGTTTGACCCAAGTTAATAAATTTAAAGGCAATGCTACCAAATACTAATTGAGTGTATGTAAACTTCTGACCCACTGGGAATGTGATGAAAGAAATAAAAGCTGAAATAAATCATTCTCTCTACTATTATTCTGACATTTCACATTCTTAAAATAAAGTGGGGATCCTAACTGACCTAAAACGGAATTTTTACTGGGATTAAATGTCAGGAATTGTGATAAACTGAGTTTAATGTACTGTATTGTATATGTACTGTATATGTACTGTATTGTACTGTGTATGTACGGTGCTGTGTATGTACTGTACTGTATATGTACTGTATTGTATATGTATATGTACTGTGTATGTACTGTACTGTATATGTACTGTATTGTATATGTATATGTACTGTATATGTACTGTACTGTATATGTACTGTATTGTATATGTATATGTACTGTATATGTACTGTACTGTATATGTATATGTACTGTATATGTACTGTACTGTATATGTACTGCATATGTACTGTACTGTATATGTACTGTATATGTACTGTATTGTATATGTATATGTACTGTATATGTACTGTACTGTATATGTACTGTATATGTATATGTACTGTACTGTATATGTACTGTACTGTATATGTACTGTATATGTACTGTACTGTATATGTACTGTATTGTATATGTATATGTACTGTATATGTACTGTACTGTATATGTACTGTACTGTATATGTGGAGACTGAATACTGCTGTGGCTCTAGCTAGTGATACAAGGAAGAGAATCAGACAGGCAGCAAAATGCTTGTCCTCACCTACTGTTCTCAGACCATATCAGTGTACCTGCACAAGTGTATTCAGTCACTAAGAGTTTACACCGTTTAGGCAATACAGATTTGCACAAAGTTGAACCAAATGTAGGCTATCGTTGTTGTAAGTAACAGATTCTGAAAATGAATGGAGGAAATATGAATGAAGAGGACCTGTACAAGGTGTGGTTGGAACAGCTAAAACACACAACAGAATCTGCAGATTCTTTCCAATACAATAATTAGCAATGCTGATTCCTGGGAGCCTTTATAGCACTTTCTCCTGTACATTAAATGAATACATATCTGCTCATTTCTATGTTTGAATTGATTTTGAGAAATGCAGCATAACAGTTTGTCAGGTGAAAGAACACAAAGCAAACACATAATGTATGATCAGAATTTCATAGAGTCTGACATATCTGAATCAGGCATGTTCATGTCCAATGACACATTTCCTGTCTGGTGTTAGTCCATTAACAAATAGGCAGCAGTGGGGTTAGAGTGAGTTAGTTTGACCGACACACACAGCCAGTTGAATCAATACATTGAAAGTGTCCACAGAGGGGAAAGGGGAAATAGGTCTCTCTCATCTCCCCCATGCACTTTTCCCCAGTCTTAATGCGTCCCAGATGGAACCCTATTCCCTATATAGTGCACTACTTTTGACCAGAGCCCTAGCGCTATGTAGGGGATAGGGTGCAATTTGGGATGCAGACCTATCTGCTGTGCCTGTTTATTGAGTTATTGGTGCTATTCTGCTCTTGGGCCTTTTAATTAATGTCATGTGGTCGTGGTTACACACCATGCTCCATTAGGTTAACAGAGCAGTGGTTGGCATTGACACACAGCCGGCGTTTTGACTGACACTTATTCTAGACATAGTCGTGTTGCCGTGGTGAACATTCTAGACACGGAAGTCTATTTTAACGCTACACTAGTAGATGATTTGTTCATGTCTGTTGATAGTGTGTTGTATTACGATGCTATATGGTGTCTTTCATGTGTATTGTCAGACACATAGGCTATGCTAACCGTGTTCTGGACGCAACGCTGAAATATTTATTGTGATATACTGGTACACTCTGTGTGACCAGTTTAGTTTGGTTGATCATGTGTAATAACAATGAAAAATATATATTTATTAGAAAGTGCACTTTGAATTCAGTTTACGAGCAACTGAACCCAGTAATCCTTTAACACGCTGTTCTCCATACTTCCCGGTAACCATAGCAATCCTCCTCGTGTCTCTCCCTGGCCAAGTTAGTGTTTGATTCTTGACTAAAGGTGTAGCTACATATTAAATGCAATTTTCCGTAGCTTACAACACAGTCAATAGGCTATTCATATAAAGCTTCAGGTGTGGTCTAGTGAGGATAGCCAGTGGGTACATGTAGGTTGGGCTATAATATACCAGATATCCCTTGATTGGTAAATAGTGTGGGATGTTGCATTTTTTGTGATTCTTGATAAAAATGTTCTGATTACATTTGCTACTGTGTCTCTGGTTCAATAGTTGCTTGGTATTACATTCTTTCTCTTTCTGTTGCTACTTTGCCTGCAACATGCAACGAGGGTTCAGTGTCAGATTAGATTCAAATAGGATTAGCTCTCTGCACCTGCCTTTGTTTCTGTTATGTATAATAAATGCGGTAATTTGATAAACAGTGATGCGTACATTGGAAATGCACTGTAAAAAAAATGGGGCCTGGTTTGTTGAAATATTGTAGGCCCATTGCATTGTGAGCTATATTTATAGCTATTTATATGTCCTGGCTAGCAATATACTATTTAGACTATATTTTAGAGTTCTCCCCTCTCCACTCATCTCTCTCTCCACTCATCTCTCTCTCCACTGCCTGAAGTAAGTTGGACTTTGTTCCTTTTCACTCTCCATGATTCAAAAAACATGGTTTGTTATTTACCGGCAAAACATGGCATCTAAACAGTATAACAACACTGTAGCCTGTAACCACCCCCTACTGTTGATTTACCTTCCACCACCTTTACATGGTCCTGCATTGTGGTTACAAAACCTCACACATTGACAGACACCTCAGTTGATTAACTGTGGGTACTCACTTTGGGTACTGTGAAAGACATGTACTTCCAGAGCAAATCGATAAATAAAGATCTGTTTCTATTCTATTCCAAGCTCTAAATATCATAGTTTCTGTGCACGTAATATATCCATAGCATTCTGTATCACCTTTGACCAAAAGGCTACAGAGGTTAACCAACCAGCCAGGAAACACACTGCACTGTGCATGATTATTATTAAGTGTTTTTCATTCATTTCCTCATTTTGCCCTGTTTTGTTTAGACCCACTTCTTTATGAGTCTGTCTGAGTGAAGATGAGGAGAGAAACTCCATCTCGCTCTTTTTTTTATTCTAGGGACAAAATGTTCCCTGCCAGTGGCATTAGCCAGCTAGAAGAGAGGAGGGTATGTGGGTGGATGTTATACTGCATGGGATTGGAAGACAATTACATTCATTGGATCATACTGCACTAACAGGTGTCTCTCTGTGAGAGGAAATTAGTCCCCTGGATAGTGTAGGTCACCGTGCTTACAGACACTAACCTTCCCTGGCCTGCTCTTATAGCTCAGACAGACACTAACCTGGCCTGCTGCTATAGCTCAGACAGACACTAACCTGGCCTGCTGCTATAGCTCAGACAGACACTAACCTGGCCTGCTGCTATAGCTCAGACAGACACTAACCTGGCCTGCTGCTATAGCTCAGACAGACACTAACCTGGCCTGCTGCTATAGCTCAGACAGACACTAACCTGGCCTGCTGCTATAGCTCAGACAGACACTAACCTGGCCTGCTGCTATAGCTCTGATAGACACTAACCTGGCCTGCTGCTATAGCTCAGACAGACACTTACCTTCCCGGGCCTGCTGCTATAGCACAGACAGACAATAACCCTCCCTGGCCTGCTCCTATAGCTCAGACAGACACAAACCTGGCCTGCTGCTTTAGCTCAGACAGACACTAACCTGGCCTGCTGCTATAGCTCAGACAGACACTAACCTTCCCTGGCCTGCTGCTATAGCTCAGACAGACACTAACCTGGCCTGCTGCTATAGCTCAGACAGACACTAACCTGGCCTGCTGCTATAGCTCAGACAGACACTAACCTGGCCTGCTGCTATAGCTCAGACAGACACTAACCTGGCCTGCTGCTATAGCTCAGACAGACACTAACCTGGCCTGCTGCTATAGCTCAGACAGACACTAACCTGGCCTGCTGCTATAGCTCAGACAGACACTAACCTTCCCTGGCCTGCTGCTATAGCTCAGACAAACACTAACCTCAGACAGACACTAACCTGGCCTGCTGCTATAGCTCAGACAAACACTAACCTTCCCTGGCCTGCTGCTATAGCTCAGACAGACACTAACCTTCCCTGGCCTGCTGCTATAGCTCAGACAGACACTAACCTGGCCTGCTGCTATAGCTCAGACAGACACTAACCTGCCCTGGCCTGCTGCTATAGCTCAGACAGACACTAACCTGCCCTGGCCTGCTGCTATAGCTCAGACAGACACTAACCTACCCTGACCTGCTGCTATAGCTCAGACAGACACTAACCTGGCCTGCTGCTATAGCTCAGACAGACACTAACCTGGCCTGCTGCTATAACTCAGACATACACTAACCTTCCCTGGCCTGCTGCTATAGCTCAGACAGACACTAACCTCAGACAGACACTAACCTGGCCTGCTGCTATAGCTCAGACAGACACTAACCTTCCCTGGCCTGCTGCTATAGCTCAGACAGACACTAACCTTCCCTGGCCTGCTGCTATAGCTCAGACAGACACTAACCTGGCCTGCTGCTATAGCTCAGACAGACACTAACCTGCCCTGGCCTGCTGCTATAGCTCAGACAGACACTAACCTGCCCTGGCCTGCTGCTATAGCTCAGACAGACACTAACCTACCCTGTTCTGCTGCTATAGCTCAGACAGACACTAACCTGGCCTGCTGCTATAGCTCAGACAGACACTAACCTGCCCTACTGCTATAGCTCAGACAGACGCTAACCTGGCCTGGCCTGCTGCTATAGCTCAGACAGACACTGACCTGGCCTGGCCTGCTGCTATAGCTCAGACAGACACTAACCTGGCCTGCTGCTATAGCTCAGACAGACACTGACCTGGCCTGCTGCTTTAGCTCAGACAGACACTAACCTGGCCTGCTGCTATAGCTCAGACAGACACTAACAAACCCTGGCCTGCTGCTATATCTCAGACAGACACTAACCTGGCCTGCTGCTATATCTCAGACAGACACTAACCTGGCCTGCTGCTATACTAACCTGGCCTGCTGCTATAGCTCAGACAGACACTAACCTGGCCTGCTGCTATAGCTCAGACAGACACTAACCTGCCCTGGCCTGCTGCTATAGCTCAGACAGACACTAACCTGCCCTGGCCTGCTGCTATAGCTCAGACAGACACTAACCTACCCTGTTCTGCTGCTATAGCTCAGACAGACACTAACCTGGCCTGCTGCTATAGCTCAGACAGACACTAACCTGCCCTACTGCTATAGCTCAGACAGACGCTAACCTGGCCTGGCCTGCTGCTATAGCTCAGACAGACACTGACCTGGCCTGGCCTGCTGCTATAGCTCAGACAGACACTAACCTGGCCTGCTGCTATAGCTCAGACAGACACTGACCTGGCCTGCTGCTTTAGCTCAGACAGACACTAACCTGGCCTGCTGCTATAGCTCAGACAGACACTAACAAACCCTGGCCTGCTGCTATATCTCAGACAGACACTAACCTGGCCTGCTGCTATATCTCAGACAGACACTAACCTGGCCTGCTGCTATACTAACCTGGCCTGCTGCTATAGCTCAGACAGACACTAACCTGGCCTGCTGCTATAGCTCAGACAGACACTAACCTGGCCTGCTGCTATAGCTCAGACAGACACTAACCTAGCCTGCTGCTTTAGCTCAGACAGACACTAACCTGGCCTGCTGCTATAGCTCAGACAGACACTAACCTGGCCTGCTGCTATAGCTCAGACAGACACTAACCTGGCCTGCTGCTATAGCTCAGACAGACACTAACCTTCCCTGGCCTGCTGCTATAGCTCAGACAGACACTAACCTGGCCTGCTGCTATAGCTCAGACAGACACTAACCTGGCCTGTTTCTATAGCTCAGACAGACACTAACCTTCCCTGGCCTGCTGCTATAGCTCAGACAGACACTAACCTACCCTGTCCTGCTGCTATAGCTCAGACAGACACTAGCCTTCCCTGGCCTGCTGCTATAGCTGAGACAGACACTGACATGGCCTGGCCTGCTGCTATAGCTAAGACAGACACAAACCTGTTCTGGCCTGCTGCTATAGCTCAGATAAACACTATCCTGAGCTGCTCCTATAGCTCAGACAGACACTAGTCTGGCCTGCTGTTATAGCTCAGACAGACACTAACCTGGCCTGCTGCTATAGCTCAGACAGACACTAACCTGGCCTGGCCTGCTGCTATAGCTCAGACAGACACTAACCTGGCCTGGCCTGCTGCTATAGCTCAGACAGACACTAACCTACCCTGGCCTGCTGCTATATCTCAGACAGACACTAACCTGGCCTGCTGCTTTAGCTCAGACAGACACTAACAAGGCCTGCTGCTATAGCTCAGACAGACACTAACAAAGCCTGGCCTGCTGCTATATCTCAGACAGACACTAACCTGGCCTGCTGCTATATCTCAGACAGACACTAACCTGGCCTGCTGCTATATCTCAGACAGACACTAACCTGGCCTGCTGCTATAGCTCAGACAGACACTAACCTGGCCTGCTGCTATAGCTCAGACAGACACTAACCTGGCCTGCTGCTATTGCTCAGACAGACACTAACCTGGCCTGCTGCTATAGCTCAGACAGACACTAACCTGGCCTGCTGCTATAGCTCAGACAGACACTAACCTGGCCTGCTGCTATAGCTCAGACAGACACTAACCTGGCCTGCTGCTATAGCTCAGACAGACACTAACCTGGCTGCTTCTATAGCTCAGACAGACACTAACCTGCCCTGGCCTGCTGCTATAGCTCAGACAGACACTAACCTACCCTGTTCTGCTGCTATAGCTCAGACAGACACTAACCTGGCCTGCTGCTATAGCTCAGACAGACACTGACCTGGCCTGACCTGCTGCTATAGCTCAGACAGACACAAACCTGTTCTGGCCTGCTGCTATAGCTCAGACAGACACAATCCTGAGCTGCTCCTATAGCTCAGACAGACACTAGTCTGGCCTGCTGCTATAGCTCAGACAGACACTAACCTGGCCTGCTGCTATAGCTCAGACAGACGCTAACCTGGCCTGGCCTGCTGCTATAGCTCAGACAGACGCTAACCTGGCCTGGCCTGCTGCTATAGCTGAGACAGACACTAACCTACCCTGGCCTGCTGCTATATCTCAGACAGACACTAACCTGGCCTGCTGCTTTAGCTCAGACAGACACTAACAAGGCCTGCTGCTATAGCTCAGACAGACACTAACAAAGCCTGGCCTGCTGCTATATCTCAGACAGACACTAACCTGGCCTGCTGCTATATCTCAGACAGACACTAACCTGGCCTGCTGCTATATCTCAGACAGACACTAACCTGGCCTGCTGCTATAGCTCAGACAGACACTAACCTGGCCTGCTGCTATAGCTCAGACAGACACTAACCTGGCCTGCTGCTATTGCTCAGACAGACACTAACCTGGCCTGCTGCTATAGCTCAGACAGACACTAACCTGGCCTGCTGCTATAGCTCAGACAGACACTAACCTGGCCTGCTGCTATAGCTCAGACAGACACTAACCTAGCCTGCTGCTTTAGCTCAGACAGACACTAACCTGGCCTGCTGCTATAGCTCAGACAGACTCTAAACTTCCCTGGCCTGCTCATATAGCTCAGACAGACACCAACCTGCCTGCTGCTATAGCTCAGACAGACACTAACCTACTCTGGCCTGCTTATATAGCTCAGATGGAGAGTAACCTGCCCTGGCCTGCTGCTATAGCTCTGACAGACACTAACCAGCACTGGCCTGCTCCTACAGCTCAGACAGACACCAACCTCCCTGGCCTGCTGCTATAGCTCAGACAGACACTAACCAGGCCTGCTGCTATAACTCAGACAGACACTAACCAGGCCTGCTGCTATAACTCAGACAGACACTTACCTGGCCTGCTGCTGTAGCTCAAACAGACTCCAACCTAGCCTGGCCTGCTGCTATAGCTCAGACAGATGCTAACCTGGCCTGGCCTGCTGCTATAGCTCAGACAGACACTAACCTGGCCTGCTGCTATATCTCAGGCAGACACTAACCTTGCCTGCTGCTTAAACTCAGACAGACACTAACCTGCCCTGGCCTGCTGCTATAGCTCAGACAGACACTAACCTGGCCTGCTGCTATAGCTCAGACAGACACTAACCTACCCTGGCCTTCTGCTATAGCTCAGACAGACACTAACCTGGCCTGCTGCTATAGCTCAGACAGACACTAACCTGGCCTGCTGCTATAGCTGAGACAGACACAAACCTGGCTTGCTGCTTTAGCTCAGACAGACACTAAACTTGTCTGGCCTGCTTATATAGCTCAGATACAGACTAACCTTACCTGGCCTGCTGCTATAGCTCAGACAGACTCTAAACTTCCCTGGCCTGCTCATATAGCTCAGACAGACACTAACCTGCCCTGGCCTACTGCTATAGCTCAGACAGACACTAAACTTCCCTGGCCTGCTGCTATAGCTCAGACAGACACTATCCTGCCCTGGCCTACTCCTATAGCTCAGACAGACACTAACCTGGGCTGCTGCTATAGCTCAGACAGACACTAACCTACCCTGGCCTGCTGCTATATCTCAGACAGACACTAACCTGGCCTGCTGCTTTAGCTCAGACAGACACTAACTTGGCCTGCTGCTATATCTCAGACAAACACTAACCTGGCCTGCTGCTATAGCTAAGACAGACACTAACCTGGCCTGGCCTGCTGCTATAGCTCAGACAGAAACAAACCTGGCCTGCTGCTATAGCTCCGACAGACACTAACCTGGCCTGCTGCTTTAGCTCCGACAGACACTAACCTGGCCTGCTGCTATAGCTCAAACAGACACCAACCTAGCCTGGCCTGCTGCTATCGCTCAGACAGATGCTAACCTGGCCTGGCCTGCTGCTATAGCTCAGACAGAAACAAACCTGGCCTGCTGCTATAGCTCAAACAGACACCAACCTAGCTGGCCTGCTGCTATAGCTCAGACAGACACTAACCTGGCCTATTGCTATAGCTCAGACAGACACTAACCTGGCCTGCTGCTATATCTCAGACAAACACTAACCTGGCCTGCTGCTATAGCTCAGACAGACACTAACCTGGCCTGCTGCTATAGCTAAGACAGACACAAACCTGCCCTGGCTTGCTCAAATAGCTCATACATACACTAACCTGACCTGCTGCTATAGCTCAGACAGACACTAACCTACCTTGGCCTGCTGCTATAGCTCAGACAGACACTGACCTGACCTGGCCTGCTGCTATAGCTCAGACAGACACAAACCTGGCCTGGCCTGCTGCTATAGCTCAGACAGACACAAACCTGGCCTGGCCTGCTCCTATAGCTCAGACAGACACTGACCTGGCCTGCTGCTTTAGCTGAGACAGACACTAACCTCCCTGGCCTGCTGCTATAGCTCAGACAGACACAAACCTGGCCTGCTGCTTTAGCTCAGACAAACACTAACCTGGCCTGCTGCTGTAGCTCAGACAGACACCAACCTAGCCTGGCCTGCTGCTATCGCTCAGACAGATGCTAACCTGGCCTGGCCTGCTGCTATAGCTCAGACAGACACTGACCTGTTCTGCTGCTTTAGCTGAGACAGACACTAACCTCCCTGGCCTGCTGCTATAGCTCAGACAGACACAAACCTGGCCTGGCCTGCTTCTATAGCTCAGACAGACACTAACCTCCCTGGCCTGCTGCTATAGCTCAGACAAACACTAACCTGGCCTGCTGCTATAGCTCTGACAGACACCAACCTTCCCTGGCCTGCTGCTATAGCTCCGACAGACACTAACCTGGCCTGCTGCTATAGCTCAGACAGACACTAACCTGGCCTGCTGCTATAGCTCAGACAGACACTAACCTGGCCTGCTGCTATCGCTCAGACAGATGCTAACCTGGCCTGGCCTGCTGCTATAGCTCAGACAGACACTAACCTGGCCTGCTGCTATAGCTCAGACAGACACTAACCTGGCCTGCTGCTATAGCTCAGACAGACACTAACCTGGCCTGCTGCTATAGCTCAGACAGACACTAACCTGGCCTGCCTCTATAGCTCAGACAGACACTAACCTGGCCTGCCTCTATAGCTGAGACAGACACTAACCTGGCCTGCCTCTATAGCTCAGACAGACACTAATCTGGCCTGCCTCTATAGCTCAGACAGACACTAACCTGGCCTGCTGCTATAGCTCAGACAGATACTAAGATTTCCTGACCTGCTGCTATATCTCAGACAGACCCTAACTTGGCCTGGCCTCCTGCTATAGCTCAGACAGACACTAACCTGGCCTGCTGCTATAGCTCAGACAGACACTAACTTGGCGTGCTGCTATAGCTCAGACAGACACTAACCTTCCCTGGCCTGCTGCTATAGCTCAGACAGACACTAACCTGGCCTGCTGCTGTAGCTCAGGCAGACAGTTACCTACCCTGGCCTGCTGCTATAGCTCAGACCGTCAATTACCCTCCCTGGCCTGCTGCTATAGCTCAGACAGACACTAACCTGGCCTGCTGTTGTAGCTATGGCAGACACTAACCTTCCCTGGCCTGCTGCTATAGCTCAGACAGACAATTACCTTCCCTGGCCTGCTGCTATAGCTCAGACAGACAATTACCCTCCCTGGCCTGCTGCTATAGCTCAGACAGGCACTAACCTGGCCTGCTGTTGTAGCTATGGCAGACACTAACCTTCCCTGGCCTGCTGCTATAGCTCAGACGGACACAAACCTGGCCTGCTGCAATTGCTCAGACAGACACTAACCTGGCCTGCTGCTATTTCTCAGACAGACACTAACCTGGCCTGCTGCTTTCGCTCAGACAGACACTAACCTGGCCTGCTGTTGTAGCTATGGCAGACACTAACCTTCCCTGGCCTGCTGCTATAGCTCAGACGGACACAAACCTGGCCTGCTGCTTTCGCTCAGACAGACACTAACCTGGCCTGCTGCTATAGCTCAGACAGACCCATCCCTGTCCTGCTGCTATAGCTCAGACAGACACTAACCTTTCCTGGCCTGATGCTATAGCTCAGACAGACACTAACCTTTCCTGGCCTGCTGCTATAGCTCAGACAGACACTAACCTGGCCTGCTGCTATAGCTCAGACAGACACTAACCTGGCCTGCTGCTATAGCTCATGCAGACACTAACCTGGCCTGGTGCTATAGCTCATGCAGACAGTATCCTGCCTTGGCCTGCTCTTATAGCTCAGACAGACACTAACCTTGCAGTTAGCCACTTATTCCTTCCAAACCACTCATTGTTGAATTTGCGATTTCCAACTTGTTGTGTAATGTTTATGTCCAGTCGCCGATGAGCACCGATACCTTTTATGATGACTGCTAGCTAAGATTTTGAAAGTATGATGTTGGACAGTCCAATCAAAGGTACTGTCGATAGAACATGATTTGACATCATTTTATCTGTGGCCAATGAGCTTGAGCCTTCTTGGATGGGCACTGCTAATGTAACTCTATGGCAGCACCCAAGGGGCTTGAAATTTCTAGGTCTACCCTTAGATTTGGCCGTGACGTAGTGTCCCCATGAGTGACAGAAAACTGAGCCAATCACGGCGCAACGCTCTGTATTTTCTGCTGGCTTGCCCCACCACCACAGAAAGCACAGAGCTAGGGTGAAACACCTGCATTTTGGAGCTGCCTTACTCAAGAAAACAAAAAAGATACCATGTTTATATGCGGCTTTAACTCAATGATATATTTTTTTTTTTACGTTGTTTGTAAACTGATATGTGACACAAATTTACATGCAAAAGAGGCAAGCCCGAAATAAAAGTATTAATATTACATTTTTTGCCACAGGAGAGGTCTGTCTCTGTTGTTTGTAAAGAATGTTTGTAAAGAATACAATGATGAGTTCTAAAACATATCTCAGTGATAAAACGTATTACTGAATGGACCACTGAGTCCAATGCCTTCAAAACAGATGCTGCCGCGAGAATATAAATAATGTCAACATAGTCTATTACAGGGAGAATCTTCCTTCTGTTTTCGGGAACTGAGGCAGGATTTATTTCTAAATAAAAAAACAATCAAAGATCTCAGCTTCTTTGTCAAGTTTTCAATGTGTTTCAAAAGGCAAACTTGTCATCAATCCAGATACCGAAGGACTTATAGTGAGAAACATGTTCAATTTGGGCTCCATTTTGTGAGTGTAAAATACGCAAGTCCTCAGGGTCAACGCTACGAGACCTAGAGAACAGCATAAACCTGGTTTTATTTGCATTTAACACTAATTTAACATCAGATAGGGATTTTTGGATTGAGTCAAAATCATGCTGAAGGTCACAAATGGCCTGCTGCACTGAAGAGGCACAGGAATAAATAACTGTGTCATCTGGGCCTCTTTCTCAGACTACATGGCTGCTTATATTATAACAGGTAGAATTGCAAATATCCTGGGTGTTAAAGTCATATTGTTTTGACATAATTAAATGCTTCACATCTTAACATTCATCCATTAAATAACTGAATCTCTTCTCTCTCTCTTCTAGTATTTGGGTTGCATTGAAGTCCTTCGGTCGATGAAATCACTGGATTTCAACACGAGATCGCAAATAACAAGGTAAGAGATTCATGTATTTTGTTGAAGGAAATGGATACTATGTGGGAGCGATTTATTATGTGTTGTGTTATCCATTTCACCCATATCTTACCCATACTTTACCCCTGTTTTACCCAAATGTACCCCTATTTTACTCATGTTTTACCCCAGTTTTGCCCCTGTTTTACCAATGTTTTTATTTGACCCATATCTTACCCATACTTTATCCCTGTTTTACCCCCATTTTATCCCTATTTGACCCCATGTTTTACCCATATTAACCTGTTTACCCCTATTTTACCAAGACAATGCTTACTTACATACACTGAATTCGGAAAGTATTCAGACTCTGACTTTTTGGTACGTTACAGCCTTATTCTAAAATGTATTCAATTGTTTCCCCCCCTCATCAATCTACACACAGTACCCCATAATGACAAAGCAAAAACAGGTTTATAAAAAATAAAAACGGATATATCACATTTACATAAGTATTCAGACCCTTTATTCAGTACTTTGTTGAAGCACCTTTGGCAGCGATTACAGCCTCGAGTCTTCTTGGGTATGACGCTACAAGCTTGGCACACCTGTATTTGGAGAGTTTCTCCCATTCTTTTCTGCAGATCCTCTCAAGCTCTGTCAGGTTGGATGGGGAGCGTCGCTGCACAGCTATTTTCAGGTCTCTCAGAGATGTTCGAATAGGTTCAAGTCCGGACTCTGGCTGGGCCACTCAAGGACATTCAGAGACTTGTCCCGAAGCCACTCCTGAAAAACACAGCATGATGCTGCCACCACCATGCTTTACCATAGGGATGGTGCCAGGTTTCCTCCAAATGTGACACTTGGCACTCAGGCCAAATAATTAAATCTTGGTTTCATCAGACCAGAGAATCTTGTTTCTCATGGTCAGAGAGTTCTTTATATGCCTTTTGTCAAACTCCAAGCGGGCTGTCATGTGCTTTTGACTGAGGAGTGGCTTCCGTCTAGCCACACTACCATAAAGGCCTGTTTCTCTGACATGCACTGTCAACTGTGGGACCTTATATAGACAGGTGTGAGCCTTTACAAATCATGTCCAATCAATTTAATTTACCACAGGTGGACTCCAATCAAGTTGTAGAAACACCTCAAGGATGATCACACTGCTTTGCTTTATCTTGGCCAGGTCGCAGTTGTAAATGAGAACTTGTTCTCAACTAGCCTATCTGGTTAAATAAAGGTGAAATCAAATTTTAAAACATTTAAAAAAATGGAAACAGGATGCACCTGAGCTCAATTTGGAGCCTCATAGAAAAGGGTCTGAGTACTTATGTAAATAAGGTATTTCTGTTTTTTATTTGTAATACATTTGCTAAAATTTCAAAAAATCTGTTTTCGCTTTGTCATTATGGGGTTTTGTGTGTAGATTTATAGTTTGTTTTATTTAATCCATTTTAGAATCAGGCTGTAACGTAACAAAATGTGGAAAAAGTCAAGGGGTCTGAATACTTTCCGAAGGCACTGCATACTTACCTTGTATACTCACCTAACTGCCCCTGTTTATTTAAATTCATCTCCATTGTCCCCAACAAATAGAAACATTAGAAGAAGCCTGTATTTTCTATGATTGTTTATTGAATGACAAGGCCATGGCTGCCAGTAGAGCTGTGACTGTGATAGACGTGGAGCCTGTACTGTGAATATGGCATGTCTGTGCCACGTTCACTTTTCCGCTTGACTTCATGGAGTCAGCTAGCTGGTTTAAACCAGAGTGAAAGCTGTGTTCAGAGCCACTCTTCATTGTGTGCCTAGCATTCTGTCTGGTTTAACCAGCAGCGTTCACACTACTGCAGGGCAAGGACCACATGATATTGTACTATCCATTGACGAGAGGGAGAGAAAGAGAGAGAGAGAGAGAGGGAGAGATAGATAGAGGGAGAGAGAGGGAGAGAGAAAGAGAGAGGGAGAGATAGATAGATAAATAGATATATAGAGAGGGAGGGAGAGAGAGGGAGATTGAGAGATAGATAGAGGGAGAGAGAAGGAGAGAGAGAGAGGGAGAGATAGATAGGGAGAGAGGGGGGAGAGAGAGAGGGAGAGAGAGGGGGAGAGAGAGAGGGGGAGATAGAGTGGGAGAGATGGAGAGGGGGGAGGGAGAAAGGTAGAGAGAGAGAGAGTCAACTTTTGGTATACTATAAATAGACTTCCTATTCTAAAAGAATTGAGAGCATGTATTTAAAGACGGTGATAAAAATAAAATAAACACATTTCTGTCTCGTCATCACCAAAGCTACTGCTATAAATGTACTGTAGCAGAACACTGTTCTTTTGTTTCTTATTGGATTATTAGGTGCGTTATCATCATACCAGTCTGGAATTTAGGAGGAAGCTGTCTTAAAACAGAGGGACAGGATTCAAACACATATTTCCCTTGCCTCTATCTGTTGTAGAAGAATGCAGGTAGCCTAGCGATTAGGAGTGTTGGGCCAGTAAGCTAAATCTGCCGATGTGCCGTTGAGCAAGGCACATAACCCTCATTGCTCCTGTAAGTCACTCTTGATAAGAGTGTCTGCTAAATGACTAAAATGTGAAATGCTACCATTTGTTAACCGGCTGTCTGTCCTTGTGTTCCTCTAGCTCCTCCGGAATCCATAGACATACAGTGCCTTCGGAAAGTATTCAGACCCCTTGACTTTTGGGATGGGACATGATAACACTCTAGAATCTAGAAGGAAGCTGTCTTATAGCAGAGGGCCAGGATTCAAATACATGTTTCCCTTGCCTCTATCTGTTGTAGAAGAATGCAGGTAGCCTAGCGATTAGGAGTGTTGGGCCAGAAGGGCCTTGGTCAGGGAGGTGACCAAGAACCTGATAGTCACTCTGACAGAGCTCCAGATTTCCTCTGTGGAGATGGGAGAACCTTCCAGAAGGAAAACCATCTCTGCAGCACTCCACCAATCAGGCCTTTTTGGCAGAGTGGCCTGAAGGAAGTTACTCCTCAGTAAAAGCCACATGACAGCCCACTTGGAGTTTGACAAAAGGCACCTAAAGGATTTTCAGACCATGAGAAATAAGATTCTCTGGTCTGATGAAACCAAGATTGAACTCTTTGGCCTGAATGCCAAGCGTCACGTCTGGAAGAAACCTGGCACTATGCCTACGGTGAAGCATGGTGGTGGCAGCATCATGCAGGGGAATGTTTTTCAGCGGCAGGGACTGGGAGACTATTCAGGATCGAGGGAAAGATGAACGGAGCAAAGTACAGAGCGATCCTTGATGAAAACCTGCTCCAGAGCGCTCTGAAACTCAGACTGGGGGGGAAGGTTCATCCTCCAACAGGACAATGACCCAAAGCACACATCCAAGACAACACAGGAGTGGCTTCGGTACAAGTCTCTGAATGTCCTTGAGTGACCCAGCCAGAGCCCGGACTTGAACCCGATCGAGCATCTCTGGAGAGACCTGAAAATAGCTGTGCAGCTCCCCATCCAACCTGACAGAAGATCTGCAGAGAAGAATGGGTGAACCTCCCAAAATACAGGTGTGCCAAGCGTGTAGCGTCATAGCTATGAAGACTCGAGGCTGTAGTCGCTGCGAAAGGTGCTTCTACAAAGTACTGAGTAATTTTTTATTTTATTTATTTTTTATTTAACCTTTATTTAACTAGGCAAGTCAGTTAGGAACAAATTCTTATTTTACAATGACGGCCTACCCCGGCCAAACCCTCCCCTAACCTGGGTAACGCTAGGCCAGTTGTGTGCCACCCTATGGGACTCCCGATCACAGCCAGTTGTGATACAGCCCGGAATCGAACCAGTGTAGTGACGCCTCTAGCACTGAGATGCAGTGCCTTAGACAGCTACGCCACTTAGGAGCGAAGGGTATGAATACTTATGTAAATGTTAATCTTTCCGAAAGGCACTGTATTTCTCTTGCATCTATAAGACTGATGATAGCTAAGCTTACCCGTTGTTAACCAGCTCTATTTTCTGTGGCATGGAAGAGTCACATCCTGTCCTTGTGTCATTCTATCTCTCTACCACCAGAGAGGCCATCAGCTTGGTGTGCGAGGCAGTCCCGGGGGCCAAAGGAGCGCTGCGGAAGAGAAAGGTACCCCCTAACTTACTCCCCATATCTGGGCAGGGAGGAGAGAGCGAGAGAGAGAGAAAGAGAGAAAGAGAGAGAAATGGAGAGGGAGTGTGTGTGTGATAGAGAGAGAGTATGAGTGTATAAGAGAGAGTGAGAGAGACAGAGAGAGAGAGAGAGAGAGAGAAAGAGAGAGAAATGGAGAGGGAGTGTGTGTGTGTGATAGAGAGAGAGTACGAGTGTATAAGAGAGAGTGAGAGAGACAGAGAGAGAGAGAGAGAGAGAGAGAGAGAGAGAGAGAGAGAGAGAGAGAGAGAAGAAGAGGGGAAGGGATGGGGGTGTGGGACTGTGTTCTCTGTGTGCGTGGGCATAGATCCAGCCCACGATGCACAGTGAGTGTTCAGCTATGGTCAGCTCTGGTCAGTGACTCATGTAGAGCAGAATATCACTAATCAGGAGGCTGAGCAGGAGATGGGGAGCCATGCAATGTGTCTGTGTCCTCGTAGTGTGGGGTGTTAATCCATGCTATGTGTTTGACCTGGAGATGGAGAGACATTCTATGTGTGTTACTGTGTGGATCCATGTTTCTGTCTTAGAGAAGCTTGCCCTCATACTATGGGGTATGTGTCATTGTGGTGTTGTGTGTGGGTGTGTATGTATTAATGAGCTGGCTATGGGGAGCCATGCTAGCTAGCTATGTGCCTGAGAGGAACGTGTCCTCTTACAATACATTTAATCAGAGCAATATTCAGCTTTATTCCATGCTAGCCTTTCCAGTGTATATCTGTGTCTAACACATATCACAACTGGCTCTGCCTGAAAGAATATAATAATATAACAATATGATGCCCTTAAACTGTAGACCAGTGGTCACCAACCGGTCGATCGCGATCGACTTGTCGATCTCCAAGGAATTTCTAGTGATCGCCAAACATTTCTGTAAAAACCCGAACGATAAAGCCTTGTGTTCCTATTTTTTTATTAGTCTCGGGCTGTTGATGGTAGGTGTAGCCAATTCAGCTGCCCTGCGCGCCGGGCAGGCAAACTGTTGCCATTTCTTGTGTCTGAAGGTACAAACTCTGCCTTTCCGGTGGGCCTGGAGAGGAAATCAAGTGCACTACGCCAACTCTGGCCAATCAGATTGCTCAGATGATCGAGTCTGCAGTACCGTAGCAGGCATACAAGAAAGATACGGCAAAATTGATACTGTGAAATTTCAAAACGTTTAAATCCACGAATAGAGAGAGACTGTCAACGAAGACAGCAAAGAGCTGCTGTTTTTATGAGTGAGTTCATGTTTAAGTTCTTACTCAGCCCGGTCAACACTTTGTTTTCAACAGTTTTTTAACCCATAAAATGCGCGTTCTTCCTATTTCCTAGTAATAAATGAGTAGGAAAGTGTATCTATAGGCTTGCGTTGTTATTATTATTAGCGGCTTGGGTCTTTTTTAGTATCGAGGAATATTTCACTTTCTCTGTTCATAGGAGTAACAACATGAACTTGTGCATGAGGCAGAAATAATGCGGTGCGACTCGAGTTTCGCCTAGATGACCGTGTTGGATGACCGTGTCCCTTTTTGGTCAGTGTCAGCGGAGGAAAGGGAGAGCGGAGGGATGTAGAGAGACGGACCCTCAGTCTGCTGCTCTCTCCCTCCGCTGAGACAGACCCTCAGTCTGCTGCTCTCTCCCTCCGCTGAGACAGACCCTCAGTCTGCTGCTCTCTCCCTCCGCTGAGACTGACCCTCAGTCTGCTCCTCTCTCCCTCCGCTGAGACTGACCCTCAGTCTGCTGCTCTCTCCCTCCGCTGAGACTGACCATCAGATGCAGGCACCATCAGCCCAGTAAAATAAAAAGCAAATTATTTAAATGTATGCTCACTCAGCTGTGCCTCACAAGTAATACAACAATGGATCTATTACCGGTGTGATCATATAGCCTACCTCAAATTTTGAGATATATATTTTTTTAAATGTCCGGAACAACAATGCATTGGCAGGTGAATTCAGGCAAAGACAGTAGGGTGATCATGTATTAGGCCTATAGCTTACTGAACAATCCTCATTGCTACAGTAATGTTTTTAATTGGTTAATGTTGCATAGGCTTACTTTTTTTTAAGTCATGCTAATAAAAAATCAGAGCGGTAGATCTCGACATGCATTTTGACTCAGAAAGTCATCTTGACTCAGAAAAGGTTGGTGACTACTGCTGTAGACTATCATAGTATAGCAGCTGCTTCAGTGTCCTGGCACTTTGGGTTTTTGAATAAAATTACAAACAAAATGTATTATTATTATTATTAATATTATTATTGCTCTATTTGTGTAGGATGTACAACTCATCTCCTACCTGCCTCTCTTCTCCCCGACCCAGCCTCCATCTAAAGCCCTGTCCAGTATCCTGGGGAAGAGTAACCTCCAGTTTGCTGGGATGAGCATCAACTTGAATATCTCCACCAGCAGCCTCAACCTGATGACCCCAGACTCCAAACAGGTCAGTTTACAAACAATGTAAAGTTCCCTTTAGTTTAAGAAAATATCTTTCTGTAAGAGATGTCAAGAACAGTTAGGCTACAGTGTTTATTTGATGTCCTGATCAATGTGTGTGCCTCTGCCAGATCATAGCCAATCATCATATGCAGTCCATTTCCTTTGCATCAGGAGGAGATACAGTGAGTGATCCAGTAAGAACCATTTTTTGATTTTAACCTTGATTTTAACCTTTATTTAACTAGGCAAGTCAGTTAAGAACAAATTCTTATTTACAGTGGGAGAGAGCTTATGGAAAATGTGGATCACAAACACAAGGGGAAAACCAGAAAGATTTATGGAGCCATGTTTTATCTGTTGAATGAATCTGACTGTAGATTATGGCTGAGACAATCATGAGACTCATCCAAGTCTCTAATATGGGCAGATAGATGTTTATCTTTTATATTTAACTAGGCAAGTCAGTTAAGAACAAATTCTTACTTACAGTGATGGGCCTACCGGGGAACAGTGGGTTAACTGCCTTGTTCAGGGGGCAGAACGACAGATTTTTTACCTTGTCAGCTCAGGGATTCAATCCAGCAACCTTTCTGTTACTGGCCCAATGCTCTAACCACTAGGCTATCTGCCGCCCCATATCGGTTTATTTTGTGTATCACTCATGTCAATCCAGTGTATTAACACATCTATACATTAGTATGCAGACTCTCCTTAGGACTGCTGTAGATGTCGATGTATGGTTGACTTTCCCTTTGACGTCTCTGTTCACCATTGACTATTTTTCCTTTCCTTGGTCCAGGACACGACTCATTATGTTGCCTATGTAGCAAAAGATCCTGTCAACCGAAGAGGTAGGCCCTTCCTGTATTTCCCTTCTTCTTCTTCTTCTTCTTCTTCTTCTTCTTCTTCTTCTTCTTCTTCTTCTTCTTCTTCTTCTTCTTCTTCTTCTTCTTCTTCACCTTTCTCCTGCTGGTAGTTGACCTCTGCACCTCCTCTCCTATCCTAGCGTGTCATATTCTGGAGTGTTGTGATGGTCTGGCCCAGGATGTGATCAGCACCATCGGCCAGGCCTTTGACCTCCGTTTCCAGCAGTACCTCCAGTGTCCCTCCAGCAAGATGACCTCTGTACACGACAGGTGAGCCCATCTGCCATCATAGGCGACAGTACTATGACATTATTTCCTATGTTGTGTGTGTGTGTGTGTGTGTGTGTGCCCTGCTAGACATATGTTGTACGTCCTTATCATCCACCCTGCTAGACATATGTTGTACGTCCTTATCATCCACCCTGCTAGACATATGTTGTACGTCCTTATCATCCTCCCTGCTAGACATATGTTGTACGTCCTTATCATCCTCCCTGCTAGACATATGTTGTACGTCCTTATCATCCTCCCTGCTAGACATATGTTGTACGTCCTTATCATTCACCCTGCTAGACATATGTTGTACGTCCTTCCTATCCTCCCTGCTAGACATATGTTGTACGTCCTTATCATCCACCCTGCTAGACATATGTTGTACGTCCTTATCATCCTCCCTGCTAGACATATGTTGTACGTCCTTATCATCCTCCCTGCTAGACATATGTTGTACGTCCTTATCATCCTCCCTGCTAGACATATGTTGTACGTCCTTATCATCCACCCTGCTAGACATATGTTGTACGTCCTTATCATCCACCCTGCTAGACATATGTTGTACGTCCTTATCATCCTCCCTGCTAGACATATGTTGTACGTCCTTATCATCCTCCCTGCTAGACATATGTTGTACGTCCTTATCATCCACCCTGCTAGACATATGTTGTACGTCCTTATCATCCACCCTGCTAGACATATGTTGTACGTCCTTCCTATCCTCCCTGCTAGACATATGTTGTACGTCCTTATCATCCTCCCTGCTAGACATATGTTGTACGTCCTTATCATCCTCCCTGCTAGACATATGTTGTACGTCCTTCCTATCCTCCCTGCTAGACATATGTTGTACGTCCTTATCATCCTCCCTGCTAGACATATGTTGTACGTCCTTATCATCCTCCCTGCTAGACATATGTTGTACGTCCTTATCATCCTCCCTGCTAGACATATGTTGTACGTCCTTATCATCCACCCTGCTAGACATATGTTGTACGTCCTTATCATCCTCCCTGCTAGACATATGTTGTACGTCCTTATCATCCTCCCTGCTAGACATATGTTGTACGTCCTTATCATCCACCCTGCTAGACATATGTTGTACGTCCTTCCTATCCTCCCTGCTAGACATATGTTGTACGTCCTTCCTATCCTCCCTGCTAGACATATGTTGTACGTCCTTATCATCCTCCCTGCTAGACATATGTTGTACGTCCTTATCATCCACCCTGCTAGACATATGTTGTACGTCCTTATCATCCACCCTGCTAGACATATGTTGTACGTCCTTATCATCCTCCCTGCTAGACATATGTTGTACGTCCTTATCATTCACCCTGCTAGACATATGTTGTACGTCCTTCCTATCCTCCCTGCTAGACATATGTTGTACGTCCTTATCATCCTCCCTGCTAGACATATGTTGTACGTCCTTCCTATCCTCCCTGCTAGACATATGTTGTACGTCCTTATCATCCTCCCTGCTAGACATATGTTGTACGTCCTTATCATCCGCCCTGCTAGACATATGTTGTACGTCCTTCCTATCCTCCCTGCTAGACATATGTTGTACGTCCTTATCATCCACCCTGCTAGACATATGTTGTACGTCCTTCCTATCCTCCCTGCTAGACATATGTTGTACGTCCTTATCATCCTCCCTGCTAGACATATGTTGTACGTCCTTATCATCCGCCCTGCTAGACATATGTTGTACGTCCTTATCATCCACCCTGCTAGACATATGTTGTACGTCCTTCCTATCCTCCCTGCTAGACATATGTTGTACGTCCTTCCTATCCTCCCTGCTAGACATATGTTGTACGTCCTTATCATCCTCCCTGCTAGACATATGTTGTACGTCCTTATCATCCACCCTGCTAGACATATGTTGTACGTCCTTATCATCCTCCCTGCTAGACATATGTTGTACGTCCTTATCATCCGCCCTGCTAGACATATGTTGTACGTCCTTATCATCCACCCTGCTAGACATATGTTGTACGTCCTTATCATCCTCCCTGCTAGACATATGTTGTACGTCCTTATCATCCTCCCTGCTAGACATATGTTGTACGTCCTTATCATCCTCCCTGCTAGACATATGTTGTACGTCCTTATCATCCTCCCTGCTAGACATATGTTGTACGTCCTTATCATCCACCCTGCTAGACATATGTTGTACGTCCTTATCATCCTCCCTGCTAGACATATGTTGTACGTCCTTATCATCCGCCCTGCTAGACATATGTTGTACGTCCTTATCATCCTCCCTGCTAGACATATGTTGTACGTCCTTATCATCCTCCCTGCTAGACATATGTTGTACGTCCTTCCTATCCTCCCTGCTAGACATATGTTGTACGTCCTTATCATCCACCCTGCTAGACATATGTTGTACGTCCTTATCATCCTCACTGCTAGACATATGTTGTACGTCCTTCCTATCCTCCCTGCTAGACATATGTTGTACGTCCTTATCATCCACCCTGCTAGACATATGTTGTACGTCCTTATCATTCACCCTGCTAGACATATGTTGTACGTCCTTATCATCCTCCCTGCTAGACATATGTTGTACGTCCTTATCATCCACCCTGCTAGACATATGTTGTACGTCCTTCCTATCCTCCCTGCTAGACATATGTTGTACGTCCTTATCATCCACCCTGCTAGACATATGTTGTATGTCCTTATCATCCACCCTGCTAGACATATGTTGTACGTCCTTATCATCCTCCCTGCTAGACATATGTTGTACGTCCTTATCATCCTCCCTGCTAGACATATGTTGTACGTCCTTATCATCCACCCTGCTAGACATATGTTGTATGTCCTTATCATCCACCCTGCTAGACATATGTTGTACGTCCTTATCATCCTCCCTGCTAGACATATGTTGTACGTCCTTATCATCCTCCCTGCTAGACATATGTTGTACGTCCTTATCATCCACCCTGCTAGACATATGTTGTACGTCCTTATCATCCTCCCTGCTAGACATATGTTGTACGTCCTTATCATCCGCCCTGCTAGACATATGTTGTACGTCCTTATCATCCGCCCTGCTAGACATATGTTGTACGTCCTTATCATCCTCCCTGCTAGACATATGTTGTACGTCCTTATCATCCTCCCTGCTAGACATATGTTGTACGTCCTTCCTATCCTCCCTGCTAGACATATGTTGTACGTCCTTATCATCCACCCTGCTAGACATATGTTGTACGTCCTTATCATCCTCACTGCTAGACATATGTTGTATGTCCTTATCATCCACCCTGCTAGACATATGTTGTACGTCCTTATCATCCTCCCTGCTAGACATATGTTGTACGTCCTTATCATCCTCCCTGCTAGACATATGTTGTACGTCCTTATCATCCACCCTGCTAGACATATGTTGTACGTCCTTATCATCCTCCCTGCTAGACATATGTTGTACGTCCTTATCATCCGCCCTGCTAGACATATGTTGTACGTCCTTATCATCCTCCCTGCTAGACATATGTTGTACGTCCTTATCATCCACCCTGCTAGACATATGTTGTACGTCCTTATCATCCTCCCTGCTAGACATATGTTGTACGTCCTTATCATCCGCCCTGCTAGACATATGTTGTACGTCCTTATCATCCACCCTGCTAGACATATGTTGTACGTCCTTCCTATCCTCCCTGCTAGACATATGTTGTACGTCCTTATCATCCGCCCTGCTAGACATATGTTGTACGTCCTTATCATCCACCCTGCTAGACATATGTTGTACGTCCTTATCATCCGCCCTGCTAGACATATGTTGTACGTCCTTCCTATCCTCCCTGCTAGACATATGTTGTACGTCCTTATCATCCTCCCTGCTAGACATATGTTGTACGTCCTTATCATCCTCCCTGCTAGACATATGTTGTACGTCCTTATCATTCACCCTGCTAGACATATGTTGTACGTCCTTATCATCCTCCCTGCTAGACATATGTTGTACGTCCTTATCATCCACCCTGCTAGACATATGTTGTACGTCCTTATCATCCTCCCTGCTAGACATATGTTGTACGTCCTTATCATCCTCCCTGCTAGACATATGTTGTACGTCCTTCCTATCCTCCCTGCTAGACATATGTTGTACGTCCTTCCTATCCTCCCTGCTAGACATATGTTGTATGTCCTTATCATCCACCCTGCTAGACATATGTTGTACGTCCTTATCATCCACCCTGCTAGACATATGTTGTACGTCCTTATCATCCTCCCTGCTAGACATATGTTGTACGTCCTTATCATTCACCCTGCTAGACATATGTTGTACGTCCTTCCTATGCACCCTGCTAGACATATGTTGTACGTCCTTATCATCCTCCCTGCTAGACATATGTTGTACGTCCTTATCATCCTCCCTGCTAGACATATGTTGTACGTCCTTCCTATCCTCCCTGCTAGACATATGTTGTACGTCCTTCCTATCCTCCCTGCTAGACATATGTTGTACGTCCTTATCATCCACCCTGCTAGACATATGTTGTACGTCCTTATCATCCTCCCTGCTAGACATATGTTGTACGTCCTTCCTATCCACCCTGCTAGACATATGTTGTACGTCCTTATCATCCACCCTGCTAGACATATGTTGTACGTCCTTCCTATCCACCCTGCTAGACATATGTTGTACGTCCTTCCTATCCACCCTGCTAGACATATGTTGTACGTCCTTATCATCCACCCTGCTAGACATATGTTGTACGTCCTTATCATCCTCCCTGCTAGACATATGTTGTACGTCCTTATCATCCACCCTGCTAGACATATGTTGTACGTCCTTATCATCCACCCTGCTAGACATATGTTGTACGTCCTTATCATCCACCCTGCTAGACATATGTTGTACGTCCTTCCTATCCTCCCTGCTAGACATATGTTGTACGTCCTTATCATCCTCCCTGCTAGACATATGTTGTACGTCCTTATCATCCACCCTGCTAGACATATGTTGTACGTCCTTATCATCCTCCCTGCTAGACATATGTTGTACGTCCTTATCATCCTCCCTGCTAGACATATGTTGTACGTCCTTATCATCCACCCTGCTAGACATATGTTGTACGTCCTTATCATCCTCCCTGCTAGACATATGTTGTACGTCCTTATCATTCACCCTGCTAGACATATGTTGTACGTCCTTATCATCCTCCCTGCTAGACATATGTTGTACGTCCTTCCTATCCTCCCTGCTAGACATATGTTGTACGTCCTTATCATCCTCCCTGCTAGACATATGTTGTACGTCCTTATCATCCGCCCTGCTAGACATATGTTGTACGTCCTTATCATTCACCCTGCTAGACATATGTTGTACGTCCTTATCATCCACCCTGCTAGACATATGTTGTACGTCCTTATCATCCACCCTGCTAGACATATGTTGTACGTCCTTATCATCCTCCCTGCTAGACATATGTTGTACGTCCTTATCATCCTCCCTGCTAGACATATGTTGTACGTCCTTATCATCCACCCTGCTAGACATATGTTGTACGTCCTTATCATCCTCCCTGCTAGACATATGTTGTACGTCCTTATCATTCACCCTGCTAGACATATGTTGTACGTCCTTATCATCCACCCTGCTAGACATATGTTGTACGTCCTTATCATCCTCCCTGCTAGACATATGTTGTACGTCCTTATCATCCTCCCTGCTAGACATATGTTGTACGTCCTTATCATCCTCCCTGCTAGACATATGTTGTACGTCCTTCCTATCCTCCCTGCTAGACATATGTTGTACGTCCTTATCATCCACCCTGCTAGACATATGTTGTACCTCCTTATCATCCGCCCTGCTAGACATATGTTGTACGTCCTTATCATCCTCCCTGCTAGACATATGTTGTACGTCCTTCCTATCCTCCCTGCTAGACATATGTTGTACGTCCTTATCATCCGCCCTGCTAGACATATGTTGTACGTCCTTATCATCCTCCCTGCTAGACATATGTTGTACGTCCTTATCATCCTCCCTGCTAGACATATGTTGTACGTCCTTCCTATCCTCCCTGCTAGACATATGTTGTACGTCCTTATCATCCACCCTGCTAGACATATGTTGTACGTCCTTATCATCCACCCTGCTAGACATATGTTGTACGTCCTTATCATCCTCCCTGCTAGACATATGTTGTACGTCCTTCCTATCCTCCCTGCTAGACATATGTTGTACGTCCTTATCATCCTCCCTGCTAGACATATGTTGTACGTCCTTATCATCCACCCTGCTAGACATATGTTGTACGTCCTTATCATCCACCCTGCTAGACATATGTTGTACGTCCTTATCATCCTCCCTGCTAGACATATGTTGTACGTCCTTATCATCCACCCTGCTAGACATATGTTGTACGTCCTTATCATCCACCCTGCTAGACATATGTTGTACGTCCTTATCATCCTCCCTGCTAGACATATGTTGTACGTCCTTATCATCCTCCCTGCTAGACATATGTTGTACGTCCTTATCATCCACCCTGCTAGACATATGTTGTACGTCCTTCCTATCCTCCCTGCTAGACATATGTTGTACGTCCTTATCATCCTCCCTGCTAGACATATGTTGTACGTCCTTATCATCCACCCTGCTGGACATATGTTGTACGTCCTTATCATCCACCCTGCTAGACATATGTTGTACGTCCTTATCATCCTCCCTGCTAGACATATGTTGTACGTCCTTATCATCCACCCTGCTAGACATATGTTGTACGTCCTTATCATCCACCCTGCTAGACATATGTTGTACGTCCTTATCATCCACCCTGCTAGACATATGTTGTACGTCCTTATCATCCTCCCTGCTAGACATATGTTGTACGTCCTTCCTATCCACCCTGCTAGACATATGTTGTACGTCCTTATCATCCTCCCTGCTAGACATATGTTGTACGTCCTTATCATCCTCCCTGCTAGACATATGTTGTACGTCCTTATCATTCACTCTGCTAGACATATGTTGTACGTCCTTATCATCCACCCTGCTAGACATATGTTGTACGTCCTTATCATCCACCCTGCTAGACATATGTTGTACGTCCTTATCATCCTCCCTGCTAGACATATGTTGTACGTCCTTCCTATCCACCCTGCTAGACATATGTTGTACGTCCTTATCATCCTCCCTGCTAGACATATGTTGTACGTCCTTATCATCCTCCCTGCTAGACATATGTTGTACGTCCTTCCTATCCACCCTGCTAGACATATGTTGTACGTCCTTATCATTCACCCTGCTAGACATATGTTGTACGTCCTTATCATCCACCCTGCTAGACATATGTTGTACGTCCTTATCATCCACCCTGCTAGACATATGTTGTACGTCCTTATCATCCACCCTGCTAGACATATGTTGTACGTCCTTCCTATCCTCCCTGCTAGACATATGTTGTACGTCCTTGTCATTCACCCTGCTAGACATATGTTGTACGTCCTTATCATCCACCCTGCTAGACATATGTTGTACGTCCTTATCATCCTCCCTGCTAGACATATGTTGTACGTCCTTATCATCCTCCCTGCTAGACATATGTTGTACGTCCTTATCATCCACCCTGCTAGACATATGTTGTACGTCCTTCCTATCCTCCCTGCTAGACATATGTTGTACGTCCTTATCATCCACCCTGCTAGACATATGTTGTACGTCCTTATCATCCACCCTGCTAGACATATGTTGTACGTCCTTCCTATCCTCCCTGCTAGACATATGTTGTACGTCCTTATCATCCACCCTGCTAGACATATGTTGTACGTCCTTATCATTCGCCCTGCTAGACATATGTTGTACGTCCTTCCTATCCTCCCTGCTAGACATATGTTGTACGTCCTTCCTATCCTCCCTGCTAGACATATGTTGTACGTCCTTATCATCCGCCCTGCTAGACATATGTTGTACGTCCTTATCATCCACCCTGCTAGACATATGTTGTACGTCCTTATCATCCTCCCTGCTAGACATATGTTGTACGTCCTTATCATCCACCCTGCTAGACATATGTTGTACGTCCTTATCATTCACCCTGCTAGACATATGTTGTACGTCCTTATCATCCACCCTGCTAGACATATGTTGTACGTCCTTATCATCCACCCTGCTAGACATATGTTGTACGTCCTTATCATCCTCCCTGCTAGACATATGTTGTACGTCCTTCCTATCCTCCCTGCTAGACATATGTTGTACGTCCTTATCATCCTCCCTGCTAGACATATGTTGTACGTCCTTATCATCCGCCCTGCTACACATATGCTGTACGTCCTTATCATCCACCCTGCTACACATATGCTGTAATGTCTGCAGGAAGAGCTTCACGATGCACATATTAATCCTGCTTTCTAGTGAGCAGGAATTCACAGCTGATCAACCCTCTGTGTGATGACAGGGTTCTGAATATGGAGTCAGTCTGGACAGAGGAGGAGGAGGAGGAGCCTGCTGAACATCCATACTACAACAATATCCCCGGAAAGATGCCACCACCTGGAGGGTTCATAGACACCCGGCTAGGCCAGAGCATCCAGGCTGAGGTACAGGACAGTTCCCTCGCCACATCTCACCATATGCAGCAGCAACAGCCAGTACAGAGTGCTATACTTTAGGGCTCCCGAGTGGCGCAGCGGTCTAAGGCACTGCATCTCAGTGCAAGAGGTGTCACTACAGTTCCTGGTTCGAATCCAGGCTGTATCACATCCAGCCGTGATTGGGAGTCTCATAGGGCGCCGCACAATTGTCCCAGGTTTGGCCGGGGTAGGCCGTCATTGTAAATAAGAATTTGTTCTTAACTGACTTGCCGAGTTAAATAAAGGTTAAAAAAATATATATAAAAAAATATATACAATTCTACCTCATCCACCTCCCTATAGTAATATCATAATAAGATATGCCCCCTGGATGGTTCATAAATATCAGGCTAGGCCGGACCAACCAACCAGACTGAGACACAGAAAACCTGGTCGTACCTCAACCACCTACCTCACCATCCACCTAGCTATAATAATATATACCACTTAGCAGTTGCTTTTATGCAAAGAGTTCAACGCAGTTTTGAACAGTGACTGTTTTATGTGATCACTGCGGGACATGAACTCACTATCTTGGCTTCGTGGGCGTTGCCCCAACTGAGCCACACAGTACCGCAAATCAACATGATGTGTACGTACGTCATCACCAGTTAGAAATATAATTCCTAGGATGTCCATTCCACACTTACCTCATCTACACCAACCTCATCCATTCTACCTCATCCATACCTACCTCATCCACACCAACCTCATCCATCAACCTCATCCACACCCACCTTATCCATCCTACCTCATCCATCCTACCTCATCCACACCTACCTCATCCATCCAACCTCATCCACACCAACCTCATCCATCCAACCTCATCCACACCAACCTCATCCATCCAACCTCATCCACACCAACCTTATCCATCCTACCTCATCTACACCAACCTCATCCACACCTACCTCATCCATCCAACCTCATCCACACCAACCTTATCCATCCTACCGCATCCACACCTACCTCGTCTATCCTACCTCATCCATCCAACCTCACCCTCACCAACCTAATCCATCCTACCTCATCCATCTTACCTCATCCAGAGACTACCTCATCTACATCAACCTCATCCACACCTACCTCATCATCCATCCTACCTCATCCACATCTATCTCATCCATCCTACCTCATCCATCCATTCTACCTCATCGACATCTACCTCATCCACACGTACCTCATCCACACCTACCTCATCCATTCTACCTCAGCCATACCAACCTCATCCATCCTACCTTATCTTTCCTACCTCATCCATGCTACCTCTTCCTAAGGCACCCAGGGCCTACATACGTCACCACAGTCTAGAAATACAGCCTGTTAGCCTCTGGGATTTGATTTGCTTCCCAATCATGAATGAGATGGATACTGCTGACAGAGGAAGGAAGGAATACAGACCTTGCAGAAGAGTTGCTGTTTTTTATCTTTATTTTTCTCTGACTCGTTCTGTTGTTGTTCCTGTGTCTGTCCCTCGAGCAGCAGGCCCCAGGGGCTGGGGTGGACCAGACTTACTACCAGGGTAGACACTGTGGCGAGATATGGGGATCGGACAGGAGGCCTACTGGGATACTCGTCCAACAGGGTAAAAGAGGATCTATCTGTCTCTGGTCTCTCTTTCTCTCTCTCTCTTTGGATATCTTTCACAATCTCTCTCTTTTTTTTCTGTTTGTCTATCGCTGGCTCTCTCTCTCTGTCTGTCTTTCTCTGTCTCTTGCTCTCTCTCTGTCTCACAGTCTCTCTCGCTCACCATTACGATTGACCATTACGTATCGGTCCCAGTTAAATTTAACTAAACATAATCTTAGGACCAAAATAGCTCTTTACCACCTGAGGAACATTGCCACGGTGCGGCCGTTTCTCTCTCAGGCTGATGCAGAGACTCATCCATGCTGATACAGAGACTCATCCACTCATCCATGCTGTTTGCATTTGCTGTTATTACAAGTTATATAAAAATAATTGCGCTCCACAGATATGGTCTGATTTTTAGGCTACTAGGCTACTTTGAAGCAAGGTAAGACATGCCTCATAATATGTAGTAAAACTTTCAGGTTTCAAACAGTTAAGTATATGTTTTCAAAATGCATACTGCCTCCATCTCATTGCAAAGTGGTGTGTGACTTGCCTTCCGTTGCATTTGCTGTTTGTCACACCCTGACCATAGAGAGCCTTTTTATTCTCTATTTTGGTTAGGTCGGGGTGTGACTAGGGTGGGTAATCTAGGTTGTTTATGTCTATGTTGGCCTGGTATGGTTCCCAATCAGAGGCAGCTGTTTGTCGTTGTCTCTGATCGGGGATCATATTTAGGCAGCCATTTCCCCACTGTGTTTTGTGGGATCTTGTTTATGTGTAGTTGCATGTGAGCACTCCATAGCTTCACGTGTCGTTTGCTCCTTATTGTTTTTTTTGTGCATTTCACGAATTAAAAGATGTGGAACCCATATCACGCTGCGCTTTGGTCCGAGTATGCTTACAACAAGGAGCGTGATAGAAGATCCCACCACAACAGGACCAAGTAGCGTGCCCAGGAGGAGAAGGTATCCTGGGCTTGGGAGGAGATCAAGGAGGAGAAGATATCCTGGACTTGGGATGAAATCTTGGCAGGAGACGAAAGCCTTCCTTGGCGACAGACGCAAGGAGAGAAGGGAGGACAGCGACGACGCCGGGGTTCGCGGCCACAAAGAAAGCCCAAAAAACAACGCACTTTTTTTGGGGGGGGGGGGGCACAAGGGGTGGTCGGCGGAGCCGGGGAGTGAACCAGAGCCAGTCTGGGAGAAGAGGGAGAAATTGGAGGAGAGTGAACGGAGAGAGTTGTTGTGTTGGTGTATGATGCATGACATTCGCCCTAAGGAGCGTGTTATCTGTTTGATGCCACCTGAGTCAGCTCTCCGTACTCGTCCTGAGGAGCGTGATAGCAGTCTGGTTAAAACTGTGCCGGCTCCACGCATCAGGCCTCCAGTGCGCCTCCCCAGTCCGGTACGTCCTGTGCCAGCTTCCCGCACTCTCCCTGAAGAGCGTGTCATCTGTCCGGTACCATGTGTGCCGGCTCCACGCATCAGGCCTCCAGTGCGCCTCCCCAGTCCGGTACGTCCTGTGCCAGCTTCCCGCACTCTCCCTGAAGAGCGTGTCACCAGTCCAGTTCAACCTGTGCCGGCCCCACGCATCAGGCCTCCAGTGCGCCTCCCCAGTCCGGTACGTCCTGTGCCAGCTTCCCGCACTCTCCCTGAAGAGCGTGTCACCAGTCCGGTGTAACCTGTGCCGGCTCCACGCACCAGGCGTCCAGTGCGCCTCCCCAGTCCTGCTCCATGGCAGGAGCCTTCCTCTGCGCCGATGTCCAGTCCAGGCACGGCGTCCAGTCCCGCTCCAAGGCAGGAGCCTTCCTCTGCGCCGGTGCCCAGTCCAGGCACGGCGGCCAGTCCCGCTCCATGGCAGGAGCCTTCCTCTGCGCTGGTGCCCAGTCCGGGTACGGAGTCCAGTGCAGCTCCATGCCCGGAGCCTTCCTCAGCGCCGGTATCCAGTCCGGGCATGGCGACCAGCCCAGCTCCAAGGGCTTCCTCTGCGCCGGTGCCCAGTCCAGGCACGGTGTCCAGTCCAGCTCCAGGGCAGGAGCCTTCCTCTGCGCCGGTGCCCAGTCCGGGTAAGGTGTCCAGTCCAGCTCCATGGCCGGAGCCTTCCTCAACGCCGGGTATCCAGTCCGGGCACGGCGACCAGCCCAGCTCCAAGGCGGGAGCCTCCTCTGCGCCGGTGCCCAGTCCAGGCACGGCGGCCAGCCCAGCTCCATGGCCGGAGCCTTCTTATGCACCGATGCCCAGTCCAGGCACGGCGGCCAGCCCGGGTCCATGGCTGGATCCGTGGGATGAGCGGGTTCTTCGTCCCGCACCAGTGCTGGCGGATCCGCGAGCTGAGTGGGTACATCGCCCCGCACCGGAGCTGCCACCGACGCTAGATGCCCACCTGGACCCTCCCCTATAGAGTCAGGTTTTGCGGCCGGAGTCCGCACCTTTGGGGGGGTACTGTCACGCCCTTACCATAGAGAGCCTTTTTATTCTCTATTTTGGTTAGGTCAGGGTGTGACTAGGGTGGGTAATCTAGGTTGTTTATGTCTATGTTGGCCTGGTATGGTTCCCAATCAGAAGCAGCTGTTTGTCGTTGTCTCTGATTGGGGATCATATTTAGGCAGCCATTTCCCCACGGTGTTTTGTGGGATCTTGTTTATGTGTAGTTGCCTGTGAGCACTCCATAGCTTCACGTGTCGTTTGCTCTTTTATTGTTTTGTGCGTTTCACTTCAATAAATATGTGGAACCCATATCACGCTGCGGTTTGGTCCGAATGTTCTTACGACGATCGTGACACTGTTTGAGATGTCGTAGCAGCAGCTCTCGCGCTGTCTGACAGATTTTACGCTCAAAGACTGTATCTGTATGCTGTACGCATGTGATACAATACATAACGAATATACTGTACACAAGTGCCAAATTAAGTACACTAAATTATGCAAATGAACCTATAGATGGATAAACATGACTAGTCAAATGCATTTCCATCGACTGGTATTTCCATCAATGAAGAGGCTAAAAAGCGTTACTTCACAATGGTGTTTTTTCTTCTTTTCCCGGACAATTGGCCTGCACCAATTTTATTTATCAGCTTTTCTATTTTTTTATCGGTCAAAAGCCGGCTATTACCGGCTAAGGGAAACCTTGACACACACACACACAAGTCAGCTCAGACAGATCCAGCTTAGAGTGGCCCAGCTCATGAGCTCCATCAGCAGCAGATTTGAATTTAGAATGGAAAATGAATGTGTTTATTCAATAAATGTGTGCATTGAATCGTATCGCATCGAACCAAATCGTTTCGTTACTCTAATCAAATAGAATCGGCACCGAATCGTTTCAAACTAAAACGTGTCGTTCATGTATCGTATCGGATCCCATGCATCTAAACTCAGCAAAAAAAGAAACGTCCTCTCACTGTCAACTGCGTTTGTTTTCAGCAAACTTAACATGTGTAAATATTTGTATGAACATAACAAGATTCAACAACTGAGACTTAAACTGAACAAGTTCCACAGACATGTTGTCACGATCGTCGATAGGAACGGGCCAAGGCGCAGCGTGAGTTGAGTTCCATATATTTTATTAAACAGTGAAACTACCTAAAACAATAAACATAACACGACCGTGAAAGCCGTAGTGCACAAAACACTAACACAAACAATATCCCACAAAACAGGTGGGAACAAAGGACAACTTTTTTGCCACTATAGGGGGTGCTGTTTTCGCATTAGCATAATTTCCTCTATAGATTAAACTGCCTCTTATTCAATTATTGCTCTTACATATGCATATAATTAATACCATTGGATAGAAAACAATCTATAGTTTCTAAAACCGTTTCAATTTTGTCTCTGAGTTAAACAGAAGTCATTTGACAGCACTTTCCCTGACCAAGAAGAAGAATGCAAGATGTGTATGCTCGCTTCAACGCTCTGCCTATATATGGTCACGCCACCTATGACCCGAAACACACTTCATTCGTCTTCCTCTGGGTGTCAAGAGGACGTCAGAGGAGAAATTTTTTGTTTACCTTGTACTGACGTGAAATAAGACCTATTTCTTTGGCGTGACCGACAACTTCCGGTTCTCTGACTCGCGCTATTTGGAGGTGCGATTGTCTACTGTTTTGCTGCCGTTACGGATGAAAACTATCTCCGTCTCGAAGTTTGTTTGATACATGTGACCATATCATCTTAATGTATGTTTTTTCAATATAGTTTAATCAGATTATTTGAATTTTTTCGGGAGTTTTGCCGTGTTCCGTTCTGTGACTTTTTTTTACTTTGGCCAGTCGACCAGTACATATGCTAAATGAAGAGGGAAAGTTGCCATTATGAATGGATTGAACGACTCATCAGGACTAAGGACACATTGATCAACATTCTGATGAAAGATCAGCAATAGTAAGACCCAATTTACGATGTTATTTCATATATCTGTCGTGCATGTGAACTGGTCGCGGGCGCCCAGCTGGTTCTGGCTGGCGTGGCTATGCTAATTTAGCGCTACATTTTGTTTTCGCTATAAAACATTTAATAAATCTGAAATATTGTTTGGATTCACCAGATGTTGGGCTTTCAATATCTGTACGCTGTGTATTTTTCTGAAATGTTTTAAGATAAGTAATTAGTTATATGACGTTGGTCTCTGTAATTGTTCTGGCTGCGTCGGCACTATTTCAGATTGCAGCTGCAATGTAGAACTGTGATTTATACCTGAAAAATGCACATTTTTCAAAAAAAAACTATGCTATACCATAAATATGTTATCAGACTGTCATCTTATGAAGTTGTTTCTTGGTTAGTGGCTATATATATTTTTATTTAGTCGAATTAGTGATAGCTACTGACGCAGGAAAAAACTGTTGGAGTAAAAAAATTGTGTCTTATGCTAACGTGGTTAGCTAATAGATTTACATATTGTGTCTTCCCTGTAAAACATTTTAAAAATCTGAAATGGTGGCTTTATTCACAAGATCTGTATCTTTCATCTGGTGTCTTGGACTTGTGATTTAATGATATTTAGATGCTACAATTTACTTGTGACGCTATGCTAGCTATGCTACTCAGTGGGGGGGGAGTGGGGGGTGATCCCGGATCCGGGTTGGTGACTCGTTATTTAAGTATGATCGCCAATTAGAGACAACGATAATCAGCTGCCTCTAATTGGGAACCATACTAAAACACCAACATAGAAATATAACGACTACAACACCCCCCGAGTCACGCCCTGACCTAAAGCACCATAGAGAACCCCGAGGGCTCTCTATGGTCAGGACGTGACACATGTGACGAACAGAAAGGGAATAATGTTTCCCTGAACAAAGGGTGGTCAAAATCAAAAGTAACAGTATCTGATGTGGCCACCAGCTGCATTAAGTACTGCAGTGCATCTCCTCCTCATGGACTGCACCAGATTTGCCAGTTCTTGCTGTGAGATGTTACCCCACTCTTCCCCCTAGCCACCTGCAAATTCCCGGACATTTCTGTGGGGAATGGCCCTTGCCCTCACCCTCCGATCCAACAGGTCCCAGGTGTGCTCAATGGGATTGAGATCCGGGCTCTTCGCTAGCCATGGCAGAACACTGACATTCCTGTATTGCAGGAAATCACGCACAGAACGAGTAGTATGGCTGGTGGCATTGTCATGCTGGAGGGTCATGTCAGGATGAGCCTGCAGGAAGGGTACCACATGAGGGAGGAGGATGTCTTCCCTGTAACGCACAGCGTTGAGATTGCCTGCAATGACAACAAGCTCAGTCCGATGATGCTGTGACACACCGCCCCAGACCATTACGGACCCTTAACCTCCAAAATCGATCCCACTCCAGAGTACAGGCCTCGGTGTAAGGCTCATTCCTTCAACGATAAACACAAATCTGACCATCACCCCATGTGAGACAAAACCGAGACTCGTCAGTGAAGACTAGTCCTGTCTGCCAGTCCTGTCTGGTCCAGCGACGGTGGGTTTGTGCCCATAGGCGATCTATTTGCCGGGGATGTCTGGTGAGGACCTGCCTTACAACAGGCCTACAAGCCCTCAGTCCAGCCTCTCTCAGCCTATTGCGGACAGTCTGAGCATGATGGAGGGATTGTGCGTTCCTGGTGTAACCTGGGCAGTTGTTGTTGCCATCCTGTACCTGTCCCGCAGGTGTGATGTTCGGATGTACCGTTCCTGTGCAGGTGTTGTTACACGTGGTCTGCCACTGCGAGGACGATCAGATGTCCGTCCTGTCTCCCTGTAGCGCTGTCTTAGGCGTCTCACAGTACGGACATTGCAATTTATTGCCCTGGCCACATCTGCAGTCCTCATACCTCCTTGCAGCATGCCTAAGGCACGTTCACGCAGATGAGCAGGGACCCTGGGCATCTTTCTTTTGGTGTTTTTCAGAGTGAGTAGAAAGGCCTCTTTAGTGTTCTAAGTTTTCATAACTGTGACCTTAATTGCCTACCGTCTGTAAGCTGTTAGTGTCTTAACGACCGTTCCACAGGTGCATGTTCATTAATTGTTCATTGAACAAGCATGGGAAACAGTGTTTAAACCCTTTACAATGAAGATCTGTGAAGTTATTTGGATTTTTAAAAGACAGGGTCCTGAAAAGGGACGTTTCTTTTTTTGCTGAGTTTAGATACGTATCATTCGTGTATGGTGTCAGAGCCCATTTATCTAGATACATATCATTCGTGTATGGTGTCAAAGCCCATAGATACGTATCTAATCGTCTTGAAAGTGAAAGATATGCATCCCTCGTTTCTACTAACTCATAACTCCCCCCAGGTAAGAAGAGAAAGACTCTTTATTGTCTATTTTCTTTTCAGATGACAGAAAATATAAATTAGTCTTTCTTGCTTTTAACTTTTGCTTTGACGTCTAGGATCATGTGACATCTACAGTCTGCCCGAGGGGAAGAGTACAGTACCAAAAACGGGGGATGTGCCTACGTACGTGAACACCCAGCAGATCGACGCCCAGGTGCTGGCAGCCCTGCAGGCTGAACAGGACAGCATGGCAGCAGAAGGGGCAGCGGGCACAGCAGCCAAAGAAAGTCCAAGGAAAGACCTGTTCGACATGAGTAAGAATACCTACCTCTAACTGCTTATTGCTAACAGTAACAAGAGAGAGAGATATGTTTGCCTGTCAGCAATATTCAGATTATTGTACAGCATGGCAGAGGGGGCAGCAGGCGTAGCAAAAGACAGTCCCAGGAAAGACCTGTTTGACATGAGTAAGAAGAACTAACCCAACGCTGACATGGCTAATGCTAATAACTCTAGCATATTCCTATTCAACATCTATGAGAAGAAGAAACTAACCGTGAATCGCTAATTACACTACAATATTCCCATTCAACATCGACAAGAAGAAGATACTAACTGCTAAACGCTAATTGCTGTTAACACTAGCATAATCCTATCCAATGATCCGGTCCTATTACGATTTCTACCCCTCCCCTTAGCCCTAGCCCTTCAATGTTTACAGATCTGAAGCTTTACCACTACACTGCTTATACTTATCCTTAGACATACTAACATAGAGGTGTAAGGGAACAAGGGGGATGGATAGGGGGTGATTTAGGACCGGCTGAACATACTTATAAAAAGAAGAAACTCACTGCTAAAATGTTTATGCTAATAACACTAGCATAATTCCTATTGAACCTGTATAAGAAGAACCTTACCACTAATCGCTAATTGTTAACAGTAATAACACTAGTCCAACCACGAGACATGATTATAATTATAGAGGTGATCTGGCTATTGTTTCCAGGGGGTTGCTTTGTGCTATAATTACATTGTGTCAGGTCCAAGACAAAATGGAGATATCACTGTAGACCACAGGAGGCTGGTGGAACCTTAATTTGGGAGGATGGGCTCGTGGTAATGGCTGGAACAGAATAAGTGGAGTGTTATCAAACACACGGTTTCCATGGTTTCCATGTATTTGATGCCATTCCATTAGCTCTGTTCTTGCCATAATTATGAGCCGTCCTCCCCTCAGCAGCCTCCTGTGCTGTAGACACTATGATTGTCGTGGCTTCCCACAATCTCCCCCCCAACTTGAGGGTTACATGTAAACTGCATGTTATTCAGATATAGATGATATATCTGTCAAACAAATGACATGTATGCCACGTTGCTCCTTATGAATATAGCGTAGAGGTGAATGAAGAATCATGTGTGTCTTAATGGAGGCGGGGGATGAGGTGACATCTTGGTTATAATAGGTTCCTTTATCCAGGTTCTTCCTCCTCCTTTACAGTATGTGAGCAATTTACTGAATAATATTTCAATTACTACCGAGTGCCTACACATAGTGTAATTATTTCCAGGAATAAAACTAGGGAAGTGTTCATGTATGACTACATAGACATATAGCATAGTAACACATCTCACCATACATTATGGAAGTTATAATCAACCAGGGGCTATGCGTTCTAAAAGAAATGTATAACGACGTGGAAGGTGTGTTCCACAACGCGTTGGTGTCCTTTAGTAGCGATTTCTTTGCAGCAATTCGACCATGAAGGCCCGATTCACGCTCCTCTGAACAGTTGATGTTGAGATGTGTCTGTTACTTGAACTTCGTCTCGGGCCTAACAACACCCATGCCAATATATCCACCAAACACCGGCTTCTTCTTCACTTAAATAATGCACGCTATAGAATGCTTTTCAAGCCAATCAGAAACTAGTATTCAACAATGCAATGGTGTAACATACATTACACAACTTACATTGTCCATGCTCCCCTTTGTACCTGCACAGGCCTATTTTCACCATATTGTCTCCCTGCTTACATGTATACTTCAACCCACCAACACAGAGCCTTTTGAGGATGCCATCCTGACCCAGTCAGCGGTCCCTGCCCTTCACAAGGCTGGATCTGTGGATAACTCCAGTCCCTTGTTGGTGCGCTCTGCTGCCTTCAAGGCCCAGGAGGAGCTGGAAGGCCAGGCCTGGTACCACGGAGAGATGAGCCGACGAGACGCAGAGAAACTACTGGTAGATGACGGAGACTTCCTGGTTAGGAAGAGCACCACCAACCCTGGGTCGTACGTACTGACGGGCATGCACAATGGACTGGCCAAACACCTACTGCTGGTGAATCCTGAGGGCACGGTGAGCAGGGAGGGAGAAGCGGGGGAGAGAGAGTTACACTAGAGTGAAAAGGCGAATAAGAGAAAGGGTGAGTGATTGAGTGAATACCCACTGGGCACAGAGGTCAATTCAACGTCTATTCCTCATTGGGTCAACGTAATTTTGTTGAAATGATGTGGAAACAACATTTATTCAACTAGTGTGTGCCCAGTGGGTAAGTAATTGTGAGACAAAGAGAGAGAGAGAGAGAAATACAGTATGCTAGAGAGAGAAATATGTTTACCTGTAAATAATATTCATATTATCCCCCATGTCACTCATTTTTTTACATCTTTGTATCTTTTGAAAAGGTGCGGACAAAAGATCACATATTTGACAGCATCAGTCACCTGATAGGCCATCACCGTGACAACAGCTTGCCCATAGTGTCTGCAGGAAGTGAACTTTGTCTGAAGCAGCCTGTGGGCAACAGGAAATAGTGACGATCCACTCACTAAACCTGACGGGAGATGGAGTTCTGAAACTTAAACCTCCAATCCCTCCTGAAAACCTGAAACTTGAAGATGAAAATAGAGAATATATTATTGTTGAAAAAAGGTTACTTAACGATGATGACAGTGTCTTGGAAGCGGTCTGTGGCTGAGCAAACTCCCGGGCCACAAAAAGGAGGACGAGAAAGAAGAAGGTTTGCTGATATAAAAAATATTTATAGAACTGTTATTATTTTGTTGTGGTGATTGAAATGCTATATTTTTGAGAAGACATATAGGTGCATTTGGGACATATATGTTGATTTGGTGTTTTAAAAACAAAGAAAAACAACTGTTAGTAGTTTAGATGACGAAGCGCAAATCGACATCAAAGAGGGGAAAGAAAATAGTATTTTCGAATAAAACCCTGAATTTTAGTTTTGTCTATCAAGCACAACCAGATTTACACAGTCATTGGTAAGTAGGAGTTACATAGAGGAGAACAACTATTTGAAAATGCTGTTGTTTATATTGAAACTATTTTAGGATTATTTGTCCTTTATCGCAGCTATAGCGCGACGACATCTTCCCTTGGGGTTACTAATGAATCTATCCTGTTTCCCAGACCTGTTTGTGATGTCTTGCCAATACCTGAGGGTGGGACAATGACCATAGCCCATAGGAGTTGCTAAGACAGCACAAATGGGTCTGTGACCAGGCTAAAATGAATCTGCTTTATAAGAACTAAAGACGTGAATGTGTTTTGCTTTACAGTAGTCACAGTGTGTTGGGGTCAGGGGTCGCAACCTTTGGCACCTCATAGTGCTGTCAACATGGCTTTAAAGATACTGGGTGAATCTCAGTTGTACTCCCTTGATTCCTTGCATCCTCTCTCCTTGCCCCCCCCCCCCCCCCCCCCACCCCCTTCTCAAAACCTTCCGATAGCCTTATGAAACCAGACTGATCTAACTGTAAGTCTCTCTGGATAAGACCGTCTGCTAAATGACTAAAATGTAAATGTAAAAATGTGACAATGTCACATTCTGTTTCACTTCACGAAACGTAAGCTCAGCGGTCAGTCTGGTTTCATGAGGCTATATAGATCCGAGGGGAGGACACTCACATCTTCTGCTCCAATGTGCTTTGAGAAGGAAACAAGGAGGGAGGGGCATGAGGAATCAAGTTATTACTATTGAGATTGACCCACTGACATTTTTTTTTATAATGAAGTACTCTTCTTGTGTCACTGCAGTCGCATGACTTGACAAATCTAACTGTTCCTGTGGACATTGTGCATAGACCTTGAACCCCCTTGGGAGGTACTTGTGTATGCTCACTGTAAAAAAAAAAAAAAAAAAAAAAACTATTTATTGCTTTTCAAAATATTATTTCATAATTGGTTTCTGGATCCTTCTTTAAACTGGGTGTGTAGTAAGTCAACTAGTTTGGAGCTTCGATCATGCAAATTAATATTCTTCACATCATTTCTAGCATTTATGGCTTTATAGTGGACTTTTAAAAGTGTATTATTTGACAAATTATTATCACAAATGTATAGCACAGTCAGAAGTTTAAAAGATGATCTGTGTTAACTGTATTGAGACCAATTCACCAACGTGTTTTAACGTAAATCACTATACCGACGGGAGGTTTAGACAAATCCTCTCGATGTCACCTAGCGCGCACTCTTAATTAGATAATACGGATATTAGATCACTTTCTCTTGTGTAACAATATTGATGATAAATTAATTCTCATTTCGCAATGTATGGATTTCGATAGGTCTATTGACATCACAGAATCGTCATCAAGTACAGAAAAACTGACTGATAGAACCGTTAAATTGGCCTTTTACCTATGCATTTAGACTGAATTTACATAACTAGGAATAGTTCAATTATAGTTATCATGTTATATAGCATATGTTACGTATTTGTTATATAACTATTGTAATAACATTGTAATAAAATAAAAAAATATGAATATTGGAGTTGTATGGTACAACTTATTTAAATTCAACCACTTGAAATCTATACATTAAATAATTTACAATTCATATTTAGAACTTTTTATTTATTTATTTTTTACAGTAATTGCATAGGTAAAACAGCCATTGGGAGGAGAAGCTTGTTTTAGCCTCACGTTCGTGCATAAGTACAGAAACTGTGACCATTAACAAAACCTGTGACACAAACGGGATGCGTTTCACTGTTAGATAATGATGTGTATAGGATTGAACCGAAACAGAGCCTGTGTTTCCAGTTAATTTGAATGACAAGAAGACAGTTATTTATGATACTGTAGGCTGCCTGTATTCCTGCAGGACTCCACTTCCTGCAGGAAGAGGAAGTGTACGTGGATCTACTCTCACAACTGTCTTTAAATAAGTCTTACTCTGATTTTTAAAGGGGATCATACCAATGTTATGATAACCTCCCCATCAAAATATGATACAGTTGCTGTCTAGCCTAAAGCAGCTTCATGTAATTTTAGTCTAGATTGTGTACATTTCCAGACAGCCCACTGCTTTTGTGGCAGTTGATGAACAGACAAAATAGAATAGTAATACATTTTGTTTGGCAGATCTGTACAGTGACTTTTTGGAAAGGACCAAATTGAACAATAGATTCCCAAAACTCTTAGGGACAAATCCTGACTGGAGGTCCATGCATGTTATTCAAACTTTTAAACAAATAATCTTACATGAATCAATCTTACACCATCACAGTAATAGCTTGGCATAAATAATGTTATGTTAGCTCAACAAAGAATTGTGAGTCAACTCAACATCCCCATGTATACAGTAGGGAGTCACACTACAACATGGCTTTTTCAGATTTCTGTTGATGAAAATGTGCCTTTTATTTGTACCAATGGTGTTTTTCTTCTTCAAAGTGCAATAGCTGGAACTTCTTCATGGGCATGCCCTGCCGTTCATTAGTGTGCGTCCCATTGGCACCCTAATCCTTATATAAAGCACTACTTTTGACCAGGGGGCCCTGGTTAAAAGTATTGCACTATAGAGAATAGGGTGCCAGTTAGGACGCATTCTAAGAGTTGTGTTTCGCAGTACTGCTTGAGTGTTGCTGCTTGAGATTCAACGTTTTTCTCTCTCTCTCTCTCTCTCTCTAGTTTCCAAATTCTGAATATGATGAGTCTTTTTGTCAGAAGGACCACAAAAACACATTTTGGAACAAGTAAAAAAAAATAAAAACAAAGAAATGAGTCCAAACAATGTTTACAGATTTAGTCTTTGGTTGTATGAGTTATCATCATTCTGTATGACTGTTGGCAATAAAACCGTGAATGTTCTTTTTTTTGTTTGATGAATAGTCACACTATTTTCCATGCAGTTCCACTGACTCCCTTTAAGCAGCGTGCTGTATATGTGCCTCAATGCACAGCAAACGTATGTAATGATAACATCAGGGATAACATCAATTGATTGTTTTATATCAAATGCTGTTTTCTACATACAGTATTCCGATTAATTGCATTCCAACTGAACCACTTTTAATGTGTAAAATGTACTGTTATGTCTGAAAAATATTTGTCTTATTTGAGAAGATTATGTTTATATTTGTCTTGAGCAATTGTCAGCTGAATAGATGAACTGAAAGTCTCTTTAGTTCAGTGGTCGATCTCCAAGGCATTCATAGTCGATCACCAAACATTTCTGTCAAAAACAATGATAAAATCTTGCGTTCCTATTTCATTTTTTTGTTTAGCGCTGTTGGCGGTAGGTGCACATGATTCCGCAGCCCTAGTGCCGGAAAGAAAAAGTGTTTCCATTTTGAACCTTTTCATGTGTCTGAAGGTGGAACTCCACGTACCCGGCAGGCCCAGAGACCAAATCAAGTGCCCCTATAGGCCTACCGCTGGCCAATCAGATAGCTCAGCTTACCGTGTCTGCAGTTTCCATCGAGCCATAGGCTGTAAAAAGAAGCTTCGAACGCACAGCAAAGTTGATACTGTGAGATTTCAAAACACTTAAAACCATGACTCGAGAGACTCGATGAATACAGCAAAGAGCTGCTGTTTTTACAACTAAGTTCATGTTTAAGTTGTTATTCAGCAACGTCAACACTTTGTTCAACACTTTTATAAACCATAAAATGTGCATTCTCCCTACTTCCACTCACGCTACAACCAGCACTGCAGCTGTAATGAATGAATACAACCAGCACTGCAGCTGTAATGAAGGAATACAACCAGCACTGCAGCTGTAATGAATGAATACAACCAGCACTGCAGCTGTAATGAATGAATACAACCAGCACTGCAGCTGTAATGAATGAATACAACCAGCACTGCAGCTGTAATGAATGAATACAACCAGCACTGCAGCTGTAATGAAGGAATACAACCAGCACTGCAGCTGTAATGAAGGAATACAACCAGCACTGCAGCTGTAATGAAGGAATACAACCAGCACTGCAGCTGTAATGAAGGAATACAACCAGCACTGCAGCTGTAATGAAGGAATACAACCAGCACTGCAGCTGTAATGAAGGAATACAACCAGCACTGCAGCTGTAATGAAGGAATACAACCAGCACTGCAGCTGTAATGAAGGAATACAACAATCACTGCAGCTGTAATGAAGGAATACAACCAGCACTGCAGCTGTAATGAAGGAATACAACCAGCACTGCAGCTGTAATGAAGGAATACAACCAGCACTGCAGCTGTAATGAAGGAATACAACCAGCACTGCAGCTGCAATGAAGGAATACAACCAGCACTGCAGCTGCAATGAAGGAATACAACCAGCACTGCAGCTGCAATGAAGGAATACAACCAGCACTGCAGCTGTAATGAATGAATACAACCAGCACTGCAGCTGTAATGAAGGAATACAACCAGCACTGCAGCTGTAATGAAGGAATACAACCAGCACTGCAGCTGTAATGAAGGAATACAACCAGCACTGCAGCTGTAATGAAGGAATACAACCAGCACTGCAGCTGTAATGAAGGAATACAACCAGCACTGCAGCTGTAATGAAGGAATACAACCAGCACTGCAGCTGTAATGAAGGAATACAACCAGCACTGCAGCTGTAATGAATGAATACAACCAGCACTGCAGCTGTAATGAAGGAGTACAACCAGCACTGCAGCTGTAATGAAGGAATACAACCAGCACTGCAGCTGTAATGAAGGAATACAACCAGCACTGCAGCTGTAATGAAGGAATACAACCAGCACTGCAGCTGTAATGAAGGAATACAACCAGCACTGCAGCTGTAATGAAGGAGTACAACCAGCACTGCAGCTGTAATGAAGGAGTACAACCAGCACTGCAGCTGTAATGAATGAATACAACCAGCACTGCAGCTGTAATGAAGGAATACAACCAGCACTGCAGCTGTAATGAAGGAGTACAACCAGCACTGCAGCTGTAATGAAGGAATACAACCAGCACTGCAGCTGTAATGAAGGAGTACAACCAGCACTGCAGCTGTAATGAAGGAGTACAACCAGCACTGCAGCTGTAATGAAGGAATACAACCAGCACTGCAGCTGTAATGAAGGAATACAACCAGCACTGCAGCTGTAATGAAGGAATACAACCAGCACTGCAGCTGTAATGAAGGAATACAACCAGCACTGCAGCTGTAATGAAGGAATACAACCAGCACTGCAGCTGTAATGAAGGAATACAACCAGCACTGCAACTGTAATGAAGGAGTACAACCAGCACTGCAGCTGTAATGAAGGAATACAACCAGCACTGCAGCTGTAATGAAGGAATACAACCAGCACTGCAGCTGTAATGAAGGAATACAACCAGCACTGCAGCTGTAATGAAGGAATACAACCAGCACTGCAGCTGTAATGAAGGTATACAACCAGCACTGCAGCTGTAATGAATGAATACAACCAGCACTGCAGCTGTAATGAAGGAATACAACCAGCACTGCAGCTGTAATGGAGTACAACCAGCACTGCAGCTGTAATGAAGGAGTACAACCAGCACTGCAGCTGTAATGAAGGAATACAACCAGCACTGCAGCTGTAATGAAGGAATACAACCAGCACTGCAGCTGTAATGGAGTACAACCAGCACTGCAGCTGTAATGAAGGAGTACAACCAGCACTGCAGCTGTAATGAAGGAGTACAACCAGCACTGCAGCTGTAATGAAGGAATACAACCAGCACTGCAGCTGTAATGAAGGAATACAACCAGCACTGCAGCTGTAATGAAGGAGTACAACCAGCACTGCAGCTGTAATGAAGGAATACAACCAGCACTGCAGCTGTAATGAAGGAGTAGCAAAGTGTTTCAATAAGCTTGCGTTGTTATTATTAGCAGCTTGTCTTTTTTAATATCAAGGAATATTTCACTTTCTCTGGTCATAGGACTAACAACATGAATTGGTGCATGAGACAGAAATAATGCAGCGCTACTTGAGTTTCACCATCAGCTGGAAGATTATGTCTCCTTTTCTTAGCGGAGGGATGGTGAGTTAGGTGAGAGCCAGCCTCCTTGCTGCTCCCTCCTTCCCCTCAGACTGACCATCAGATACAGGCCATCAGTACAGTAAAAAATATATAATTATTATGTCACTCAGCTGTGCCTCACAAGTAATACATCAAATTATCTATTACCAGTCTGATCATATACCTAAAATGTTGAAATATAATTTTAGAATGTCCTGCGAAAAACAACATTGGCAGGGCAATTCAAGCATAGCCAATATACAGTGATAATGTATTGGGCCTATAGCTTACTGCACCTCATTGATACAGTACTGTTTTTAATTGGTTAATGTTGCATAGGCTTACATTTTTGAAGTCATGTAAATAAAAAATCTGAGCGGTTTCCTTTTGGACTCAGAAATTGGTCTGGACTCAGAAAAGGTTGGTGACCACTGCTTTAGTACATAGCAGCAGAGGGTGGTGCCCTGCAACCTCCAGTCAACACTTCAACCTGGTTTAGCACTGCTACAGGGAAGCTTCACTTCAACCTGGTTTAGCACTGCTACAGGGAAGCTTCACTTCAACCTGGTTTAGCACTGCTACAGGGAAGCTTCACTTCAACCTGGTTTAGCACTGCTACAGGGAAGCTTCACTTCAACCTGGTTTAGCACTGCTACAGGGAAGCTTCACTTCAACCTGGTTTAGCACTGCTACAGGGAAGCTTCACTTCAACCTGGTTTAGCACTGCTACAGGGAAGCTTCACTTCAACCTGGTTTAGCACTGCTACAGGGAAGCTTCCATGAGCTCATAGACATATTAAGAGTTAAATTATGCTACAGTACAGGTAGTAGCATAATGTTGAGCAAATAATCTGGTTAAATACAATCGTTTTACACAATAAAACAAATAGCATGCTACCATTGTATAATTAAGCAATAATGCCCGAGGGGGTGTGGTATATGGTCAATATACCACGGCTAAGGGCTGTTCTTAGGCACGATGAGTGCTTGGATACAGCCCTTAGCCTTATATTGGCCATATACCACAAAAACTCCCAAGGTGCCTTATTGCTATTATAAACTGGTTACCAACTTAATTAGAGCAGTAAAAATAAATGTCTTGTCATACCCATGGTATACGGTCTGATATACCACGGCTGTTGGCCAATCAGCATTCAGAGCTCGAACCACACAGTTTATAATGTAGAGTAACAGTATTTAGGGAAAACTGTACACATATGTCAAAGTATGACAAACAAAAAAATTATAAATAGCTTTTTTCAAGAGTTACATTTACAATTCATGTAAAATAGCCATCTGTTTACCATCCCAGCCCACCATGCGTGCTTTACAGGGCCTACAGTATAGTGGCAGTCTACGTCTCCACTGTAGTTTATGGCCTAGATTCAATTCGGACCGCGGAATATCTGCGTTATAGAGCGATTTGACATTTAATGGTAATTAAACATATGCAGCATTTACCATGAATGCAGTCTCTGCGAATGCAGAAAACGTTACCTTTAAAAGGTGCCGAATTTAATCTAGCCCTATATCTCGACTGCACAGTCTTTATCTGGTCTGGACCGTTTCTGGACCCTCTACCCTCACAGAGAGGAAGAGCCAAGTGCTTGTTTGTGGTTATGAAGTAATTCGGCTAAATATACTGAACAAAAATAGAAACGCATCATACGTACTGCCAAATTTTCTATGACGACGTTGAAGGCGGCTTATGGTAGAGAAATTAACATTAAATTGTCTGGCAACAGCTCTGGTGGACATTCCTGCAGTCAGCATGCCAGCATGCCATTCCTGCAGTCAGCATGCCAATTGCACACTACCCTCAAAACTGCACATTTTAGAGTGGCCTTTTAGTGTCCCCAGCACAAGGTGCACCTGTGTAATGATCATGCTGTTTAATCAGCTTCTTGATATGCTACACCTGTTAGGTGGATGGATTATCTTGGCAAAGGATAAATGCTCACTAACAGGGATGTAAACACATTGGTGTGCAAAATTTAAGAGAAATAAGCTTTTTGTGTGCATGGAAAATTTTGGGTCTCTTACTTCAGCTCATGAAACATGGGGCCAACACTATGCATGTTGCGTTTATATATTTTTTCAGTATAGTTACATTATAGTCCTTCAATGTCTCTCCATCCTATGCACAGCATAGGGCTACAATGTCTCGCGTTGCCACACTTCGTAGTCTCTTGTGTCCACTCAGATTGATTCGGATATGGAGGGTCAGGGCCCAGAAAACCTCAACCCTCCTCTCCATTGGCCACATTGACGCACGATGATGTTGTACTCTTTATCAAGGTCTGTGCCACTATAATATTCCGACTACTGTCCCTGTCCTTCTGCTGCTCATCTGCCCTGCTGTGGTTGTTAGGATTATTATGGGCTGTGCTCCTGCTGTGCTCCTGCTGTGCTCCAGCTGTGCTCCTGCTGTGCTCCAGGTTATTGGGCTTATTGGGCTCACCGCTAATGGAGACCTTCCCCTTCATCAGACAGCCACAGACCAAGCTAAAGAAGGCTCTCCTCATCTCCCTGCTGGCCAAGGTGTAGATAACAGGGTTCATGGCAGAGTTGAGCACGGCCAGGGCTATGAAGTAGTCGGCCTTGTAGAGGATGGCGCAGCAGCGGTGCTCGCAGGCCACATCGATGAGGAGGAGGACGAAGATGGGCATCCAGCATGCAATGAAGACGCCGACCACGATGATGACAGTACGGAGGAGGGTCATGGAGTGCTCTGAGTTTGAATGCTTCGTCACATTGCGACTGCTGGATAGATAGAACGACAGAGTGATAAATAGAACCATACATAGAACGATGGATGGATGCATGGACACTGGCCACCCATCTATCCAAGACAGAAGACAAAAAAACAAGTAACCAACATATAGATAGCATCAATACACACCTGGTCCTCAGCAACATATAGATAGCATCAATACACACCTGGTCTTCAGCAACATATAGATAGCATCAATACACACCTGGTCCTCACCAACATATAGATAGCATCAATACACACCTGGTCTTCACCAACATATAGATAGCATCAATACACACCTGGTCTTCACCAACATATAGATAGCATCAATACACACCTGGTCTTGACCAACATATAGATAGCATCAATACACACCTAGTCCTCACCAACATATAGATAGCATCAATACACACCTGGTCCTCAGCAACATATAGATAGCATCAATACACACCTGGTCCTCACCAACATATAGATAGCATCAATACACACCTGGTCCTCAGCAACATATAGATAGCATCAATACACACCTGGTCCTCAGCAACATATAGATAGCATCAATACACACCTGGTCCTCACCAACATATAGATAGCATCAATACACACCTGGTCCTCAGCAACATATAGATAGCATCAATACACACCTGGTCCTCAGCAACATATAGATAGCATCAACACACACCTGGTCCTCAGCAACATATAGACAGCATCAATACACACCTGGTCCTCACCAACATATAGATAGCATCAATACACACCTGGTCCTCAGCAACATATAGATAGCATCAATACACACCTGGTCCTCAGCAACATATAGATAGCATCAATACACACCTGGTCCTCAGCAACATATAGATAGCATCAATACACACCTGGTCCTCACCAACATATAGATAGCATCAATACACACCTGGTCCTCAGCAACATATAGATAGCATCAATACACACCTAGTCCTCAGCAACATATAGATAGCATCAATACACACCTGGTCCTCAGCAACATATAGATAGCATCAATACACACCTGGTCCTCAGCAACATATAGATAGCATCAATACACACCTGGTCCTCACCAACATATAGATAGCATCAATACACACCTGGTCCTCAGCAACATATAGATAGCATCAATACACACCTGGTCCTCAGCAACATGTACAGTGCCTTGCAAAAGTATTCATCCCCTTGGCGCTTTTCCTATTTTGTTGCATTACAACCTGCAATTTAAATAGATTTTTATTTGGATTTCATTTAATGAACATAGATAAAATAGTCCAAATTGGTGAGGTGAAATGAAAAAAAATACTTGTTTAAAAAAATTGGAACAAAAAAAAAACTCAAAAGTGGTGCGTGCATATGTATTCACCCCCTTTGCTACGAAGCCCCAAAATAAGATCTGGTGCAACCAATTACCTTCAGAAGTCACATAATTAGTTAAATAAAGTCCACCTGTGTGCAATCTAAGTGTCACATGATCTCAGTATATATACACCTGTTCTGAAAGGCCCCAGAGTCTGCAACACCACTAAGCAAGGTGCACCACTAAGCAAGCGGCACCATGAAGACCAAGGAGCTCTCCAAACAGGTCAGGGATGAAGTTGTGGAGAAGTACAGATAACGGGTTTGGTTATAAAAAAAATATCCGAAACTTTGAACATCCCACGGAGCACTATTAAATCCATTATAAAAAAATGGAAAGAATATGGCACCACAAACCTGCCAAGAGAGGGCCGCCCACCAAAACTCACGGACCAGGCAAGGAGGGTATTAATCAGAGAGGCAACAAAGAGACCAAAGATAACCCTGAAGGAGCTGCAAAGTTCCACAGCGGAGATTGGAGTACCTGTCCATAGGACCACTTTAAGCTGTACACTCCACAGAGCTAGGCTTTACGGAAGAGTGGCCAGAAAAAAAGCCATTGCTTAAAGAAAAAAATAAGCAAACATGTTTGGTGTTCACCAAAAGGCATGTGGGAGACTTCCCAAACATATGGAAGAAGGTACTCTGGTCAGATGAGACTACAATTGAGCTTTTTGGCCATCAAGGGAAACGCTCTCATCACCCGAGAACAAAATCCCCACAGTGAAGCATGGTGGTGGCAGCATCATGCTGTGGGGATGTTTTTCATCGTCAGGGACTGGGAAACTGGTCAGAATTGAAGGAATGATGGATGGCGCTAAATACAGGGAAATTCTTGCGGGAAACCTGTTTCAGTCTTCCAGAGATTTGAGACTGAGATGGGGGTTCACCTTCTAGCAGGACAATGACCCTAAGCATACTGCTAAAGCAACACTTGAGTGGTTTAAGGGGAAACATTTAAATGTCTTGGAATGGCCTAGTCAAAGCCCAGACCTCAATCCAATTGAGAATCTGTGGTATGACTTGCTGTACACCAGCGGAACCCATCCAACTTGAAGGAGCTGGAGCAGTTTTGCCTTGAAGAATGGGCAAACATCCCAGTGGCTAGATGTGCCAAGCTTATAGAGACACACCCCAAGAGACTTGCAGCTGTAATTGCTGCAAAAGGTGGTTCTACAAAGTATTGACTTTGGGGGGGTGAATAGTTATGCTCGCTAAAGTTCTGTTTTTTTGTCTTATTTCTTGTTTGTTTCACAATAAAAAAATATTTTTCAACTTCAAAGTGGTAGGCATGTTGTGTAAATCAAATGATACAACCCCCCAAAAATATATTTTAATTCCAGGTTGTAAGGCAACAAAATAGGAAAAATACCAGGGGGGTGAATACTTTCGCAAGCCACTGTAGATGCGCAGACAGACAGACAGACAGACAGACAGACAGACAGACAGACAGACAGACAGACAGACAGACAGACAGGCCAATCAATCACCATAAGATAGCATCAATGCATACCTGGTCCTCACCAACATGTAGATGCGTATGTACAGGACGGACATGGCCAGCAGCAAGGCCATGAAGATGATGATGCAGAAGGCCACGTACTTCTTGGTATAGAGTGGTAGGACTGTGGAGCAGTCAGGGAGGTTGTCCAAGCAGTTCCACCCCAGGATGGGCAATGCTCCCAGGGATATCGCTATGAGCCAGCAGGTCCCTATGAGCAAGAACACCCTGTAATTCTTATTGGCGTCGTAGGGCCTCATTTTAATCATGGTCAGATGTCTCTCTATAGCTATAGCCAGGAGACTGAATGTGGAAGCCCCCAGGGCTACAAACATGCTCCCTTCCCTCACAAACCACAACACTGGGGACAGGTGAAGGGTCTTCTCCCCTGACATGAGGAGGTTGACGATATAAGCCACCCCAGCCAGAAGGTCACACAATGCCAGGTTGGCTATGAAGAAGTACATGCGGTTGTGGAACTTGTGGTTTTTCCATATTGCTACTAGAACAATCAGGTTTTCCAGGATTATGAAGCAACAGATGATGAGGAACACGATGGTTTTAGCATCCAAGGTGACGCCACCACCTGTGATTTTTCCATTCTGACGGTTTTCCAGCTTCCCTGTGTAGTTATAGTGGATATATATCTGCTTGTTCATCGTCTCTGGTTGTCAAGATGTTATTCCACAAATGTCCAGCAGAGATCAGTAAAGAGGCGTATTAAAAGTCCTGTTTAGAGTGAGATCGACGAATATCCCACCTTTTACAGCTGAGTTGAAAGTGATGGACCAGCTAGATTTAAAAAAAAAAAGTGGATTATTAACACTTTCGTTTTATTTAATCCCTCTCTCTTGATCGAAAATCAATGAGTGCATCTGGGTAGCATCTATCCGGAATTGAGACGTTTATTATCCAGAGTTGCTGCCCTAGAAAAATATTTGATTTCGTCTATGATTGAAGTATACTATCATTTAAATCTTAGTGTCAATTCAAAGGCTCTCGACAAGCACACCCTTTGTTCTTAATGTGTTTAACCACAAAATAACATACAACCAGGAAAAATACAATTCATCTAATTAATGTAATTTCACAGAATTATGTTACATTTCAAATAAAGATAAAAATAAAATGTGATTTTAAGATTATCTATAGTTTATACTGGCGACTATAGCCAACAAAATATATGTTTAATCATAGTTTTTAATATAGCCTATTGAAACGAATTAGAATCCCGTACAGCTATAGATGTAAATAGTAAAGACTCGCCTTCAGATGCTGTAGTCTAGAGCCGATTTCAGAGATCCTTTCCAGCGGCGCGCGACAGTTACTCGACTTCATCCAAGCTTCTTTTATATAATTTCATAGTTTTACATTTCTTCAAGTGGTGGTGATAAATCCTCTTCATTTAGTAATAATACGAGTCTACAACGTTATTCCTTCACCCCCAAGTTCTTCTTGCAGAAGTTTCAGTATTTTTCTTTCCACATTTCTCTACATGTGTACTGAAGTAGCCTACCTACCACTCTGTCTTCCATTTCTGACTAATGGCTGAAGGCACACCCCCTCCCTTCCAGAGAGAGACTGACGGGAAAACTTGGGAGGGCTGTATTGACAAGAAGACTGCAGACATTATTAAAGACATGCATTACTCAAAGTAATTTGGATCAATATTGAGTCCAGTATTTTGATCATGGTAGGATACAGCTACCATGATACAATGTAGGCGTCGTTGTAAATAAGAATTTGTTCTTAACTCACTTGCCTAGTTAAATGAAGATTAAATCAATTTAAAAAACAGCTCAAAAGAACAAGGCCCTCACACTCTTAAAGCTCGCAATGCACTGCTTTATTGACAACGTTTATATCCTAAACAGGTCTTCCTCAGGTTAAAAAAAAACACAGCTCAAACCATTGTTTCTATAAAAGATTGGAGACAGGCGCAGGAATACGTAATTGGTGGTTTTAATACTCCACCCAAAAATACAACATGCCATGAAAGGCACATGGACGAAGCCCAAAACAAACACCTGTACAAAAACAGGGATGTAACCCGAACAAAAAAGCGAAGTAAAACCTCTAGTAAATACACGGGACGAGACCCGTAATAACAAGTGCAGAACAATACACGGGATGAGACCCGTAATAACAAGTGCACAACAATACACGGGACGAGACCCGTAATAACAATACACGGGACGAGACCCGTAATAACAAGTGCACAACAATACACCGGACGAGACCCGTAATAACAATACACGGGACGAGACCCGTAATAACAATACACGGGACGAGACCCGTAATAACAATACACGGGACGAGACCCGTAATAACAAGTGCAGAACAATACACGGGATGAGACCCGTAATAACAAGTGCACAACAATACACGGGACGAGACCCGTAATAACAATACACGGGACGAGACCCGTAATAACAAGTGCACAACAATACACCGGACGAGACCCGTAATAACAAGTGCACAACAATATACGGGACGAGACCCATAATAACGAGTACACAATACACGCAGCACGAAAGCCGGAACAACAAAGCACAGGTACTCACAAGACCAACGGACATGGGAACAACAACCAACAAGACAATGATGAACAGAGGGCACATATAGAAAAGGACTAATCAGGGGAATTGGAATCAGGTGTGCGTAATGAGACAGTCCAGTGACGCCTAGAGCGGGAATCCGTGACAGTAGGCTACAATATAGGTGACCAAGCACCACTTTTCACAGCCTGGTCTCATAGACTAGACGTAACATAGTAAATGTAAATTCAGGAAACTCAAATTAGTATGATACGTTAATTAGCAACTTTGCAACTACTTCGCATGTTAGCTAACCCAAACCTTAAACCTTTAACCTAACTCCTAACCCTAAACTTAACCCCTAACCATAACCCCTAACAGCAGTGTTAGCCACCTCAGCCAGATTATAAACTCTCCAGAATCATAACTGATTATAAACTCTCCAAAATTTCAATTAAAAATAATGTCTTACATGACTCTTAGATTACCTACTCACTTTAAACTATTTGATAACTTATAACAATGTTATAACTGTTTTATAATTAATGTTCCTGAACCCTGAACAGCTGGAACTGTTTTCCCAAACAGAGAAAACTAGAGAAGACCCACAAAGGCCTGTTCTAAAGACTTCCACACCAAACCAATGTTATAAACATCATATGGTGTGACTTTAAAATAGCCCTCTCACTGTGCTGCAACAGCAGGTTCTGCTCTGCCTTGTGGTAAAGGCGTATACCTTTGGCAAAGGGGAGGGCTATGGCATGCTAAGAGAGGGGGGAGACAGGCAGATAAAGAGACAGAGAGAGACAGAGACAGAGACAGAGACAGAGACAGAGACAGAGACAGAGACAGAGAGAGAGAGAGAGAGAGAGAGAGAGAGAGAGAGAGAGAGAGAGAGAGAGAGAGAGAAAGAAAGAAAGAAAGAAAGAAAGAAAGAAAGAAAGAAAGAAAGAAAGAAAGAAATTGAGGGAAACAGAGAGAGAGAGATATCTGTTAGGCGAAATACTGCAGTGTGCAGTAACAGCAGCAAGATGTGTGGCCCGTTGCCATGAGAAAAGGGCAACCAGTGGAGAACAAACAACATTGTAAATGCAACCTATATTTATCTGTTTTTTTATTTTCCCTTTCATACTTCAACTACTTGCACATTGTTACAACACCTGTACATAGCCAATAATATAACATTTGAAATGTATATATTCTTTAAAAACTTTTGAGAGTGTAATGTTTAGTAAAGTTTCACTTATTTATTTCCCTTTTGTTTATTGTCTATTCCATTCGCTTTGGCAATGCAAACATATGTTTCCCATGCCAATAAAGCCCCTTTGAATTAAATTGAGAGAGAGCGAGAGAGAGAGAGAGAGAGGAAGAGTCTGGCCGAAAGTTTGGTGACATTTACTGCTTCCTCTCATTGATGAACTGAAATGTTACCTACAGTGATCGCTCCCTAAGCACAGCAAATCAGTTAACACAGTTCATAGTGTAGATGATTTTGCAGCAGGAATCTACCCCTCCCTTTGCCAGTCCTCTCCAGGCTACTCTCTCCTCTAACCTTCTGCCATCCCAGGAACCCCCCTCCCTCTCTCCCCCAGCCTGTCCCAGGCTACTCTCTCCTTCTGCCATCCCAGGAACCCCCCTCCCTCTCTCCCCCAGCCTGCCCCAGGCTACTCTCTCCTCTAACCTTCTGCCATCCCAGGAACCCCCCTCCCTCTCTCCCCCAGCCTGCCCCAGGCTACTCTCTCCTCTCTCCTTCTGCCATCCCAGGAACCCCCCTCCCTCTCTCCCCCAGCCTGCCCCAGGCTACTCTCTCCTCTAACCTTCTGCCATCCCAGGAACCCCCCTCCCTCTCTCCCCCAGCCTGCCCCAGGCTACTCTCTCCTCTAACCTTCTGCCATCCCAGGAACCCCCCTCCCTCTCTCCCCCAGCCTGTCCCAGGCTACTCTCTCCTCTAACCTTCTGCCATCCCAGGAACCCCCCTCCCTCTCTCCCCCAGCCTGCCCCAGGCTACTCTCTACTCTAACCTTCTGCCATCCCAGGAACCCCCTTCCCTCTCTCCCCCAGCCTGTCCCAGGCTACTCTGTCCTCTAACCTTCTGCCATCCCAGGAACCCCCCTCCCTCTCTCCCCCAGCCTGTCCCAGGCTACTCTCTCCTCTAACCTTCTGCCATCCCAGGAACCCCCCTCCCTCTCTCCCCCAGCCTGTCCCAGGCTACTCTCTCCTCTAACCTTCTGCCATCCCAGGAACCCCCCTCCCTCTCTCCCCCAGCCTGCCCCAGGCTACTCTCTACTCTAACCTTCTGCCATCCCAGGAACCCCCTTCCCTCTCTCCCCCAGCCTGTCCCAGGCTACTCTGTCCTCTAACCTTCTGCCATCCCAGGAACCCCCCTCCCTCTCTCCCCCAGCCTGTCCCAGGCTACTCTCTCCTCTAACCTTCTGCCATCCCAGGAACCCCCCTCCCTCTCTCCCCCAGCCTGTCCCAGGCTACTCTCTCCTTCCCATGCAGTTCACCTACATAGCTAACAGGTACTGTCCCATCTCAAAACCATCCCTGACGCCTCCCTTGACCCACTGCAATTTGCCTACAGAGCTAACAGGTCTGTGGGCAATGCTGTCAACATTGGCCTATACTGCATCCTCAAACACCTCGATAACCCAAAGAAATATGCAAGGATATTGTTTGTGGACTTTAGCTCTATGTTCAATACCATCATCCCAGAACTGCTACAAGACAAACTTTCCCAGCTGAATGTGCCCAGCTCCATCTGTCAGTGGATCACTGACTTCCCGACCAATAGGACGCAACATGTGAAGCTGGGAAAACACTTTTCAGCACCGGAGCGCAACAAGGATGCATGCTCTCACCTCTACACTACTCACTCTACACCAATGACTGCACCTCCAACAACATATCTCAAATCAAATCAAAGTTTATTTGTCACGTGCGCCGAATACAACAGGTGTAGACCTTACAGTGAAATGCTTACTTACAGGCTCTAACCAATAGTGCAAAAAAGGTATTAGGTGAAAAATAGGTAAGTAAAGAAATAAAACAACAGTAAAAAGACAGGCTATATACAGTAGCAAGGCTATAAAAGTAGCGAGGCTACATACAGACACCGGTTAGTCAGACTGATTGAGGTAGTATGTACTGTACACGTAGATATGGTTACATACTACCTCAATCAGCCTGACTAACCGGTGTCTGTATGAAGCCTCACCACATTTATAGCCTCGCTACTGTATATAGCCTGTCTTTTACTGTCTGTCAAACTACTCAGGTTTGCAGATGACACCAGATTGGTTGGTCTTGTCACCAACGGAGATGAGTCCATATACCGTGCAGAGATCGAGTGGCCTGGTGCAGTTCCAATAACCTGGAACTCAAAACAGACAAAACTGTGTAAATGGTGGTTGACTTCAGAAAATTCCCCCCCCCCCACCACCATCAAATTCATGGGGACTATCATCTCCCACAACTTCACAGCTTCTAGTGGGAAGACAACATCACAGCCTCAAGTGGGAGGACAACATCACAGCCTCTAGTAGGAGGACAACATCACAGCCTCAAGTGGGAGGACAACATCACAGCCTCAAGTGGGAGGACAACATCACAGCCTCAAGTGGGAGGACAACATCACAGCCTCAAGTGGGAGGACAACATCACAGCCTCAAGTGGGAGGACAACATCACAGCCTTAAGTGGGAGGACAACGTCACAGCCTCTAGTGGGAGGACACCGTCACAGCCTCAAGTGGGAGGACAACATCACAGCCTCTAGTGGGAGGACAACATCATAGTCTCAAGTGGGAGGACAACGTCACAGCCTCTAGTAGGAGGACAACATCACAGCCTCTAGTAGGAGGACAACATCACAGCCTCAAGTGGGAGGACACCGTCACAGCCTCTAGTAGGAGGACAACATCATAGTCTCAAGTGAGAGGACAACGTCACAGCCTCTAGTAGGAGGACAACATCACAGCCTCTAGTAGGAGGACAACATCACAGCCTCAAGTGGGAGGACACCGTCACAGCCTCTAGTAGGAGGACAACATCACAGCCTCTAGTAGGAGGACAACATCACAGCCTCAAGTGGGAGGACACCGTCACAGCCTCTAGTAGGAGGACAACATCATAGTCTCAAGTGGGAGGACAACGTCACAGCCTCTAGTAGGAGGACAACATCACAGCCTCTAGTAGGAGGACAACATCACAGCCTCAAGTGGGAGGACAACGTCACAGCCTCTAGTAGGAGGACAACATCATAGTCTCAAGTGGGAGGACAACGTCACAGCCTCTAGTAGGAGGACAACATCACAGCCTCAAGTGGGAGGACACCGTCACAGCCTCTAGTAGGAGGACAACATCATAGTCTCAAGTGGGAGGACACCGTCACAGCCTCTAGTAGGAGGACAACATCACAGCGGTCACCAAGAAAGCACACCAGTGATGTACTACAGAAAACAAAAAATCTCACTGTCATTTCTGATCCTGTTTTACACCTTAAATTGTTGAGTCCATCCTCACCTCCTCCATCGGTGTCGGGTCTGGGTCTGCGTCTGCCCGCTGCAAGGGCAAACTGCAACACATTGTCCGGTCTGCAGAAAGGGTCAGCTTCTGCCACCTGCCCTGCATCGAGGTCCTGCACGACTTCAGGGCAAGGAAGAGTTCAGGAAAGATCATCGCCAACCCCTCCCACCCCGGTCACACCTTCCTCCAAAAATTCCCCTCTGGCAGGCGGTTCAGGTCACTCATAACCAAAACCTCCCGTCACCTGAAAAGTTTCCTCCCTCAGGCTGTGGCCCTCACCAACCAGCCTTCTGGCCCATAGAGACTATAGAACTATGCAATCTATGCTGCACACCACATCAAGCCATCGCTAGTGCTGAGCGATTAGCGTTTTTAAACAACTAATTGACTGACGTCGGTTCAATTATTTTAATTCCATTTCTTTCATTTTTTTCCCCTTGAGCTCAATGAGCACATTACCACAGTTTCTCTAGAGATAAATCATAAGACCAGCATCCTGGAGTCGCCTCTTCACTGTTGACGTTGAGACTGGTGTTTTGCGGGTACTATTTAATGAAGCTGCCAGTTGAGGACTTGTGAGGCGTCTGTTTCTCAAACTAGACACTTTAATGTACTTGTCCTCTTGCTCAGTTGTGCACTGGGGCCTCCCACTCCTCTTTCTATTCTGGTTAGAGCCAGTTTGCGCTGTTCTGTGAAGGGAGGAGTACACAGCGTTGTTCGAAATCTTCCGTTTCTTGGTAATTTCTCGCATGGAATTGCCTTCATTTCTCAGAACAAGAATAGACTGACGAGTTTCAGAAGAAAGTTATTTGTTTCTGGCCATTTTGAGCCTGTAATTGAACCCACAAATGCTGATGCTCCAGATACTCAACTAGTCTAAAGAAGGCCAGTTTTAATGCTTCTTTAATCAGGACAATAGTTTTCAGCTGTGCTAACATAATTGCAAAAGGGTTTTCTAATGATCAATAGCCTATTAAAATGATTAACTAGGGGGGTGCCATTTCGACATAGCACAAAATCGTACCCAATTTAAACGGCCTCGTACTCAATTCTTGCTCGTACAATATGCATATTATTCTCACTATTGGATAGAAAACACTCTCTAGTTTCTAAAACCGTTTGAATTATGTCTGTGGGTGAAACAGAACTCTTTCTGCAGCGAAATCCATGACAGGAACTGCGAAGGTCTGAAAACTAGGCTCTGCTCTCAGATCAGTTTAAAGCTCTGTATGTATCCTATGGGTCGACATGAACTGCACCCGCCTTCCCCTGGATGTCAGTAACCAATGAGAAGTGGAATGGACTTTCTACGTAGTTCTCAGAGTTTATAAAAGGCCAAGGAACGAGGGGACCTCTCTTTTCAACGCTCGCCATGACGCAAAGCAAGACCTCAGGATGGCATTTTGAAACGCTCAGTTATCGACCTTAGATATATCCGTCTGTAATTTAATTCGATATAGGTGTTAGAAACATAATAACGAAGTTATTTTAAACCGAGTTATATCAGTTTATGCGAGTATATTGCTATTTTCGGAATTTCCTTAGTATTGAGTTTGAGGATTTGGGCATGCTGTGGCCACATAGCTACTGTTAGCTGCTACTTCCGAAGTTGAACACGACGTTTTACAACCAAGCAACAATTCTTTTGGACAAAGGACCACTTGGTCAAGATTCTGATGGAAGCTCGTCCAAAAGTAAGAGCTATTTATGATGTTATTCCGTATTTATGTGGAAAAATGTAAACGGATTTGTCCGCCATTATTGCGGCACTAGTCTGGCTGTAACGCACACTGTATGTCTAGTAACGTTAATTTAAAAAATCTAACTCAGCGGTTGCATTAATAACTAATGCATCTTTCATTTGATGTCTAACCTGTATTTTTTAGTCAAGTTTACGATTATTTATTGATTAGACTAGGTGCCTTTCCAAGATGGCGCCGGCCAGAATGCATGACCTGTTGCTTCTAATCACATTGTATAACCACGATTTGTGCTGCTAAATATGCACATTTTCGAACAAAACCTATATGGATTGTGTAATATGATGTTACAGGACTGTCATCTGAAGAATTCTGAGAAGGTTAGTGGAAAATTATTTTATTTTGGTGGTGAATACGTTATCGCTATGTTTGGCTGGAATCAATGCTGTTGTCTGGTTTGCTATTGTGGTAAGCTAATATAACGATATATTGTGTTTTCGCTGTAAAACACTTAGAAAATCTGAAATATTGTCTTGATTCACAAGATCTGTGTCTTTCATCTGCTGCATGCTGTGTATTTTTAAGAAATGTTTTATGATGAGTAATTAGCTAATACACGATGGTCTCTGTAGTTATTCTAGTCATTTTAGTGAGAGTTGTGATGGGGGCTGCAATTGTAAACTATGATTTATACCTGAAATATGCACATTTTTCTAACAAAACCTATGCTATACAATAAATATGTTATCAGACTGTCATCTGATGAGGTTGTTTCTTGGTTAGTGGCTATTTATATCTTTATTTGGTCGAATTTGTGATAGCTACTGATGCAGTAAGAAAATGGTGGAGTTTGGGAGTGGTGTCTTTTGCTAACGTGGTTAGCTAATAGATTTACATATTTTGTCTTCCCTGTAAAACATTTTAAAAATCAGAAATGATGGCTTTATTCACAAGATCTGTATCTTTCATTTGGTGTCTTGGACTTGTGATTTCATGAACATTTTATTATATGATATCCCTGTGGCTTTAGGCTAGGCTATGCTAGTCAGCTTTTGTGATGGGGGGGATCCCGGATCCGGGTTTGGGAGGTGTTAGAGTTTTAACTTGGATTAGCTAACACAACGTGCCATTGGAAGACAGGAGTGATGGTTGCTGATAATGGGCCTCTACGCCTTTGTAGATATTCCATTCAAAATCTGCCGTTTCCAGCTACAATAGTCATTTACAACATTAACAATGTCTACACTGTATTTCTGATCAATTTGATGTTATTTTAATGGACAAAAAAGGACATTTCTAAGTCACCCCAAACTTTTGAACGGTAGTGTATATTTTTTTTAACTCATTCACTCTGTTGAGAGTTAGAATAGTAGAATACACAAGGTGCAATTTTTGAATTTGGTTGTGCATCAGTAGTTTTACTCTTATCATGTCAGTCACTGATAGTCAGTCAATTAGCCCATGTCAGCTAACATTTTTAGATTGTTAAGATAGTTTTGCGGTCTTCTATATTAACTTGTTATCATGGTCGAATTACCAGCCGGAGGGCCCCTATTGATTTTGTTAGTCAGTCTCACTCAGATATATTAAAAACAGCTAACATTTCTCTCCACCACATGACAAAATGAGAAGAATTGAGCCAACATGCTTTTAAACTGCAACACTTGCTCTAAACCCCATGGCAAAATCAGTTTTGGTTCTTAAATCATAACGAATAAAAGGGGGAAGGGCCTGATCCTAGATCAGCACTCCTACCCTGAGACGCTTTGTGAATACGGACTACAGCGTCCAGCAGCAGCAGCGTACTAGGCCTGTGATCCTCCTGGCTTTGAGGACTTGACCTGCAGGCTACAGGAAGGATGGGAAGGGCAGGCAACATGGTGATGTAACAGCACCAGTGATGTAGAGAGGGAACACCAGAACACACGGGATGGGGATGTTTATTACCATGTGAGAGCCTCTGAGCTGAAGGATGCCTGGTTTAGTGAAAAGGTCATCTCGCTTGCCAGACTCAAGGCACTCCACGGCACCTTTGGGAAGAGACTGGTGGTTTCAACATGGAATGATACAGTGGTAACTTTACTATAATGCAGGTTTTGTAGCGTCATCTAAGCATAGATGCTCTTGAAAAGCAAAGTATGCAGATTTACACCAAACAACAACACATAGGTTAGATAGGTTAGATTACTCGTTGGTTATTACTGCATTGTTGGAACTAGAAGCACAAGCATTTCGCTACACTCGCATTAACATCTGCTAACCATGTGTATGTGACAAATAACATTTGATTTGATTAAATAATGGTCAAAAATGATGTAGCCTAAGCATTTGTAATAAATATTGCCACAAAATTCTTCCTTTCAATTTCCACATTTAAGGAAGTGTGGGTCAATCACATTGGCCAATAACTTTTTAATCTGCTTGTGTGTGATATGGTTATTAACTGTAAGGAATGCTTTGTAATGTGTTCCGTGATTGAGTAGTAGTGGTGTAGCCTGGTTCCAGATCTGGTTTTGTTGTCTTGCCAACTGCTATCATCTGGACCCAGGCTAGTTAATGGTGTGGTCTGGTCAGGCTCCACTCTCTTTGTTACGGTTGCAATCAAAGCTATTTGCTATTTCCTGGACCTGGAGGTCACTGTGCTCACTGTGCCAGGCAGCAACGGGAAAAATCTCTCTCTTTTCAGAGGAAAATGCCCAACCGTTTATCTGTAGTCAGCCCCATTCTGGGAGCAATCAAGACTTGAGTCAAGATGTTAGTTAGCACATGTTGTTGCAAGCAGACCTTGGTTCAAGTACTCCTTCAAATCTTTAAAATACTTGATTGTTTTCTCTAGCCTGCCTGGAGTGCCAGATGGGTGGTGTTTGCCATTTTGGGACTATTCTATTAGTTCATTAACCCACGCGAACTCAATCAAGCAGAGATAAAGTATTTTAAATGATTTAAATTAGTATTTGAACCCAAGTCTGGTTGCAAGCATAGATGGAAACCGTTGAGATATGCTGTGCAGAGAGCCTTGGTTGGTTTACAATAGATGAGACGTTAGAAGAGTTGCCAGCATGAAAACTCTGTCTGGTCGAGATTTAGAACCCTCAGCAAAATATGGAACCAGAAATACTGTGCTGTGTGTTAGTACTCTTGTGGGTTGCTAATGGTTGCACTCCTGCAAGGACCACCCTCGCAAAATGTTATTTTGTAGTCAACCATAGATGTGGTTTCTGGGATCACATATCCTTGTCATCTTCGTCAGCAAGATAATAATTAGTCTCCAGTCCGCTGCAGAGCACCAACTGGACTGGAGTTAAGTCTGTGGCTGGCGTCTCCTTGCATCGTCATCAATGCTTTAGTCCACACAGTTGTGTTTTCTCCTTCTGGATAGTATTTTTGAACCAAAACCTCAGACCTGCAGTCTCTCATTTAACTTAGTGCAGACCCTTGCCTCTTCCTTCCACAGTAGAAGCTCCTCTCACAGCTGTGAATTCAATCCCTCATGGAATGTTTTCTTCATCCCTTTAGTGGGTTCGGCCCAAATAGCACCCTATTCCCCTATTTAGTGCACTGTGTAGGGAATATAGGGAGCCATTCGGAACGCAGCCCTGTAGTCCTTCCTACAGTAAGACTCAGTGGTACCTCGGCCAAGTCAATTCCTAACTCTGGACCAGCAATTACTGTAGGTCAACTCAACGGTGATGATTAGCTGTGTGCACTATCAGCATTTTCAAATTGTACTGCAGCCTTGAAATTCCCATCCACTAAAAACATCCACCGTACCATCACCATACAAATTAATTTGGTATAAAGACCAGATAGCTTTCTACTTGGAGCCAATTCAATTGAGCTACAACTTGATGCTGCATTTCTGTTTGTACCGTAACCCGTCATTGGGGTCAGAGTCAGTGGGATAGGAATGTACAATTAGGAGTAGGCTTTCGCTTTTAATTTCTGCCCCTCCAACACAGCCTGTGAATTTGGGCTACAAATAAGAGGAGACGTCCTGGCCTGTGGCTTAGTGGTGACGATCCCACGGAGGCCCTGTGATTCGTTAGCATGGCGTGTGTGTGTGTGTGTGTGTGTGTGTGGGGGGGGGGGGGTTCATTGCACCAATCAAGCATAGCTAAAGTATCGGAGAGATTTAAAATATTTGAACCCCAGGTACGGCTGTGGCGGTCATAACATTTTGTCAGACAGTTATTGTCACGCAAAAGACTACCGGCCTCACGGTAATTGACCGTTAACTAACATCAACACGTTCATCATCTCCAAGCCTCCACACATACAAGCCGCTGATGCGCCCCTTTGGAACATCTACATTTAAAAAAGTCTAATAAATCAATTTAATTTACACCATATCAATAAATCCATTATTTATTTTAGTCAGGTCTATAGAAACATTATGATACGAAGAAAATGTATTTCAGAAGAACAGAATAGCAATAATACTGTCAGTCTATGTTATCTGGCGATGCTGCATGCCATAGTCTGTCGGTTTGTTCATTTAGCTACTAACAAGATTTAAGTCAAGTGAAATTATTTTATTTTATATGATTATATAGTAAGAATAGTATTAGTTGAACTGAGCTGAATAAAATAGAAAAGGTAGTTTACCCATCATTACGTAGCAGTGCGCATATGAAGTTGAGTGTAAAAAAAAAGTGAACATTTGATACAGGTCCTATATGCTAGATTTGGACTTATTTGGGAACTTTAGTTGTGTGATTTTTGATACAAACCTTAGAATGTCTTAGAAATCAAAACTTATACCGGCTGCATGATGCAACTACAGGCTATTGATGATTTGAGAAAGTCGAAAAAAGATTGCGATCTGTTCCTTGCCTCAGGCTGCACACACTGGTCTCTCATCAAGATATCATATTTTCACCCATCAGACTATTCTCAACGGAATTTTGTCTTTACTAATATGTACCATTTGTTTAGATTTGGAATGGCCCATTATCCAATGGGCAGGGAGAGAAAATACATGTCATCTGTATGCACTCCAATAGCGAATGGAGGTTCTACCGTGTATCGCTTTCCTACCGGCCTTCACGCATCAACCACTGTTTGAGGAGCATGCTCTCGCCTAAACTCTGTATACCATGGGCTCTCCAACCTTGTTGCTGCAGCTACCCAGTGATACATTTGGGAAACCAAGTGAAATCTGTTCGGGAACATCGACAGTAACGTTAACATATTTTCGCAAACAAAACATATTTCACTAAACTGTGAAATATGCATAATAATACAGTCCACACTCAAATGCCTTTTGAAGTATAGGCTAGACCAATTATGGACCAAAGACATCATATCAATTTTGTTTTATGTTTTTCTACCATGCGTAATATGCGGTAGGCTAAGTATTGATAATTATAAACGGGGTGGTTCAAGCCCTGAAGGCTGATTGGCTGACAGCCGTGGTATACCACCGGCATGACAAGACATTTATTTTTACTGCTCTAATTACGTTGGTAATCAGTTTATAATAGCAATAAGGCACCTCGGGGGTTGTGGTATAGAGTATGGCCAATATACCACACCCCCTCCTGCCGTATTGCTTAAAGATATTCCATTTTTTCCCCCTGGGCCTGGGTTCATAAGCTTATGCATAAGCTACAGTATGATTATGGGAGTTTTTAATGAATTATCCCCTTAGGCAGCGCTGTCCATTTCATAGTTGTTTTGTCTGTGAAACAAAATCCACAACAACAAAATGTTTTACACAGTTTCAACCAGCTGTTGAACTTCTTCAAATTGATCATCAAAGTGAGGTGAGTTTTAAAAGCACATTCTGTTTTGATGATACTTATTTGATGTGATTTTCCATTGCATTTGCATTGATGTCAGAGTGGTTAGAGGAACAATAGAGCCCTGAGTACCAGGCCATTAGGACCTGATGGAGGGACAGTAGAGCCCTGAGTACCAGACCATCAGGACCTGATGGAGGGACAGTAGAGCCCTGAGTACCAGACCATTAGGACCTGATGGAGGGACAATAGAGCCCTGAGTACCAGGCCATTAGGACCTGATGGAGGGACAGTAGAGCCCTGAGTACCAGACCATTAGGACCTGATGGAGGGACAGTAGAGCCCTGAGTACCAGACCATTAGGACCTGATGGAGGGACAGTAGAGCCCTGAGTACCAGGCCATTAGGACCTGATGGAGGGACAGTAGAGCCCTGAGTACCAGACCATTAGGACCTGATGGAGGGACAGTAGAGCCCTGAGTACCAGGCCATTAGGACCTGATGGAGGGACAGTAGAGCCCTGAGTACCAGACCATTAGGACCTGATGGAGGGACAGTAGAGCCCTGAGTACCAGGCCATTAGGACCTGATGGAGGAACAATAGAGCCCTGAGTACCAGGCCATTAGGACCTGATGGAGGGACAGTAGAGCCCTGAGTACCAGACCATTAGGACCTGATGGAGGGACAGTAGAGCCCTGAGTACCAGACCATTAGGACCTGATGGAGGGACAGTAGAGCCCTGAGTACCAGGCCATTAGGACCTGATGGAGGGACAGTAGAGCCCTGAGTACCAGACCATTAGGACCTGATGGAGGGACAGTAGAGCCCTGAGTACCAGGCCATTAGGACCTGATGGAGGGACAGTAGAGCCCTGAGTACCAGACCATTAGGACCTGATGGAGGGACAGTAGAGCCCTGAGTACCAGGCCATTAGGACCTGATGGAGGGACAGTAGAGCCCTGAGTACCAGACCATTAGGACCTGATGGAGGGACAATAGAGCCCCGAGTACCAGGCCATTAGCAACCTGATGGTAGTTAGCAAGTTGGGTTCTACTAAAGTATGTCCAGAGTGAATAAAAGGAGTTTACTGTAAACGGTAACGTGGAATTTTACTGTGGTCATTTGGTATGGATGCTTACTTAAGACTAGGTGACAAATCTTTCAATGTGCCTTTGAGCAAGGCACTTACAGTGCATTCGGAAAGTATTCAGACCCCTTGATTTTTCTACATTTTGTTACGTTACCGCCTTATTTAAAATAGATTTTCAATCTACACACAATACCCCATAATAGCAAAGATTTTTTTTGTTGTTGTCATTTTTGCAAATTAACAAAAAAGAATCAACTGAAATATCATATTTACATAAGTATTCAGACCCTTTACTCAGTACTTTGTTGAAGCACCTCTGGGAGCAATTACAGCCTAGAGTCTTCTTGGGTATGACGCTACAAGCTTGGCACACCTGTATTTGGGGAGTTTCTCCCATTCTTCTTTGCAGATCTGTCAGGTTGGATGGGGAGCATCGCTGCACAGCTATTTTCAGGTCTCTCCAGAGATGTTCGATCGGGTTCAAGTCTGGGCTGTGGCTGGGCCACTCAAAGACATTCAGAGACTTGTCCCAAAGTCACTTCTGCATTGTCTTGGCTGTGTGCTTTGGGTCATTGAGCTGTTGGAAGGTGAACCTTCTCCCCAGTCTGAGGTCCTTAGCGCTCTGGAGCAGGTTTTCATAAAGGATCTCTCTATGTACTATGCTCCATTCATCTTTCCCTCGATCCTGACTAGTCTCCCAGTCCCTGCCACTGAAAAACATCCCCACAGCATGATGCTGCCACCACTGTGCTTCACAGTAGGGATGGTATTGGCCAGGTGATAAGCGGTGCCTGGTTTCCTCCAGACGTGGAGCTTGGCATTCAGGCCAAATAGTTCAATCTTGGTTTCATCAGACTATAGAATCTTGTTTCTCATGGCCTGAGAGTCCTTTAGGTGCCTTTTAGCTAACTCCAAGCGGGCTGTCATGTTCCTTTTACTGAGGAGTGGCTTCCACCTGGCCACTCTACCATAAAGGCCTGATTGGTGGAGTGCTGCAGAGATAATGGCCATTGTGTTCTTGGTCACCTTCCTGACCAAGGCCCTTCTCCTGCGATTGCTCAGTTTGGCTGGGCGGCCAGCTCTAGGAAGGGTCTTGGTGGTTCCAAACATTTAAGAATGATGGAGGCCACCGTGTTCTTGGGGATATTCAATGCTGCAGAATTTTTCTGGTACCCTTCCCCAGATCTGTGCCTGGACACAATCCTGTCTCAGAGTTCTACGGACAATTTCTTCGACCTTGTGGCTTGGTTTTTGCTCTGACATGCACTGTCAACTGTGGGACCTTATATAGACAGGTGTGTGCCTTTCCAAATCATGTCCAATCAATTGAATTTACCACAGGTGGACTCCAATCAAGTTGTAGAAACATCTCCAGGATGATCAATGGAAACAGGGTGCACCTGAGCTCAATTTCAAGTCTCATAGCAAAGCGTCATACCCACGAAGACTCAAGGCTGTAATCGCTGCCAAAGGTGCTTCAACAAAGTACTGAGTAAAGGGTCTGAATACTTATGTAAATGTTCGCTTTGCTTCGCTTTGTCATTATGGGGTATGATGTGTAGATTGATGAGGAAAAAAATATATTTATCCATTTTAGAAGAAGGCTGTAATGTAACAAAATGTGTAAAAAGTCAAGGGGTCTGAATACTTTCCGAATGCACTGTAACCCGTAGTTGCTCTGGATAAGAGCGTCTGTAGAATGTAAATGTTAGTTAACTTTAACCCTAACGCCTAGCTAACGTTAACAACCTAGCTAGAATTTGTAACATCAAACATTTAGCAAATTCGTCACATATTGTACATTTTACAAATTCGTTACATATAGTACGAATTGTAATTTGTAACATATACAAAATGGGTGATGGACATGCACAAATTAATATATACCATACGAAACGTAACATATCATACTAAATAGAGTGTCTAGGATTTACATACAGAATAATACGAAATACTCTGAGACCAGGTTGAGTATCCTAACTGTATAAGTCCATACTTTGAGTCAACATTCACGTAATTATAAGGAATTCTCTTTGACCACACCTACAAATTGTGGAAAACTATTTTTTTGTTGTACAGAAATAACAAAACATACCCGAAAAGCCCCAGTGTTGTTCAATGTACATGTAACCAGGTCAAAAATCCCAACCTCGCAATGCATGAAGAGCCCTGTGGCTTTGGGCTATTCGGCGTGGCAGAATAGGAAATGTGGGGACCCGAATGTCCTAGTAGACTACACGTAGATATGTGGAAAACATTTAATCACAGGTAAGACATTTAACATGTTTAGTACAGTCTGTTTATAACTCACTACTTGTAGCTGTATAGTCCGTTTGTTTGTGATGTTGGTCTTGGCTAGCTTAATGTTCCGGTTGGTAGCTAGCTAGCATTCACTCACACGGCTACTAGCGCCGTCATGAAAAGGGGCATGAGGGAAGCCCTACATTATCAGGTTTTTCTAAGTAGTGGGAATGATCAGGAGCAGGCAATGTTGGAAAGTCATCTTTAGACGTGTTGTACTTTTGTTAAGTGTAGTTTTGTAATTGACTAAAACAAGCAGACAACAAGAAAATTGCAATTTAAAAAAGGTAAAGTTTTTGCTGTGAGGTAACCACAGGTTATTTTCCCCACAGGCGGGCACCTTCTATCTAATACCGACTGGGACTATTACACCGTGTGCTTCAAATCAAATCAAATCGTATTTTTCACATGTGCCGAATACAACAGCTGTAGACCTTACAGTGAAATGCATACTTACAAGCCCTTAACCAACAATGCAGTTTTCAGAAAAATTATTGTTTAGTAAAAAATAGATAAGTAAAAATGTTAAATCGCAAATAATGAATGAGCAGCAGTAAAATAACAGTGGCGAGGCTATATACACGGGGGGTTGAAGCAAATAAGGCAAGATGTACATGTAGGTAGAGTTAAAGTGACTATGCATAGATAATAAACAGAGAGTAGGGGGGGGGGGTCCATTACAACTTGTACTTTAAAAGTCCATTACAACTTGTACTTTAAAAGTCCATTACAACTTGTACTTTAAAAGTCCATTACAACTTGTACTTTAAAAGTCCAGTAAACCCAAATTAAAAAGCTAGAAATAGAAGATCATTGATCCAAGAACTGGACATTTAGAGATATCATTATGGATATCAGAAGCTCTCATCTGTCACATTTTGAAATATGTTCAGGATGCTGTGTTAATAAGGGCGGGATTTATTTTCATATATTGTATAGTCCAAATGTAAGAAGTTTCCATACCATATGTGATATCAGAAGTTGACTACTTCAGAAGTTGTTGACAACTTCTGTAATTTTTTTTTTTTTTTAATTAACCCATTTTCATGGTATCCAATTGGTAGTTACAGTCTTGTCTCATCACTGCAACTCCCGTACGGACTCAGGAGAGGCAAGGTTGAGAGCCGTGCGTCCTCCGAAACACAACCAAGCCACACTGCTTCTTGACATAATGCCCACTTAACCCGGAAGCCAGCCACACTAACGTGTCTGAGGAAACGCTGTGCACCTGGTGACCGAAGTCAGCGTGTATGTGCACGGCCACCACAAGGAGTCGCTAGAGTGTGATGGGACAAGAACATCCCAGCTGGCCAAACCCTCCACTAACCCGACGCTGGGCCAATTGTGGGCCGCCCCATGGGTCTCCCGGTCACAGCCGGCTGCGACAGAGCCTGGACTCGAACCCAGAATCTCTAGTGGCACAGCTAGCACTGCGATGCAGTGTCTTAGACCACTGTGCCACTCGGGAGGCTGCTTCTGTTTTTTTCAAAAGTGTTACTGACTAAACATCTTTAAAGTGGAACTGACAGCGTTTTATCTACTTTGCAGATATGAAACAAACAGACAATCATAATATCAGTCAAAAATATAAAATTCCAAGTTTATGCTACAAAACCAACTTTATAAGAGGTTTTAAAAATAGGTTAAATTTGACTCAAAATTCCATGACGTACAGTAAGGCATTGTTCGCAGAATCGATGGATGCAGTTAAATGCATGATTAATATAATTCCCCAATACATTTCTTGGTAGTCCAAAAAAAAGTATCCTGTGCTCGCTCCCAGAACCAGGCCTCCTGTATGTTTTCTCAGCCTGGTGAGTCCTGTGCCTGCTCCCAGAGCCAGGCCTCCTGTGTGTTCCTCCAGTGCGAAGCCTCCAGTGATGATCCATGGCAAGAAGCCTCCAGTGATGATCCATGGCACGAAGCCTCCAGTGATGATCCATGGCAAGAAGCCTCCAGTGATGATCCATGGCACGAAGCCTCCAGTGATGATCCATGGCACGAAGCCTCCAACGACGGCCTCCAGTCCGGAGCCTCCAGCGACGGTCCCCAGTCCGGAGCCTCCAGCGACGGTCTCCAGTCCGGAGCCTCCAGCGACGTTCTCCAGTCCGGAGCCTCCAGCGAGGGTGCCCAGTCCGGGGCCCGCAACGAGGGTGCCCAGTCCGGGGCTCGCAATGAGGGTGCCCAGTCCGGGGCCCGCAGCGAGGGTGACCAGTCCGGGGCCCGCAGCGAGGGTGCCCAGTCCGGGGCCCGCAGCGAGGGTGCCCAGTCCGGGGTCGGCGACGAGGGTCCCCGCACCAGAGGTGCGACCAAAGTGGGGTGAGCCGGAGTTGGAGCGGAGTCTGTGTCCCGCACCTGAGCCGCCACCGCGGATAGATGCCCACCCAGACCCTCCCCTATAGGTGCAGGTTTTGCGGCCGGAGTCCGCACCTTTGGGGGGGGTACTGTCACGCCCTGACCTTAGAGAGCCTTTTTATGTCTATTTGGTTTGGTCAGGTTGTGATTTGGGGTGGGTATTCTATGTTTGTTTTCTAGGTTTCTTTATTTCTATGTTTTGGCCGGGTGTGATTCTCAATCAGGGACAGCTGTCTATCGTTGTCTCTGATTGGGAACCATACTTAGGTATCCCTTTTCCCTCCTTTCAGTGTGGGAAGTTAACTTTGTTATTGGCACTATAGCCCTGTAAGCTTCACGGTTGTTTCTTCTGTTTCTTGTTTTTGTCAGCGTCATTCTAATAAAAGGAATATGTACGCTCACAGCGCTGCACTTTGGTCCACTTCTTTCATCGGCCGTGACATATATAAACAGATTTTTTTTTAAATGTCATGTTAAAAGGCTGTCAGTTCCACGTTAAAATGATTTCCCTAGGTGCTTGGTATTACCACAAGAGCACAATCCAATGTTTATGTAGCACTGATACCAATCTTTTGAGGTTTTCTCTTTTAAACTAAAAACGGAAATGTTTATCTGCTGAGGTGTACATCTCTATAAATACACGCAGCGCGTTGCAACTTGAGCTTTTTCATCCCACTGAGAAGGTGAGAGAGAGAGAAAGACAGAGAGAAAGAGAGACATAAAGACATAGAGACAGAGAGAAAGACAGAGAGAAAGAAAGAAAGAGAGAGGGAAAGAAAGAAAGAGAGAGAGAAAGCGAGAGAGAGAGAAAGTGAGTGACCACTTTCAAAACAAAACATCTCCTTCCCTTAAGACGTAATGGTTTCTCTATTGCTTCCACTGGAGTCCCCCCAGTATCTGGGCTACTTGGCCAGGTAGCTATAGTTCCCAGGTAGCTATAGTTCCGTGCAGCCCTGGAGGCACGTTTGCCTCTGTGTTTCACAGTACTTCATTACGGAAGCCCTTGCTCCTTGGGGGAGCGTATAGGCCATCTACAAACTCACTTTACAGTAAAGAAAAAGCCAAACCCCAGGGTAAGCTACTATACTCCCCAGTGCCATGAGAAGAGTGATCTGGTGCTGTATCTGAGGAAGGAGGAGGAAGGGGAAGACATGCCCCATGCAGATTGAAGGTACTTATTAAAGAAGAAAATCAATATACTTACTGTGCCCAGACAGGAAATGAATCAACAACCCTGCAGACCACTTCCATGGTGTAGTGAGTGGAGTACAAACAAGGTTATTCTAGGACAGATATACATCATGCACATCTATTTTGGCTACAGCCCTCAATTCTCTACAGTTGAAGTCGGAAGTTTACATACACTTAGGTTGGAGTCATTAAAACTCGTTTTTAAACCACTCAACACATTTCTTGTTAACAAACTATAGTTTTGGCAAGTCGGTTAGGACATCTACTTTGTGCATGACACAAGTAATTTTTCAAACAATTGTTTACAGACAGATTATTTCACTTATAATTCACTGTATCACAATTCCAGTGGGTCAGAAGTTTATATACACTAAGTTGACTGTGCCTTTAAACAACTTGGAAAATTCCAGAAAATGATGTCATGGCTTTAGAAGCTTCTGATAGGCTAATTGACATCATTTGAGTCAATTGGAGGTGTACCTGTGGATGTATTTCAAGGCCTAACTTCAGACACAGTGCCTCTTTGCTTGACATCATGGGAAAATTTACATTTACATTTAAGTCATTTAGCAGACGCTCTTATCCAGAGCGACTTACAAATTGGTGCATTCACCTTATGATATCCAGTGGAACAGCCACTTTACAATAGTGCATCTAAATCTTTTAAGGGGGGGGGGGGGGGTTAGAAGGATTACTTTATCCTATCCTAGGTATTCCTTAAAGAGGTGGGGTTTCAGGTGTCTCCGGAAGGTGGTGATTGACTCCGCTGTCCTGGCGTCGTGAGGGAGTTTGTTCCACCATTGGGGTGCCAGAGCAGCGAACAGTTTTGACTGGGCTGAGCGGGAACTGTACTTCCTCAGAGGTAGGGAGGCGAGCAGGCCAGAGGTGGATGAACGAGAGAGCAAGCACCATGGTCTTGTAGCGGATGCGAGCTTCAACTGGAAGCCAGTGGAGAGAGCGGAGGAGCGGGGTGACGTGAGAGAACTTGGGAAGGTTGAACACCAGACGGGCTGCGGCGTTCTGGATGAGTTGTAGGGGTTTAATGGCACAGGCAGGGAGCCCAGCCAACAGCGAGTTGCAGTAATCCAGACGGGAGATGACAAGTGCCTGGATTAGGACCTGCGCCGCTTCCTGTGTGAGGCAGGGTCGTACTCTGCGAATGTTGTAGAGCATGAACCTACAGGAACGGGCCACCGCCTTGATGTTAGTTGAGAACGACAGGGTGTTGTCCAGGATCACGCCAAGGTTCTTAGCGCTCTGGGAGGAGGACACAATGGAGTTGTCAACCGTGATGGCGAGATCATGGAACGGGCAGTCCTTCCCCGGGAGGAAGAGCAGCTCCGTCTTGCCGAGGTTCAGCTTGAGGTGGTGATCCGTCATCCACACTGATATGTCTGCCAGACATGCAGAGATGCGATTCGCCACCTGGTTATCAGAAGGGGGAAAGGAGAAGATTAATTGTGTGTCGTCTGCATAGCAATGATAGGAGCGACCATGTGAGGTTATGACAGAGCCAAGTGACTTGGTGTATAGCGAGAATAGGAGAGGGCCTAGAACAGAGCCCTGGGGGACACCAGTGGTGAGAGCACGTGGTGAGGAGACAGATTCTCGCCACGCCACCTGGTAGGAGCGACCTGTCAGGTAGGACGCAATCCAAGCGTGGGCCGCGCCGGAGATGCCCAACTCGGAGAGGGTGGAGAGGAGGATCTGATGGTTCACAGTATCAAAGGCAGCCGATAGGTCTAGAAGGATGAGAGCAGAGGAGAGAGAGTTAGCTTTAGCAGTGCGGAGCGCCTCCGTGACACAGAGAAGAGCAGTCTCAGTTGAATGACTAGTCTTGAAACCTGACTGATTTGGATCGAGAAGGTCATTCTGAGAGAGCTAGCAGGAGAGCTGGCCAAGGACGGCACGTTCAAGAGTTTTGGAGAGAAAAGAAAGAAGGGATACTGGTCTGTAGTTGTTGACATCGGAGGGATCGAGTGTAGGTTTTTTCAGAAGGGGCGCAACTCTCGCTCTCTTGAAGACGGAAGGGACGTAGCCAGTGGTCAAGGATGAGTTGATGAGCGAGGTGAGGTAAGGGAGAAGGTCTCCGGAAATGGTCTGGAGAAGAGAGGAGGGGATAGGGTCGAGCGGGCAGGTTGTTGGGCGGCCGGCCGTCACAAGACGCGAGATTTCATCTGGGGAGAGAGGGGAGAAAGAGGTCAAAACACAGGGTAGGGCAGTGTGAGCAGAACCAGCGGTGTCGTTTGACTTAGCAAACGAGGATCGGATGTCGTCAACCTTCTTTTCAAAATGGTTGACGAAGTCATCCGCAGAGAGGGGGGAGGGGGGGGAGGGGGAGGAGGATTCAGGAGGGAGGAGAAGGTGGCAAAGAGCTTCCTAGGGTTAGAGGCAGATGCTTGGAATTTAGAGTGGTAGAAAGTGGCTTTAGCAGCAGAGACAGAAGAGGAAAATGTAGAGAGGAGGGAGTGAAAGGATGCCAGGTCCGCAGGGAGGCGAGTTCTCCTCCATTTCCGCTCGGCTGCCCGGAGCCCTGTTCTGTGAGCTCGCAATGAGTCGTCGAGCCACGGGGCAGGAGGGGAGGACCGAGCCGGCCTGGAGGATAGGGGACATAGAGAGTCAAAGGATGCAGAAAGGGAGGAGAGGAGGGTTGAGGAGGCAGAATCAGGAGATAGGTTGGAGAAGGTTTGAGCAGAGGGAAGAGATGATAGGATGGAAGAGGAGAGAGTAGCGGGGGAGAGAGAGCGAAGGTTTGGACGGCGCGATACCATCCGAGTAGGGGCAGAGTGGGAAGTGTTGGATGAGAGTGAGAGGGAAAAGGATACAAGGTAGTGGTCGGAGACTTGGAGGGGAGTTGCAATGAGATTAGTGGAAGAACAGCATCTAGTAAAGATGAGGTCAAGCGTATTGCCTGCCTTGTGAGTAGGGGGGGAAGGTGAGAGGGTGAGGTCAAAAGAGGAGAGGAGTGGAAAGAGGGAGGCAGAGAGGAATGAGTCAAAGGTAGACGTGGGGAGGTTAAAGTCACCCAGAACTGTGAGAGGTGAGCCATCCTCAGGGAAGGAACTTATCAAGGCGTCAAGCTCATTGATGAACTCTCCAAGGGAACCTGGAGGGCGATAAATGATAAGGATTTTAACCTTTAACGAGTCACCAACCCGGATCCGGGATCACCCCCCACTCCCCCCCCACTGAGTAGCATAGCTAGCATAGCGTCACAAGTAAATTGTAGCATCTAAATATCATTAAATCACAAGTCCAAGACACCAGATGAAAGATACAGATCTTGTGAATAAAGCCACCATTTCAGATTTTTAAAATGTTTTACAGGGAAGACACAATATGTAAATCTATTAGCTAACCACGTTAGCATAAGACACAATTTTTTTACTCCAACAGTTTTTTCCTGCGTCAGTAGCTATCACTAATTCGACTAAATAAAAATATATATAGCCACTAACCAAGAAACAACTTCATAAGATGACAGTCTGATAACATATTTATGGTATAGCATAGTTTTTTTTTGAAAAATGTGCATTTTTCAGGTATAAATCACAGTTCTACATTGCAGCTGCAATCTGAAATAGTGCCGACGCAGCCAGAACAATTACAGAGACCAACGTCATATAACTAATTACTTATCTTAAAACATTTCAGAAAAATACACAGCGTACAGATATTGAAAGCCCAACATCTGGTGAATCCAAACAATATTTCAGATTTATTAAATGTTTTATAGCGAAAACAAAATGTAGCGCTAAATTAGCATAGCCACGCCAGCCAGAACCAGCTGGGCGCCCACGACCAGTTCACATGCACGACAGATATATGAAATAACATCGTAAATTGGGTCTTACTATTGCTGATCTTTCATCAGAATGTTGATCAAGGTGTCCTTAGTCCTGATGAGTCGTTCAATCCATTCATAATGGCAACTTTCCCTCTTCATTTAGCATAGGTACTGGTCGACTGGCACGGATCTGTCCAAAGTAAAAAAAAGTCACAGAACGGAACACGGCAAAACTCCCGAAAAAATTCAAATAATCTGATTAAACTATATTGAAAAAACATACATTACGATGATATGGTCACATGTATCAAACAAACTTCGAGACGGAGATAGTTTTCATCCGTAACGGCAGCAAAACAGTAGACAATCGCACCTCCAAATCGCGCGATTCAGAGAACCGGAAGTTGTCGGTCACGCCAAAGAAATAGGTCTTATTTCACGTCAGTACAAGATAAACAAAAAATTTCTCCTCTGACGTCCTCTTGACACCCAGAGGAAGACGAATGAAGTGTGTTTCGGGTCATAGGTGGCGTGACCATATATAGGCAGAGCGTTGAAGCGAGCATACACATCTTGCATTCTTCTTCTTGGTCAGGGAAAGTGCTGTCAAATGACTTCTGTTTCACTCAGAGACAAAATTGAAACGGTTTTAGAAACTAGAGATTGTTTTCTATCCAATGGTATTAATTATATGCATATAGTAAGAGCAATAATTGAATAAGAGGCAGTTTAATCTGTAGAGCAAATTATGCTAATGCGAAAACAGCACCCCCTGTATTCTCAAGATTAAGCTTGAAAGGGCTGGTAACTGTGACAGCATGGAATTCAAAGGAGGCGATAGACAGATGGGTCAGGGGAGAAAGAGAGAATGTCCACTTGGGAGAGATGAGGATCCCAGTGCCACCACCCCGCTGACCAGAAGCTCTCGGGGTGTGCGAGAACACGTGGGCAGACGAGGAGAGAGCAGTAGGAGTAGCAGTGTTATCTGTGGTAATCCATGTTTCCGTCAGTGCCAAGAAGTCGAGGGACTGGAGGGCAGCATAGGCTGAGATGAATTCTGCCTTGTTGGCCGCAGATCGGCAGTTCCAGAGGCTGCCGGAGACCTGGAACTCCACGTGGGTCGTGCGCGCTGGGACCACCAGGTTAGGGTGGCAGCGGCCACGCGGTGTGAAGCGTTTGTATGGTCTGTGCAGAGAGGAGAGAACAGGGATAGACAGACACATAGTTGACAGGCTACAGAAGAGGCTACGCTAATGCAAAGGAGATTGGAATGACAAGTGGACTACACGTCTCGAATGTTCAGAAAGTTAAGCTTACGTAGCAAAAATCTTATTGACTAAAATGATTAAAATGATGCAGTACTGCTGACTGGTGAAGTAGGCTAGCTAGCAGTGGCTGCGTTGTTGACTATGTTTGGAAGTGTTGCTGGCTAGGTAGCCTCGATAACTGGCTAGGTAACCTCGATAACTGGCTAGATAATTACTCTAAACTACACAATTATCTTAGATACAAGGACAGCAAAGATAACTATGTAGCTAGCTAACACTACACTAATCAAATCGTTCCGTTGTACTGTTTCGGTAGAAGTTGGCTAGCTGGCTAGCTAGCAGTGTTGACAACGTTAGGAGGGCGAAAATAGCTGGCTAGCTGACTTTGTTTAAAAGTGGAGCTGGCTAGGTAACCTCGATAACTGGCTAGATAATTACTCTAAACTACACAATTATCTTAGATACAAAGACAGCGAAGACAACTATGTAGCTAGCTAACACTACACTAATCAAAAGAAATCAACCAAGACCTCAGAAAGAAAACTGTAGAACTCCACAAGTCTGGTTCATCCTTGGGAGCAATTTCCAAACGCCTGAAGGTACCAAATTCATCTGTACAAACAATAGTACGCAAGTATAAACACCATGGGACCACGCAGCCGTTATACCACTCAGGAAGGAGACGCGTTCTGTCTCCTAGAGATGAACGTACTTTGGTGCAAAAAGTGCAAATCAATCCTAGAACAACAGCAAAGGACCTTGTGAAGATGCCGGAGGAAACAGGTACAAAAGTATCTATATCCACAGTAAAATGAGTCCACTGCTCCAAAACCGCCATAAAAAAAGCCAGACTACGGTTTGCAACTGCACATGGGGACAAAGATCGTACTTTTTGGAGAAATGTCCTCTGGTCCGATGAAACAAAAATAGAAGTGTTTGGCCATAATGACCATCAGTCAGGAAGTTAAAGCTTGGTGGCAAATGGGTTTTCCAAATGGACAATGACCCCAAGCATACTTCCAAAGTTGTGGCAAAATGGCTTAAGGACAACAAAGTCTTTATGTCAACTCCTGTTCTGTATGTGCCCAATCCAAATCTCCCCTGAACGCTTCAACAGGGAAACTCCTTTCCCTTCTTGTGCCTCAGCGTCCCTGGTCTCATCTGTCCATTGACTTTGTCACTGATCTCCCCTCTTCTGATGGTTTTACCACCATTTTGGTCATAGTGGACAGATTCTCTAAATCATGCCGTTTCATCTCTCTGGTCTCCCTACCCGTCTCCAGGTCGCTGAGGCACTGTTCTCTTCTAGCAGTTCTTCCGGCACTGTGGCCGTACGGAGGATATCGTTTCTGATCATGGCCCAGTTCACATCACGTGTATGGAAGGCTTTCAAGTAGAAGCTCGGGGTCAAGGTCAGCCTCAGTCTAACGGGCAGATGGAGAGGATAAACCAGGAGCTGGGGAGGTTCCCGAGGAGCCACTGCCTGGACCGGCAGGCGGATTGGGCCCGATTCATTCCTTGGGCTGAATACGCCCATAATTCATTGCGACACTCCTCCATCGGGCTGACTCCCTTCCAGTGTGTTCTGGGTTATCAACCAGCCCTGGCTCTGTGGACTCCAAGCCAGACTGAAACTCATGCGGTGGACGAGTGGTTCAGGCGCGCAGAAGAGGTATGGAACGATGCCCACGTGAGACTCCAGCGCGCCGTCCATCGTCATCTTGGTGATCCCGTCTGGCTTTCCACCAGGAACCGGTACTGTCACGTCCACTCCCGCTTCCCCGCTCCGGCGCTCGACGTCACCGATTCACTAACCACCGGTCCTGGCTACCCATCTTTACACACACCTGGCAACTATCATTACGCTCACCTACGTTTCATCATTCACACCTGGACTTCATTACTCCCTTGATTACGTATCCTTTATATAGCACTCTTTTGTTGTCACTCATCAGGTAGGATTGTTTATGTTTCTATGTCAGACACGTCTCTTGTTTTGTATTGCTCCATGTTCGTTACTATTAAACTCACAAACAGAACCTGCTTCCTGACTCCATGAAAAATGTTTTCAGAACCTGCAACCTAAAAATGTACATTCCCTGTCACGTTCCTGACCTGTTTTCCTTTGTTATGTATTTGTTTTAGTTGGTCAGGGCGTGAATTGGGTGGGTTGGTCTAGGTTTCTATTTCTATGTGGGGTTTTGTGTTCGGCCTGGTATGATTCTCAATCAGAGACAGGTGTGTATCGTTTGTCTCTGATTGAGAGTCATACTAAGGCAGCCAGGGTTTCACTGGTGGTTTGTGGGTGTTTGTTCCTGTGTCAGCGTTTGGGCCACACAGGACTGTTGCAGGTTAGTCACGTTTGTTGTTTTTGTTAATTTGTAGTGTTTGTTGGTTTGCCATTAAAACATGAATTCCTACTACTCCGCATCTTGGTCCGATCCATGCTCCTCCTCGTCTGAGGAGGAGAACGACATTGACAGCCATTACAGAAACACCCACCAAACCAGGACCAAGCGGATTGGAGAAGGACGGAGAGAACAACAGCAATGGGGAAAAGAGGAATGGACTTGGGAGGAGATCCTAGACGGTAAAGGACCCTGGGTAGAGCCAGTGGAGTGTCGCCGCCCCAAAGCGGAGCTGGAGGCAGCGAAAGCGGAGAGGAGGTTGTATGAGGCTAAGGCAAGGCAGAGCGGCTGGAAGCCCGAGAGGCTCACCCAAAAATTTATTGGGGGGGGGGGGGGGGGGGCTAAAGGGGAGTGTGGCGAAGCCGGGTTGGTTACCTGAGCCAACTCCCCGGGCTTACCGTGGAGTGAGAGGGCGTCGTACTGGTCAGACACCGTGTTATGCGGTGAAGCGCACGGTGTCCCCAGTACGCGTGCTTAGCCCAGTGCGGGCTATTCCACCTTGCCGCACTGGGAGGGCTAGGTTGGGCATCGAGCCGGATGTCATGAAGCCGGCCCAACGTATCTGGCCTCCAGTACGTCTCCTCGGGCCGGCGTACATGGCACCAGCCTTACAGGTGGTGTCCCCGGTTCGCCTGCATAGCCCAGTGCGGGCTATTCCACCTCGCCGCACTGGCAGGGCTACGGGGACCACTCAACCTGGTAAGGTTGGGGAGGCTTGGTGCTCAAGAGCGCGTGTCCTCCTTCACGGTCCGGCATATCCGGCGCCACCTTCCCACCCCAGCTCAGTACCACCAGTGCCTACTCCACGCACCAGGCTTCCAGTGCGTTTCCAGAGCCCTGTTCCTCCTCCACGCACTCTCCCTATGGTGCGTGTCTCCAGCTCAGTGCCTCCAGTTCCGGTACCACGCACCAGGCCTACTGTGCGCCTCAGCAGGTCAGAGTCGGCCGTCTGCCCAACGCCACCTGCACTGCTCGTCTGTCCAGCGCCGTCTGAACTGCCTGCCTGCCCAGCACCATCTGAGCCATCCGTCTGCCCAGCGCCGTCTGAGCCATCCGTCTGCCCAGCGCCGTCTGAGCCATCCGTCTGCCCAGCGCCGTCTGAGCCATCCGTCTGCCCAGCGCCATCTGAGCCATCCGTCTGCCCAGCGCCATCTGAGCCATCCGTCTGTCACGAGCCTTCAGAGCCGCCCGTCTGTCCCGAGCCATTAGAGCCGTCCGTCAGTCAGGAGCCGCTAGAGCCGTCCGTCAGTCAGGAGCTGCCAGAGACGCCAGCCAGTCAGGAGCTGCCAGAGACGCCAGCCAGTCAGGAGCTGCCAGAGACGCCAGCCAGTCAGGAGCTGCCAGATCCGCCAGCCAGTCAGGAGCTGCCAGATCCGCCAGCCAGTCAGGAGCTGCCAGAACTGCCCTCCAGTCATGAGCTGCCCTCCAGTCATGAGCTGCCCTCCAGTCATGAGCTGCCCTACAGTCATGAGCTGCCCTACAGTCATGAGCTGCCCTACAGTCATGAGCTGCCACTCAGTCCGGAGCTGCCACTCAGTCCGGAGCTGCCACTCAGTCCGGAGCTGCCACTCAGTCCGGAGCTGCCCCTTATCCTGGTGCTGCCCCTTATCCTGGTGCTGCCCCTTATCCTGGTGCTGCCCCTTATCCTGGTGCTGCCCCTCAGTCAACTGCTACCCCTCAGTCTGTTACTGCCTTTTGGAATAGCGGGATTGACATGGAGGGTGAATATTGGGAGGAGGCCACGGAAGCGGGGGTTGACTATGGTGGGGTGGGGACCACGACCAGCGCCAGAGCCGCCACCGTGGACAGACGCCCACCCAGACCCTCCCCTAGACTTTGTGCTGGTGCGCCCGGAGTTCGCACCTTAAGGGGGGGGTTCTGTCACGTTCCTGACCTGTTTTCCTTTGTTATGTATTTGTTTTAGTTGGTCAGGGCGTGAATTGGGTGGGTTGGTCTAGGTTTCTATTTCTATGTGGGGTTTTGTGTTCGGCCTGGTATGATTCTCAATCAGAGACAGGTGTGTATCGTTTGTCTCTGATTGAGAGTCATACTAAGGCAGCCAGGGTTTCACTGGTGGTTTGTGGGTGTTTGTTCCTGTGTCAGCGTTTGGGCCACACAGGACTGTTGCAGGTTAGTCACGTTTGTTGTTTTTGTTAATTTGTAGTGTTTGTTGGTTTGCCATTAAAACATGAATTCCTACTACTCCGCATCTTGGTCCGATCCATGCTCCTCCTCGTCTGAGGAGGAGAACGACATTGACAGCCATTACATTCCCAGAACAGGCTAAATGTTCACTTCACTTCAGTTTCAACGGTCAGGAAACGTATGGCTTCGTTCCCAGAACCAATGGGACACTGAATATGTATGTTCCCACAACTTCCAAAGAACCAAATGTGCTAGCTGGGGAGGTTGAATTCCAGGACAGAACAATGACCACATACAGTAGAGCATAGAAACCTAAAACAGGGAGGCAGGTAGCCTTGTGGTTAAGAGCGTTGGGCAAGTAAACGAAAGGCCTTTGAATATTTTCAGGTGTAAAACTAAGGTTATATGGGCTGGTTTTTCAGATTAAGTCCTGAACTAAAATGCACCTTCATTGGAGATTTTTTTATTACTTTTTATTCCAGGACTTTGTCTACCCAATCTGGTTCCGGTAAACTGACCCTTTGGGCTACATGTTGAAATTCAAACAGAAAGTTCTGAGTTAGGTCCCTCAAAGTGTCTGTTTTCTAAATCTATGAGGCGAGTCGAGACGAATACTGGAAACCCACTGAGAATCTACGTCACATCTCAGCACGTAGACTGCAAGATGTTAGGTAGAAACATATCATCCTCCTCACTGTCTCCTCCTGACCCCGGATCACACAGTAGTTGGATAAACCACACTTACGGTTTCCATTGGTACTTATTTGGTATTTACATAACAGAAGGTTATGTAATAGAAGGAAATTATGCAGTAATAACAAGTAATTAGAAATTGAATTACCTCGGGCTCAGCAGCCCCAGAAGGGTTAGTAACAGTTAGTGTTAACAGTACTCATATTGTAGTATTCTCTGAACAAATACTTGCAGCAATACACACGTACATCTAACCTTTTATTGGTTGTGTTTAGACTGGGCATTTAAGTGGATGGGGAGGGGTATGTGTGTGTGTGTGTGTGTGTGTGTTTGGTGTGTGTGTGTGAGTGCGTGTGTGTGTGTTTGGTTGGTGTGTGTGAGTGCGTGCGTGAGTGCGTGCGTGTTTTTTTCATCATGCTCAGTTGCAGCGAGTGTTTATGTTCCTGTTAGCAATGAAATATTAGCCATATAAGGAAACAGTTCGTAAAAGCACAACAATATGATGCAACAGCTGCTCTTGTCAGACCTATTGTGTCCAGTGTGCAGTCAGAATACCAAGTTCCTCAATACAAACATTAGCTGCACTTAAAACAAACTTTGGGACACATTTGGAACACACATTAGGACACACTTGGAATACAAATGTAGTGCACTAAGGGAATAGGGTGCACAGGGTCTGCAAATGTTTTCTGGGTAGGAGGTAGTAGTTAGGAGTTAGGATGTAGGAAGTAGGAGGCTCGGCTTGGAGCATAATGTCAGGAAGTCAGAGAATGGCCTGAGCTGCATGACTAACAACTGCATCAATACAACTGTGTCCCAAAGTGTGTTCCATGGCATTATAGGCATTATAAAGTGAATAGGGTACCATTTGGGACTACGACTAAAAGTTTCTTTAAGTGCAGTCACAAAAACCATCAAGCGCTATGATGAAACTGGCTCTCATGAAGACTGCCACAGGAAAGGAAGACCCAGAGTTACCTCTGCTGCAGAGGATATGTTCATTAGAGTTACCAGCCTCAGAAATTGCAGCCCAAATAAATGCTCCACAGAGTTCAAGTAACAGGCACATCTCAACATCAACTGTTCAGAGGAGTCTGCGTGAATCAGGCCTTCATGGTCAAATTGCTGCAAAGAAACCACTACTTAAGGACACCAATAAGAAGAAGAGACTTGCTTGGGTCAAGAAACATGAGCAATGGACATTAGACCAGTGGAAATCTGTCCATTGGTCTGATGAGTCCAAATTTGAGATTTTTGGTTCCAACCACCGTGTCTTTGTGAGACACAGAGTAGCGGAGACACAGAGTATGCTTCCCACCGTGAAGTATGGAGGAGGAGGTGTGATGGTGTGGGGGTGCTTTGCTGATGACACTGTCTGTGTTTTATTTAGAATTCAAGGCACACTTAACCAGCATGGCTACCACAGCATTCTGCAGCGATACCCCATCCCATCTAGTTTGCGCTCAGTGGGACTATCATTTGTTTTTCAACAGGACATTGACCCAAAACACACTTCCAGGCTGTGTTAGAGCTGTTTGACCAATGAAAGTGATGGTGCTGCATCAGATGACCTAGCCTCCATAATCACCCGACCTCAACCCAATTGAGATAGTTTGGGATGAGTTGGACCACAGGGTGAAGGAAAAACAGCCAACAAGTGCTCAACATATGTTGGGAACTCCTTCAAGACTATTGGAAAAGTATTCCTCATGAAGCTGGTTGAGAGAATGCCAAGAGTGTGCGAAGCTGTCATCAAGGCAAAGGGTCGCTACTTTGAAGAATCTCAAATATAAAATATATTTTGATTTGTTTAACACTTTTTTGGGGGTTACTACATGATTCCATATGTGTTATTTCATAGTTTTGATGTCTTCAATGTAGAAAATAGTAAAAACAAAGAAAAACCCCTTGAGTAGGTGTGTCCAAACTTTTGACTGGTACTGTACATTCTTTGAACTTTTCTTCTTCCATTGCCCTATTCAGAACTAATGAAAGGCCAGTGTATAAATGCAATTTGTTCAAGCTGTTCTCACACCAGAGGCGTAACAATGGATCCAATCTTCACGTGTTATTATTAAATTGTTCTCATGATTGTCTGAAACAATAGAGAGTGTTGAGTAATACCTATTCTAAGTTGGATCAGGAAATGGTAGACAGTCAGTCTTACAATTGGTCCCGATTAAATAATGATTAAATCCCTAGAGAACCGCCCCATTCTCCTTTCTACTTTCCATCAGAATTTCACAGGGTTTGAAGTTATGTATTTGCATGGTGGAAAAATACTGGCACCTATCCGTGGTTGATTTTGTTAGAGAGAGAGACAGAGAGAGAGAGTGAGAGAGTGGGAGGGGGGGAGCGAGCGAGCCAAAAATAGTTAATAGGAAGTTACATTACCCCGTATAAAGATGTACGTACTTCACATGTGGATGAGCATGATACAGAAACTGGTTGCCTCTCTCTGAAACCACACAGAGAGAGAAACTGAGTGAGAACCAGAGAGCCCATTGTGAAAGGTGTTTCCTCTGTGACATTCTATGATACCCCCCAAAGAAAATGTCCTACACTTTGTCATCTAAAAATGGCCTGTGCCCCTCAGCTGCAGCCCTCGGGGACATTGTGATATCGCTTCCTCAGAGGATGTCTCTCAATAATGACATGTTAACGCTGCTAAAACCTTCAAATGACCCCCCCCCCCCCCCCCCCTCCATCTATTAGAAATACCTGGGTTCAAATAATATTTGAAATCTTTCCAATACTTTAGCTGGGCTTGATTGAGCATGCATGTCACAATGGAACTGATGGATTTGCTCTACATGTTCCTAACCTGCCTATATGGCCCTTCAGGCAGGCTCAAGCAAACTCTCAAAGTGTTTGAAATATTTCAAGTACTATTTGTACCTGTCCATAGTCTCAAACAATCACCGACTGACAATAGACTACATTGTATTGTTTTATCTGTTAACAGAGCAAGAGGCAACCAAGGCAAGAGTCGCGACAAGGACCAACACTAACAGACTTACATATGTGGTGAGAGAGAACAAAAGGTTGAGAGGTCAGAGAGCAGGAGGTTAAGTAACAAGAGGCCATGTTATTGAAAGTCACAGTGGGTCTATTGACATGGAGTTAGCTAATCATAGGTGATTAGATGTTGAAATGTTGAAGTTAAAATGGTGCTGGAATAGTGGAAGCAGCTCCTGTTTTCTTTGTGACTTGCAGTAACTCTCTGTGGTTCTAAATCAATAATTGTTCAGGAGTCCGAAAATGTGGGAAACATTAACTTGCTTGACCATACTGTAGGTTATGTAACTGTTTGTTACATGCAATAGGTTTTGTGGACTTCACCGGACAGATGTTGCTCTCTGGCTTTGTGATGCAACAAAGGTGTGGTTGAATTTATTCTGCCACTGTGTCTTCTTATTGTCTTGGCCTGAGACGTATATATCACGGTGTCAAGGCATATGAACTAACAGGTTTTAGATTAGATTGACTTCCCCTGTGGTTTTACCCATGCACCTCTACTGAGTGTTTAACATGATTTTTAAATGATTTTTAAATGACTACCTCGTCTCTGTACCCCACACAATTATATGTAAGGTCTATAACGTCTGCTTCCAGCTCACACTCTCAAACACCTATATCCCCTGAACGCAGCTCACTCTCCAGATCCCAGTCACCTAAATTCTGATCACCTGTTCACACACCTGTATGTCATTATCACACACTATTTAGTTCAGTTCTTTGCACCCCATCATTGTGAGGTATTGCTTGTTTTGTGACACACTTCTATTCGGAGTGCTGGGTTTCCTGTAATTTTCTCCTCCCGTGTATGATAGTTTTTGCCTGCCTCACTAACGACACATTTGGCCTATTCCCTGCCTGCACTTTAGTGTCTCGGATTTCCTGTTATCAACCTATTGCCTGATCTCCCAGACGACGTTACTAGCCTTTTCCCTGCCTGTACTGTTGCCCTTTTGGACCCCCTGTGTATGACCTTCTTCCTGCCCCTGGACCCAGCTACCTGCCTCCTCCTGTGTATGACCTTCTGCCTGCCCCTGGACCCAGCTACCTGCCTCCTCCTGTGTATGACCTTCTGCCTGCCCCTGGACCCAGCTACCTGCCTCCTCCTGTGGTCCTTTGCAATAAACACCTACTGCGCCCTGCACGTGAAACCAGCTCTCTGTCTCCCATCGTGTTCATTACAAGGTCCCTCAGTCGAGCAGTGAATTTCAATCACAGATTCAACTACAAAGACCAGGGAGGTTTCCAATGATTCACAAAGAAGGGCACCTATTGGTAGATGGGCAAAAAAAAAGCAGACATTGAATATCCCTTCGAGCATGTGGAAGTTACTAATTACACTTTGGATAGTGTATCAATACACCAAGACACAACAAAGATACAGGCATCCTTCATAACTCACCCCTTCTTAGGCCTCACTCCCCCCATCTGAGATATCTACCTGTCACGCTCGTCGTAGGAAGTAGACCAAGGCGCAGAGTGGTGAGCGTACATTTTAGTTTATTTATAATGTCGCCAACAAAACAAGAAATAACAAACGAACGTAAAGCTACGTAGTGCTCGCAGGCCACTACACATAGACAACTACCCACAATCACAGGTGGGAAAAAGGGCTGCCTAAGTATGATTCCCAATCAGAGACAACGATAGACAGCTGCCTCTGATTGGGAACCACACTCAGCCAGAAACAAAGAAATAAAGAACATAGAATGCCCACCCAAATCACACCCTGACCAAACCAAATAGAGACATAAAAAGGCTCTCTAAGGTCAGGGCGTGACAGTACCCCCCCCAAAGGTGTGGACTTTGGCCGCAAAACCTGAACCTATAGGGGAGGGTCTGGGTGGGCATCTATCTGCGGTGGCGGCTCTGGTGCGGGACGTAGACCCCGCTCCACCTCTGGCTCACCCCACTTTAGTGGCGCCTCTGGTGCGGGGACCCTCGTCACCGACCCCGGACTGGGGACCCTCGCTGCAGGCCCCGGACTGGGAACCCTCGCTGCAGGACCCGGACTGGGGACCCTCGCTGCAGGCCCCGGACTGGGGACTCTCGTTACAGGCCCCGGACTGGGAACCCTCGCTGCAGGCCCCGGACTGGGAACCCTCCCTGCAGGCCCCGGACTGGGAACCCTCGCTGCAGGCCCCGTACTGGGGACCCTCGTTGCAAGCCCCGGACTGGGGACCGTCGCTGGAGGCTCCGGACTGGAGGCCGTCTCTGGAGGCTCCGGACTGGAGGCCGTTAATGGAGGCTCCGGACTGGAGACCGTCGTTGGAGGCTCCGGACTGGGGACCGTCGCTGGAGGCTCCGGACTGGGGACCGTCGCTGGAGGCTCCGGACTGGGGACCGTCGCTGGAGGCTCCGGACTGGAGACCGTCGCTGGAGGTTCCGGACTGGAGACCGTCGTTGGAGGCTCCGGACTGGCCCGTGGAGCAGGCACAGGATGAACCGGGCTGTGGGGGAGCACTGGAGATCTGGTGCTTCTCCTTGGCACCACTCTTCCAGGCTGAATGCCCACTTTGGCCCGGCACCTCCAGAGCGCAGACACAGGTCGAACCGGGCTGTGGGGGAGCACTGGAGATCTGGTGCTCAGTACTTGCCCCGCTCCTTTTGGCTGAATGCCCACTTTAGCCCGGCACGGGCGGAGCGCAGGCATAGGACGCACTGAGCAGTCACAGCGCACCGGAAACACAGTGCGCAGAGCCGGCGCAGGATACCCTGGACCGAAACGTCGCACCGGAGACCAAGAGCGCTGAGCTGGCACAATCCGCCCTGGCTGGATGCCCACTCTAGCGTGGCACTTGCGGAGAGCATGCTCCGAGCGCACCGGGCTGTGCATGCGCACCGGAGACACCGTGCGCTTTACCGCATAACACGGTGCCTGCCCGGTCACTCGCTCCCCGCGGTAAGCACAGGGAGTTGGCTCAGGTCTATAACCTGACTCCGCCAATCTCCCCGTGTGCCCCCCCCAAAAAATGTTTTGGGGCTGCCTCTCGTGCCTGCTTCGATGACTTGCCTCCTCATACCGTCGCCACTCCTCCTTCGCTGCCTTTAATTCCTCCTTTGGACGGCAATATTCCCCAGCCTACCTCCAGGGTCCTTTACCGTCCAGGATTTCCTCCCAAGTCCATGAGTCCCTTTCTCCACGCTGCTTGGTCCTTTTGTGGTGGGTAGTTCTGTCATGCTCGTCGTAAGAAGTAGACCAAGGCGCAGCGTGGTTAGCATACATTTTAGTTCATTTATAATGTCGCCAACAAAACAAGAAATAACAAACGAACCTAAAGCTACGTAGTGCTCGCAGGCCACTACACATAGACAACTACCCACAATCACAGGTGGGAAAAAAGGGCTGCCTAAGTATGATTCCCTATCAGAGACAACGTCGGCTTTAACTTCCGTTGCCGACCGAGATGGCCGCCTCGCTTCGCGTTCCTAGGAAAATATGCAGTATTTTGTTTTTTTATGTGTTATTCCTTACATTGGTACCCCAGGTAATCTTAGGTTTCATTACATACAGTCGGGAGGAACTACTGAATATAAGAGCAACGTCAACTCACCATCGTTACAACCAGGAATATGACTTTCCCGAAGCGGATCCAGTGTTTTGCCTTCCACCCAATACAATGGATCTGATCCCAGCCGGCGACCCTAAGCGACGCCGTAAAAGGGGCAAACGAGGCGGTCTCCTGGTCAGGCTTCGGAGACGGGCACATCGCGCTCCACTCCCTAGCATACTACTCGCCAATGTCCAGTCTCAATAAGGTTGATGAAATCCGAGCACGGGTAACATTCCAGAGAGACATCAGCGATTGTAACGTTCTCTGCTTCACGGAAACATGGCTCACTCAAGAGACGCTAACGGAGTCGGTGCAGCCAGCTGGTTTCTTCATGCATCGTGCCGACAGAAACAAACATCTTTCTGGTAAGAAGAGGGGCGGGGGTGTATGCCTTATGATTAACGAGACGTGGTGTGATCATAACAACATACAGGAACTCAAGTCATTCTGTTCACCTGATCTAGAATTCCTCACAATCAAATGTCGACCGCATTATCTACCAAGGGAATTCTCTTCGATTATAATCACAGCCGTATATATTCCCCCCCAAGCAGACACATCGATGGGCCTGAACGAACTTTATCTGACTCTTTGTAAACTGGAAACCACACACCCTGAGGCTGCATTCATCGTAGCTGGGGATTTTAACAAGGCTAATCTGAAAACAAAACTCCCTAAATTCTATCAGCATATCGATTGTGCTACCAGGGCTGGTAAAACCTTGGATCATTGTTATACTAACTTCCGCAACGCATATAAGGCCCTCCCCCGCCCTCCTTTCGGAAAAGCTGACCACGACTCCATTTTGTTGCTTCCAGCCTACAAACAGAAACTAAAACAACAAGCTCCCTCGCTCAGGTCTGTTCAACGCTGGTCTGACCAATCTGATTCCACGCTTCAAGACTGCTTCGATCACGTGGATTGGGATATGTTCCGCATTGCGTCCAACAATAATATTGACGAATACGCTGATTCGGTGAGCGAGTTCATTAGAAAGTGCATTGACGATGTCGTACCCACAGCAACGATTAAAACATTCCCAAACCAGAAACCGTGGATTGATGGCAGCATTCGCGTGAAACTGAAAGCGCGAACCACTGCTTTTAACCAGGGCAAGGTGACCGGAAACATGACCGAATACAAACAGTGTAGCTATTCTCTCCGCAAGGCAATCAAACAAGCTAAGTCCCAGTATAGAGACAAAGTAGAGTCGCAATTCAACAGCTCAGACACAAGAGGTATGTGGCAGGGTCTACAGTCAATCACGGATTACAAAAAGAAAACCAGCCCCGTCGCGGACCAGGATGTCTTGCTCCCAGACAGGCTAAATAACTTTTTTGCTCGCTTTGAGGACAATACAGTGCCACTGACACGGCCCACTACCAAAACCTGCGGGCTCTCCTTCACTGCAGCCGAGGTGAGTAAAACATTTAAACGTGTTAACCCTCGCAAGGCTGCAGGCCCAGACGGCATTCCCAGCCGCGTCCTCAGAGCATGCGCAGACCAGCTGGCTGGTGTGTTTAAGGACATATTCAATCAATCCTTATCCCAGTCTGCTGTTCCCACATGCTTCAAGAGGGCCACCATTGTTCCTGTTCCCAAGAAAGCTAAGGTAACTGAGCTAAACGACTACCGCCCCGTAGCACTCACTTCCGTCATCATGAAGTGCTTTGAGAGACTAGTCAAGGACCATATCACCTCCACCCTAGACCCACTCCAATTTGCTTACTGACCCAATAGGTCCACAGACGACGCAATCGCAACCACACTGCACACTGCCATAACCCATCTGGACAAGAGGAATACCTATGTGAGAATGCTGTTCATCGACTACAGCTCAGCATTTAACACCATAGTACCCTCCAAACTCGTCATCAAGCTCGAGACCCTGGGTCTCGACCCCGCCCTGTGCAACTGTGTCCTGGACTTCCTGACGGGCCGCCCCCAGGTGGTGAGGGTAGGTAACAACATCTCCACCCCGCTGATCCTCAACACCGGGGCCCCACAAGGGTGCGTTCTGAGCCCTCTCCTGTACTCCCTGTTCACCCACGACTGCGTGGCCATGCACGCCTCCAACTCAATCATCAAGTTTGCGGACGACACTACAGTGGTAGGCTTGATTACCAACAACGACGAGACGGCCTACAGGGAGGAGGTGAGGGCCCTCGGAGTGTGGTGTCAGGAAAATAACCTCACACTCAACGTCAACAAAACAAAGGAGATGATTGTGGACTTCAGGAAACAGCAGAGAGAGCACCCCCCTATCCACATCGACGGGACAGTAGTGGAGAAGGTGGAAAGTTTTAAGTTCCTCGGTGTACACATCACGGACAAACTGAATTGGTCCACCCACACAGACAGCGTTGTGAAGAAGGCGCAGCAGCGCCTCTTCAACCTCAGGAGGCTGAAGAAATTCGGCTTGTCACCAAAAGCACTCACAAACTTCTACAGATGCACAATCGAGAGCATCCTGTCGGGCTGTATCACCGCCTGGTACGGCAACTGCTCCGCCCACAACCGTAAGGCTCTCCAGAGGGTAGTGAGGTCTGCACAACGCATCACCGGGGGCAAACTACCTGCCCTCCAGGACACCTACACCACCCGATGTCACAGGAAGGCCATAAAGATCATCAAGGACAACAACCACCCAAGCCACTGCCTGTTCACCCCGCTATCATCCAGAAGGCGAGGTCAGTACAGATGCATCAAAGCAGGGACCGAGAGACTGAAAAACAGCTTCTATCTCAAGGCCATCAGACTGTTAAACAGCCACCACTAACATTTAGTGGCCGCTGCCAACATACTGACTCAACTCCAATAATGGGAATTGATGGAAATTATGTAAAAATGTACCACTAGCCACTTTAAACAATGCCACTTAATATAATGTTTACATACCCTACATTACTCATCTCATATGTATATGTATATACTGTACTCTATATCATCTACTGCATCTTGCCATTATGTAATACCTGTATCACTAGTCACTTTAAACTATGCCACTTTATGTTTACATACCCTACATTACTCATCTCATATGTATATACTGTACTCTATACCATCTACTGCATCTTGCCTATGCCGTTCTGTACCATCACTCATTCATATATCTTTATGTACATATTCTTTATCCCTTTACACTTGTGTGTATAAGGTAGTAGTTGTGGAATTGTTAGGTTAGATTACTTGTTGGTTATTACTGCATTGTCGGAACTAGAAGCACAAGCATTTCGCTACACTCGCATTAACATCTGCTAACCATGTGTATGTGACAAATAAAATTTGATTTGATTTGAATTAGACAGCTGCCTCTGATTGGGAGCCACACTCGGCCAGAAACAAAGAAATAAAGAACATAGAATACCCACCCAAATCACACCCTGACCAAACCAAATAGAGACATAAAAAGCTCTCTAAGGTCAGGGCGTGACACTACCGCAGCCCTCATCCTCCACATACAACACATGTTCTGCCAGTCACATTCTGTTAAACGTTCCCAAAGCACACGCATCCCTGGGTCAATCGTCTTTTCAGTTTGCTATAGCTAGCGACTGGAACGAGCTGCAACAAACACTCAAACTGGACAGTTTTATCTCAATCTCTTTATTCAAAGACTCAATCATTTACACTCTTACTGACAGTTGTGGCTGCTTTGTGTGATGTATTGTTGTCTCTACCTTTTTGCCCTTTGTGCTGTTGTCTGTACCCAATAATGTTTGTACCATGTTCTGTGCTGCTGCCATGTTGTGTTGCTACCATATTGTTGTCATGTTGTGTTGCTGCCTTGCTATGTTGTCTGAGGTCTCTCTTTATGTAGTGTTGTCTCTCTTGTCATGATGTGTGTTTTGTGCTATATTTACATTTTATTTATTTATTTATTTTTAATCCCAGCCACCCATCCCCGCAGGAGACCTTTTGGTAGGCCGTCATTGTAAATAAGAATTTGTTCTTAACTGACTTGCGTAGTTAAATAAAATAACTCAGTTGCTGGAGAGGAAGGAAACCACTCTGGGATTTCACCATGAGGCCAATGGGGACTTTAAAACAGTTACAAGTTAATACAAAACAAGAACGCACAGACACCGGAACAGAAACAATAACATCTGGGGAAGGAACCAAAGGGACTGACATATATATAGGGAAGGTAATCAGGGAGGTGATGGAGTCCAGGTGAGTCTGAAGATGCGCAGATGCGCGTAACGATGGTGACTGGTGTGCGCAATAACGAGCAGCCTGGTGACCTAGAGGACGGAGAGGGAGCACACGTGACAGTACCCCCTCCCCGAAGCGCAGCTCCAGCCGCTGGACGCAGACCAAAATGACGATCCCGGGGCTCAGGAGCGGACCGGTCACCTCTGTGGAGGGAACCTGACAAACCGGCTGAGGCAGGGGAGCCTGGCGATCTGGCTGAGGCATGAGAGCCTGACGAGCCGGCGGAGGCAGGGGAGCCTGGCGATCTGGCTCCCGGATCCGACGTCATTCCCACTGACAAAAAAGCAAAAAAACACTCCCTGATGCTTCCCTTAGGTGAGGCGTTATTCTGTAACGATGTGTGCTGAGAGTCAGGAAGTAAGTTCAGGGAGTGAGTGTTTTAATAAATAAACCCAAGTTAATACAAAACAAGAATGCACAGACATGACACCGGAACAGAAACAATAACGCCTGGGGAAGGAACCAAAGGGAGTGACATACAGTTGAAGTCGGAAGTTTACATTAACTTAGGTTGGAGCCATTAAAACTCGTTTTTCAACCACTCCACAAATTTCTTGTTTAACAAACTATAGTTTTGGCAAATCGGTTAGGACATCTACTTTGTGCATGACACAAGTAATTTTTCCAACAATTGTTTACAGAAAGATTATTTCACTTATAATTCACTGTATCACAATTCCAGTGGGTCAGAAGTTTACATACACTAAGTTGACTGTGCCTTTAAACAGCTTGGAAAATTCCAGAAAATGATGTCATGGCTTTAGAAGCTTCTGATAGGCTAATTGACATAATTTGAGTCAATTGAAGGTGTACCCTTGGATGTATTTCAAGGCCTACCTTCAAACTCAGTGCCTCTTTGCTTGACTTCATGGGAAAATCAAAAGAAATCATCCAAGACCTCAGAAGAAAATTGTAGACCTCAACAAGTCTGGTTCATACTTGGGAGCAATTTCCAAATGCCTGAAGGTACCACATTCATCTGTACAAACAATAGTACACAAGTATAAACACCATGGGACCACGTAGCAGTCATACCACTCAGGAAGGAGATGCATTCTGGCTCTTAGAGATGAACGTACTTTGGTGCGAAAAGTGCAAATCAATCTCAGAACAACAGCAAAGGACCTTGTGAAGATGCTGGAGGAAACAGGTACAAAAGTATCTATATCCACAGCAAAACGAGTCCTATATTGACATCACCTGAAAGGCCGCTCAGCAAGGAAGAAGCCACTGCTCCACAACCGCCATAAAAAAGCCAGACTATGGTTTGCAACTGCACATGGGGACAACGATCCTCCTTTTTGGAGAAATGTCCTCTGGTCTGATGAAACAAAAATAGAACTGTTTGGCCATAATTACCATCATTATGTTTGGCGGAAAAAGGGGAGGCTTGCAAACTGAAGAACACCATCCCAACCGTGAAGCACGGAGGTGGCAGCATCATGTTGTGGGGGTGCTTTGCTGCAGGTGGGACTGGTGGACTTCACAAAATAGATGGCATCATGAGGTAGGAAAATGATGTGAATATCTCAAGACATCAGTCAGGAAGTTAAAGCCTGGTCGCAAATGGACAATGACCCCAAGCATACTTCCAAAGTTGTGTCAAAATGGCTTAAGGACAACAAAGTCAAGGTATTGGAGTGGCCATCACAAAGCCCTGACCTCAATCCTATAGAAAAGTTGTGGGCAGAACTGAAAAAGCGTGTGCGAGCAAGGAGGCCTACAAACCTGACTCAGTTACACCAGCTCTGTCAGGAGGAATGGGCCAAAATTCACCCAACTTATTGTGGGAAGCTTGTGGAAGGCTACCCAAAACGTTTGACCCAAGTTAAACAATTTAAAGGTAATGCTACCAAAATCTAAATGAGTGTATGTAAACTTCTGACCCACTGGGAATGTGATGAAAGGAATTAAAGCTGAAATAAATAATTCTCTCTACTATTATTCTGACATTTCACATTCTTAAAATAAACTGGTGATCCCAACCGACCTAAAACAGGGAATTTTTACTGGGATTAAATGTCAGGAATTGTGATATACTGAGTTTAAATGTATTTGGCTAAGGTGTATGGAAACTTCTGACTTCAACTGTATATAGGGAAGGTAATCAGGGAAGTGATGGAGTCCAGGTGAGTCTGAAGACGTGCAGGTGCGCGTAACTATGGTGACAGGTGTGCGCCATAACGAGCAAACTGGTCACCTAGAGGCCGGAGAGGGAGCACACGTGACATACAGAGTTTAATGGCTGTGATTGGAGAAAACTGAGGACGGATCATTGTAGTTACTCCACAATACTAACCTAATGACAATGAAAACAAGGAAGTCTGTATAGAATAAAAAATATTCCAAAATGCAATAAGGCACTAAATACTGAAAAAATCAGGCAAATAAATTACATTTTTGTCCTGAATACAAAGTGTTCTGTTTGCAAATCCAACACAACACATCACTGAGTACCTACCACTCTTCATAAATTATGTTCAAGCATGGTGGATGGCTGCATCATGTTATGGGTATGCTTGTCATCGGCAAGGACAAGGTCGTTTTTTTTTGGGATAAAAATAAACTGAATAGAGCTAAAAATCCTAGAGGAAAACCTAGTTCAATCTGCCTTCCACTGGGAGATGAATTCACCTGTCAGCAGGACAATGACCTAAAGCACAACTCCAGGCCAAATATACACTGGAGTTACTTACCGAGACCACATTGAATCGGTTTAAATCAGCTTGAAAATCTATGGCAAGAATTGAAAATGGCTGTTTAGCAATGATCAACAACCAGTATGAAAAAAATATGAAAATGTATGCACTTAATACTGTAAATCACTCTGGATAAGAGCATCTGCTAAATGACTCAAATGTAAATGTCAACCAACTTGACAGAGCTTGGAAATATTGTACAATCCAGGTGTTCAAAGTTCTTAGAGACTTACCCAGAAAGACTCACAGCTGTAGTTGTTGCCAAAGGTGATTCTAACATGTATTGACTCAGGGGGTTGAATAATAAAAAAATAAAAAGTCAAGGGGTGAATACTTTCTGATGGCACTGTGCATCCACTTACACTGACACATATACACACACTCACCACCACCACGCACACATACACACACACACACACACACACACACACACACACACACACACACACACACACACACACACACACACACACACACACACACACACACACACACACACCTCTTATGCTGCTGCCATACTGTTTACTATTATTATTTATCCTAAACCTTGCCTTCATATCTTCCTCAAAAATGCCAGAATCCCTGCACATTGTAAACTTACCATGAATAAAGCTACCCCTGTTATTTCTCTTTTATTTCAATTTTTTTGTTGTTGTATTAGTTACACTATTTTGATATTGAATACTGCAATGTTGGGTAGGGCTTGCAAGTTAAGCATTTCACTGTACTTGTAACAAATAAACCTTGAAACGTATACTGAGGTTATTATTGGATTATATACAGCACCATGAGTTGTGGTCTCTTTGGAAGTGCGCTATTAACATGTATTATCATTAATGTTATCTACAGTGCATTCCGGAAACTATTCAGACCCCTTCCCTTTTTCCACATCTTGTTACGTTACAGCCTTATTCTAAAATTGATTAAATTATATATATATAATTTTCTCATTAATCTACACACAATACTCCATAATGACAAAGCGAAAAACAGGTTTTTAGAAGTTTTTGCTAATTTATAAAAAATTTAAAAAAACAGAAATACCTTATTGCTATGAGACTAAAATTTGAGCTCAGGTGCTTCCTGTTTCCATTGGTCATCCTTGAGATATTTCTACAACTTTTTTATTTTATATATTTTTTATTTCACCTTTATTTAACCAGGTAGGCTAGTTGAGAACAGGTTCTCATTTGCAACTGCGACCTGGCCAAGATAAAGGAAAGCAGTTCGACACATACAACAACACAGAGTTACACATGGAATAAACAAACATACAATCAATAATACAGTAGAAAAATTTATATACAGCATGTGCAAATGAGGAAGGATAAGAGCGGTAAGGCAATAAATAGGCCATGGTGGAAAAGTAATTACAATATAGCAATTCAATACTCATCAGTCATCAGTCATTGGCAGCAGAGAACTAGAAGGAGAGGTGGCCAAAGGAAGAATTGGCTTTGGGGGTGACCAGTGAGATATACCTGCTGGAGCGTGTGCTACGGGTGGGTGCTGCTATGGTGACCAGTGAGCTGAGATAAGGCGGGGCTTTACCTAGCAGAGACTTGTAGATGACCTGGAGACAGTGGGTTTGGCGACGAGTATGAAGTGAGGGCCAGCCAACGAGATCATACAGGTCGCAGTGGTGGGTAGTATATGGGGCTTTGGTGACAAAACGGATGGCACTGTGATAGACTGCATCCAATTTGTTGAGTAGAGTGTTGGAGGCTATTTTGTAAATGACATCGCCGAAGTCGAGGATCGGTAGGATGGTCAGTTTTATGAGGGTATGTTTTGCAGAATGAGTGAAGGATGCTTTGTTGCGAAATAGGAAGCCGATTCTAGATTAAATTTTGGATTGGAGATGTGAGTCTGGAAGGAGAGTTTACAGTCTAACCAGACACCTAGGTAATTGTAGTTGTCCACATATTCTAAGTCAGAACCGTCCAGAGTAGTGATGCTGGACGGGCGGGCAGGTGCGGGCAGCGATCGGTTGAAGAGCATGCATTTAGTTTTACTTGCATTTAAGAGCAGTTGGAAGCCACGGAAGGAGAGTTGTATGGCATTGAAGCTCATCTGGAGGTTAGTTAAGTGTCCAACGAAGGGCCAGAGGTGTACAGAATGGTGTCGTCTGCGTAGAGGTGGATCAAAGAATCACCAGCAGCGAGAGCGACATCATTGATGTATACAGAGAAGAGAGTCGGCCCGAGAATTGAACCCTGTGGCACCCCCATAAAGACTGCCAGAGGTTCGGACAACAGGCCCTCCGATTAGACATACTGAACTCTATCGGAGAAGTAGTTGGTGAACCAAGCGAGGCAATCATTTGAGAAACCAAGGCTGTTGAGTCTGAAAATATGAATGATGTGATTGACAGAGTCGAAAGCCTTAGCCAGGTCGATGAATACGGCTGCACAGTAATGTCTCTTATCGATGGTGGTTATGATATCGTTTAGGACCTTGAGTGTGGCTGAGGTGCACCCATGACCAGCTCGGAAACCAGATTGCATAGCGAGAAGGTACGGTGAGATTCGAAATGGTCGGTAATCTGTTTTGTTAACTTGGCTTTCAAACACCTTAGAAAGGCAGGGTAGGATAGATATAGGTCTGTAGCAGTTTGGGTCTAGAGTGTCTCCCCCTTTGAAGAGGTGGATGACCGCGGCAGCTTTCCAATCTATGGGAATCTCAGAAGATACGAAAGAGAGGTTGAACAGGCTAGTAATACGGGTTGCAATAATTTTGGCAGATAATTTTAGAAAGAGAGGGTCCAGATTGTCTAGCCCTGCTGAGTGTAGGGGTCCAGATTTTGCAGCTCTTTCAGAACATCAACTATCTGGATTTGGGTGAAGGAGAAGTGGGGGAGTTTTGGGCGAGTTGCTGTGGGGAGCACGGGGTAGGGGTAGCCAGGTGGAAAGCATGGCCAGCCGTGGAAAAATGCTTATTGAAATTCTCAATTATTGTGGATTTATCGGTAGTGACAGTGTTTCCTAGCCTCAGTGCAGTGGGCAGCTGGGAGGAGGTGCTCTTATTCTCCATGGACTTTACAGTGTCCTAGAACTTTTTTGAGTTTGTACTACAGGATGCAAATTTCTGTTTGAAAAAGGTAGCCTTAGCTTTCCTAACTACCTGTGTATATTGGTTCCTAACTTCCCTGAAAGGTTGCATATCACGGGGGCTATTCGATGCTAATGCCACAGGATGTTTTTGTGCTGGTCAAGGGCAGACAGGTTTGGAGTGAACCAAGGGCTATATCTATTCCTAGTTCTACATTTTTTGAATGGAGCATGCTTATTTAAGATGGTGAGGAAGGCACTTTTAAAGAATAACCAGGCATTCTCTACTGATGGGATGAGGTCAATGTCATTCCAGGATACCCCGGCCAGGTCAATTAGAAAGAGATCTTGGTTGAAAACAGCAGAGGTGTATTTGGAGGGCGAGTTAGTTAGGATGATATCTATGAGGGTGCCCGTGTTTACGGATTTGGGGTTGTACCTGGTAGGTTCATTGATAATTTGTGTGAGATTGAGGGCATCAAGCTTAGATTGTAGGATGACCGGGGTGTTAAGCATGTCCCAGTTTAGGTCACCTAGCAGCACGAACTCAGAAGATAGATGGGGAGCAATCAATTCATATATGGTGTCTAGGGCACAGCTGGGGTAGAGGGTGGTCTATAGCAAGCGGCAACGGTGAGAGACTTGTTTCTGGAAAGGTTAATTTTTAGAAGTAGAAGCTCGAATTGTTTTGGTACAGACCTGGATAGTAAGATAGAACTCTGCAGGCTATCTCTGCAGTAGATTGCAACACAGCCCCCTTTGGCAGTTCTATCTTGGCGGGAAATGTTATAGTTAGGGATGGAAATTTCAGGGTTTTTGGGGGTTTTCCTAAGCCAGGATTCAGACACGGCTAAGACATCCGGGTTGGCAGAATGTCCTAAAGCAGTGAATAAAACAAACTTAGGGAGTAGGCTTCTAATGTTAACATGCATGAAACCAAGGCTTTTACGGTTACAGAAGTCAACAAATGAGAGTACCTGGGGAGTAGGAGTGGAGCTAGGCACTGCAGGTCCTGGATTAACCTCTACATCACCAGAGGAGAAGTAGGATAAGGGTACGGCTAAAGGCTATAAGAACTGGCCGTCTAGCTCGTTCGGAACAGAGAGTAAAGGGAGCAGGTTTCTATGCACGATAGCATAGATTCAAGACATAATGTACAGACCAAGGTATGGTAGGAAGAGAGTACATTGGAGGTAAACCTAGGCATTGAGTAATGAAGAGAAAGATGTAGTCTTTAGAGACATTTAAACCAGGTGATGTCATCGCATATGTGGGAGGTGGAACAACATGGTTGGTTAAGGCATATTGATCAGGGCTAGAGGCTCTACAGTGAAATAAGACAGTAATCACTAACCAGGACAGTAATGGACAAGGCATATTGATATTAGAGAGAGGCATGCGTAGCCAAGTGATCGAATGGGTCCAGTGAGTGGTTGGGCTGTCTGGGGACACGGCGATTCAGACAGTTAGCAGTTAGCAGGCCGGGGCTAGCAAGCTAGCATAAGGGCCGTAGAGGGACATCGCGATGGGGGGAAAGTCTTTTTGTATTTTTTTTGCCTCCTCGTCGTCGATAGACCAGTCGTGGAATTAATAGGGTTCCAAGTAGCAGAGGGGTCCAAGTCCAATTGGCAAAATGGTATAGTGGTCCAAGAAACTGGCTGATGGATCAGCTAACAGTCCAATATGCTATAGATAGCTAGCAGGCCGCGGTTTGCAGAATGGGCCTTCAGGGGACGTCGTGCCTGAGGGGCCTGTTGGGATCCTCGGGCAGATTATGTCGGTATTCCAGTCGTGAAGGATCGGTGGGGTTCCGTGTCCCGTACCAGCAGTAGAAGGGATCCGGATATTATAGCCGAGGAGTGGGCTTCAGGAGTAGCCCAGGAGCCCTAGCCGGGAGATGGGTCTAGCATGGGCTTGCCCCAGGCTAGTTGGTGCTTGCTCCGGGACGGGAACATTAGCCAGGAGTAGTCAACCCGGGTTGCGGTTAGCTAGCTGCCATGATCCAGATGAAAGGGTTCAGAGTTTGCAGTAGGGATCCGGGGATCCGGGGATATGGAGAGAAAAATAGGTCCGGTATGTTCTGGTTTGAAACGCGTTGTACGAACTGGCGAGAGCTTTCCGAGCTAAAGGTTAGCCGACTGATAGCTGATAGGTGGTAGCTAGTTAGTTGAGATAATCCAGTTCGGAGGTAAATAGAAATACTTTAGAAGAAAAAAACAGATCCACACCACATTGGGTGAGGCGGGTTGCAGGAGAGTATTTTGATGTTGAGGTTTAGGAAAAATATTAAAAAGAATACGAAGAAAAATATATAAAAGATATACACATGAGAGGAGACAAGACACAGACAAAGACGTCTGACTGCTACGCCATCTTGGAAGTACTTCAACTTGATTGGAGTCCACCTGTGGTAAATTCAATTGATTGGACGTCATTTGGAAAGGCACACACCTGTCTATATAAGGTCCCACAGTTGACAGTGCATGTCAGAGCAAAAACCAAGCCATGAGGTCGAAGGAATTGTCGGTAGGGTACCAAAACATTTCTGCAGCATTGAAGGTCCCCAAGAACACAGTGGCCTCCATCATTCTTAAATGGAAGAAGTTTGGAACCACTAAGACTCTTCCTAGAGCTGGCCGCCCGGCTAAACTGAACAACTGTGGGAGAAGGGCCTTGGTCAGGGAGGTGACCAAGAACCCGATGGTCACTCTGACAGAGCTCCAGAGTTCCTCTGTGGAGATGGGAGAACCTTCCAGAAGGACAACCATCTCTGCAGCACTCCACCAATCAGGCCTTTATGGTAGAGTGGCCAGACAGAAGCCACTCCTCAGTGAAAGGCATATGACAGCCCACTAGAAGTTTGTCAAATGACACCTAAAGGACTCTCAGACCATGAGAAAGAAGATTCTCTGGTTTGATGAAACCAAGATGCGGTGCGCGCTAATAGCCTTTCAAACGGTGACGTCACTCACTTTGAGACCTTGAAGTAGTGGTTCCCCTTGCTCTGCAAGGGCCGCGGCTTTTGTGGAGCGATGGGTAACGATGCTTCGTGGGTGACTGTTGTTGATGTGTGCAGAGGGTCCCTGGTTCGCGCCCGGGTCGGGGCAAGGGGACGGACTAAAGTTAAACTGTTACAGTGACAGCATCATGCTGCTGGGAGGTTTTTCAGCGGCAGGGACTGGGAGACTAGTCAGGATCGAAGGGAAAGATGAACGGAGCAAAGTAGAAAGAGACCCTTGATGAAAACCTGCTCCAGAGCGCTCAGGACCTCAGACTGGGGTGAAGGTTTACCTTCACGCAGGACAACGATCCTAAGCACACAGCCAAGACAACGCAGGAGTGGCTTCGGAACAAGTCTCTGAATGTCCTTGAGTGGCCCCGCCAGAGCCCGGACTTGAACCAGATCAAACATCTCTGGAGAGACCTGAAAATAGCTGTCCAGCGACGCCCCCATCCAACCTGACAGAGCTTGAGAGGATCTGCAGAGAAGAATGGGAGAAACTCCCCAAATACAGGTGTGCCAAGCTTGTAGCGTCATACCCAAGAAGAATCAAGGCTGTAATCACTGCCAAAGGTGCTTCAACAAAGTTGTGGGTAAAGGGTCTGAATACTTATGTAAATGTGATATTTCAGTTTCTTATTTTTAATACATTTGCAAAAATGTCTAAAAACCTGTTTTTGCTTTGTCATTGTGTGGTGTTGTGTGTAGAATGATGAAAGAAAAAGAAACGATTTCATCGATTTTAGAGTAAGGCTGTAACGTAACAAAATGTGGAAAAATTCAAGGGGTCTGAATACTTTCTGAATGCATTGTATACTCAAAAACTGACAAGTTATTGAACATTTTCAGATTTGTTTCTATTTTCAATGACGTCTGTCTTCCCAGTCAGGCTATGGTGTTGTTATGACTTTGTATTCCTCCCAAATTGCACCCTATTCCCTACCTAGTGCACTACATTGCACTATGTGCATAGGGCTCTGGTCAAAAGTAGTGCACTATATAGGGAATAGGGTTCCATTTGGAACACACACTTCATCAAAGGAGAAGCTTTGTGTAGTTGGCATACTTGTCTAAAGCTGAGTGTCTGGGCTGGTTACCCCTGGACAATAAAGATATGGATTAGTTATGAATGTGAACAGGGCTTATCTTATCATGTGTAAGTAGGTTTGGGGAATTCTGGGAAAGCTGTGTAATGGTGGAAAGTTGACGTCTTTTCCTTATTTTAGAGGGAAGACTTCGGGCTGTGAAGACGCTGTGTTATTAAAGTTACCAACAATTTCCACACAATAATAATAAGAGCAATATTGTTCAAATGTTTTCTTATTAAAACATATGTATTTAAAGGATTTGAATGAGTCACTCTGGAAGTGTCACGTCGTGTGTATAAACAAGGAGAGGCATCGACTTCGGCAGAAGTCGTGACAGAAAGTACCTGTGAACACAGTACAGTACATCCCATACTTTCAGTGTTTTTTTTTTTTTTGAGGACAGAATATTCTACACTGAACAAAAATCTAAATGCAACATGTAAATTGTTGGTTCCATGTTTCATGAGCTGAAATTAAAGATGTCCCGGGTTCTTCCATGGCCTGCATACTCACCAGACATGTCCCCCATTGAGCATGTTTGGGATGCTCTGATTAACATGTAGGAAAGCGTGTTCCAGTTCCTGCCAACATCCAGCTCTTCGCACAGCCATTGAAGAGGATTGGGACAACATTCCAACAGGCCACAATCAACAGCCTGATCAACTCTATGTGATGGAGATGTGTCACGCTGCATGAAGCGAATGGTGGTCTCACCAGATATTTACTTGTTTTCTGACCACCACCCCTACCTTTTTTAAGGTATATGTGACCAACAGATGCATATCTGTATTCCCAGTCATGTGAAATCCATAGATTAGGTCCTAATGAAATTATTTCAATTGACTGATTTCCTTATATGAACTGTAACTCGGTAAAATCCTTGAAATTGTTGCATGTTGTGTTTATACATATATTTGTTCAGTATATATTCCAGTGTTACTAGAGCTTGCTGTTGTGCGATACCAAAACAAGAAAAAAAAAACGGTAATTCATCTATATAGCTTCAAAACTATTTTCGCACTGAAAATATTAATACCAAGGATAAATGTCTTAGACAGCCCCAATGCAGACCCTCGTTGCTCAAAAAACAACATCAACTGCAGCACAAGTATGATGTGGTTTCTGTTCCCATAGGGTTAGCCTCACAGCAACATGTAGCTTACTGGTATTCCTATAGTATCTGTTTAGTTTCACAGTGCATACGCAAAAGTCTTCTCTGGTACCACATGATATGATAAGATATAACATAATTACATACATGTGAATCCAACGTTTTTTTATTATTTTTTTTAAAGATGGGGCCGACCGTCATATTTCTCGGGAAAATGACATGCCGGTGGTAATATTGTTGCAGCCAGAGTAAAGTAAACATCAATGTCTCCAAAATTGAGAAACAAAAAAATAATTTAAAGTTTATTAAGTTTATTGATAAACGGGTTATTAATAAATGATTGTTACTCAATCAATATCATTTTTCTTTGCAAAACTTATTTGGCGTTTAGCGGAGTGTAGGCTATGACGTAGCAGTGCTTGCTGTGCTTTGTATTCTCAAATCAAAAGTGATACAGTGTCACCCTCTGATGGGGCACAGCTGCACCACAGGGTGAGGTCTAGTTTAGAAACGTGTATTACAACTGCAGTATAGTCAATCACCCAGTAGAGAGCAGTGGAGAGCTACAGATCGATGAAGTCTAGTAATTGGCGAGAGGAAATTACGTCTGTGTCTGTAAAAACGCTACTTGCTTGTCCATTAGGAAGACAAGACCAGAAAGTGTACTGTAATTGATTGCCAAAAGCAGATTATTTAATTAACCAAATTTGTTGGTCACTTGTTGTGGGGCTCCCGAGTGGTGCAGAGGTCTAAGGCACTGCATCTCAGTGATATGGGCGTCACTACAGACACCCTGATTTGATTCCAGGCTGTATCACAACCGGCTGTGATTGGCAGGCCCATAGGGCGGCGCACAATTGACCCAGCGTCATCCGGGTTTGGCCGATGTAGACCGTCATTGTAATTAAGAATGTGTTCTTAACTGACTTGCTTAGTTAAAAAAAAATGAAAACACTTTACTAGATCTTTCTCAATTTGTATTTTTATGATTCCTCATAGAAGGTCCAAGATCCCTCCCCTCTGACCTTCTCCAATGAGTTTTGAGAAAAATGAGGCGAGGAGAAATGGGAGGAATGGAGCAAAGTTAAAAGATATAAAGATAAATCTAATTCAGATGAAGATCTGATGTATGGAACATTAACTAAAGTGTTTAATGAAATATGATGATTTAATAAACAGGTTTGCAGTATTATAAACGATCAGAGCACATACATTATTTACTTGTCAAAATTCCTTAGGCCTAATCTAGGTCTAGATTCAATCAAACAAAGCATTATTCAGCGATAGCCGACACCCGCAAAGCTGATGTTTTGCACCCGCAAAGCTGATGTTTTGCACCCACAAAGCTGATGTTTTGCACCCGCATAGCTGATGTTTTGCACCCGCATAGCTGATGTTTGGCACCCGCATAGCTGATGTTTGGCACCCGCATAGCGGATGTTTGGCACCCGCATAGCTGACGTTTGGCACCCGCAAAGCTGATGTTTGGCACCCGCATAGCTGATGTTTGGCACCCGCATAGCTGATGTTTGGCACCCGCAAAGCTGATGTTTGGCACCCGCAAAGCTGATGTTTTGCAACCGCATAGCAGATGTTTGGCACCCGCAAAGCTGATGTTTGGCACCCGCAAAGCTGATGTTTTGCAACCTCATAGTTGACGTTTAGCACCCGCAAAGCAGATGTTTTGCACCCGCATAGCAGATGTTTGGCACCCGCAAAGCTGATGTTTTGCAACCTCATAGTTGACGTTTAGCACCCGCAAAGCGGATGTTTTGCACCCGCATAGCTGATGTTTTGCAACCGCATAGTTGACGTTTAGCACCTGCAAAGCTGATGTTTGGCACCCGCAAAGCGGATGTTTGGCACCCGCATAGCTGATGTTTTGCACCCGCAAAGCTGATGTTTGGCACCCGCATAGCTGATGTTTGGCACCCGCACAGCTGATGTTTGGCACCCGCAAAGCGGATGTTTTTTTCACCCGCACAGCTGATGTTTGGCACCCGCATAGCTGATGTTTGGCACCCGCATAGCTGATGTTTGGCACCCGCACAGCTGATGTTTGGCACCCGCAAAGCGGATGTTTTTTTCACCCGCATCTATCATCCTAATGGAGGTGTAGATTACATCTATCATCCTAATGGAGGAGTAGATTACATCTATCATCCTAATGGAGGTGTAGATTACATCTATCATCCTAATGGAGGAGTAGATTACATCTATCATCCTAATGAAGTAGATTACATCTATCATCCTAATGGAGGTGTAGATTATATCACATTCCAGTGTTCCAATTTAAGACCGCAAAACAGCCACTATACAGATGTCAGCCAAAGCAGATCTGATTGAATAGAGCCCTAATTTAATTGTGTGTCAAATATCCATTCTCTAAAATGGAATCTAAACCATATTTACATTTATGAAAGATTCACAACAAAGGCGCGCACACACACACACACACACACACACACACACACACACACACACACACACACACACACACACACACACACACACCGGAAAAGTCAGATAATGAGACTCCTAGACCCACAGGAGTACAACATTTAGTGTCTTTATAAAACAACATATTTGCTAAATATAGCCAAGGCTCATTTAAATATGCATAAATAGCAAGAAAATAGTTTCCCATTTCATTTCAATTCAAACAATTCTGAATAGCAATATTTATACATAGATCAGTTAAGAGCACTATATGAACATAGGGTAGAAACGTCTTTAAAGGTGTTAATGCTCCAATCAGGAGCAGGGCGTAGCTAAAGCAATAATTCAGTGTATATCAGTCTAACAAATTGTACACGTCTTGGTCTTTAGAAGAAACACAGATACCATATGTAACACAAGGCAACGGCACATCTTTGGATGGGTTATCGATGAGAAAAACAACAAGTATAATACAACAATAATCAATATTACTATGGGTCAAAATCTTTAAAACATTTTGTATATATTTACAAAACCTGAGAACAAGGCAATACGAGGGTGAAAACAAGTTTTAGATCTAGATTATTATATATTTTTTTAAAGTCAAGTGAATAATTTTGTCCTGGTTTTGAATGTTCTTCGGTGGTTTACACTACCTTGCACATTAGAACTGATATTGGTCCACAACTTTGGATGGATTTGGAATCTGTCGTTTATAAATAACTTTTGATGGCTGATATCGGTTTATTTTTTTGTAGACTGTGAATTTGAGAAACAACCTATTGCTAATATTAAGTATACTATGAATTATGCTATGAATTAGACATTTACATTGATTGTAGTGAATCCAAAGATAAACAATTACAATCCAAAGATAAACAATTATATAATGTCCTGAGAGTATTATTTTGTGTGTGTGTGTACTTTTGCAACATACAAAATCTATTCATCCAGTTTTATTTCTACAAATTAAATGTTTTTATAAAAATCCTTGTGATTTTGATCTGAGATGTCTAAAATCAACTGTTTTCCAGTAATTCCCCTGTTTTCTATACATTTATATTCCCAAACATCACTACCCTCAATCTCTCATCTCCTCAGCCTAATATCCTTGTATCTCTAAACAGCAGGTAGAACATCTATCAGGCAGAGAACTTTCTGTTCTGTATGGTTCTTAGAAGTCTGGGATGAAGCATCAGTTATCTGTTGGAAGTGTCAGTTGGCCGGCTCTCTCTCTGTTCAGGTGTCAGTTGGCCGGCTCTCTCTCTGTTCAGGTGTCAGTTGGCCGGCTCTCTCTCTGTTCTGGTGTCAGTTGGCCAGCTCTCTCTCTGTTCAGGTGTCAGTTGGCCGGCTCTCTCTCTGTTCAGGTGTCAGTTGGCCGGCTCTCTCTCTGTTCAGGTGTCAGTTGGCCGGCTCTCTCTCTGTTCAGGTGTCAGTTGGCCGGCTCTCTCTCTGTTCAGGTGTCAGTTGGCTGGCTCTCTCTCTGTTCAGGTGTCAGTTGGCCGGCTCTCTCTCTGTTCAGGTGTCAGTTGGCCGGCTCTCTCTCTGTTCTGGTGTCAGTTGGCCGGCTCTCTCTCTGTTAAGGTGTCAGTTGGCCGGCTCTCTCTCTGTTCAGGTGTCAGTTGGCTGGCTCTCTCTCTGTTCAGGTGTCAGTTGGCCGGCTCTCTCTCTGTTCAGGTGTCAGTTGGCCGGCTCTCTCTCTGTTCAGGTGTCAGTTGGCCGGCTCTCTCTCTGTTCAGGTGTCAGTTGGCCGGCTCTCTCTCTGTTCAGGTGTCAGTTGGCTGGCTCTCTCTCTGTTAAGGTGTCAGTTGGCCGGCTCTCTCTCTATTCAGGTGTCAGTTGGCCGGCTCTCTCTCTGTTCAGGTGTCAGTTGGCCGGCTCTCTCTCTGTTCAGGTGTCAGTTGGCCGGCTCTCTCTCTGTTCAGGTGTCAGTTGGCCGGCTCTCTCTCTGTTCAGGTGTCAGTTGTCCGGCACTGTCTCTGTTCTATCATCTTTAATCTGTGTCAGTTGGTCGGCTCAGGGATGGGAGTGGGGTGGTTCTCCAGTCTAATGGTCCAGGGGTCAGGGGTCGGGGTGTAAAATGGAGGGTGGGTAAGGACTTCCCCACCAGGCCCCGCCAGGGCAAAGGTGAACACGCCCCTCTGTCTCTCCAGCTCCACCTTGTCAACCACATGCTTCCTGTCTGACTGGTGATGCCGAGCCTCCCTGGCCCCCCGGCCCTCTCTGGCCTCCCTGCCCTCCAGGCCCTCTTTGGCCTCCCTGCCCTCTCTGGCCTCCCTGCCCTCCCGGCTCTCTCTGCTGTCACTGTCCAAGTCCTTATAGCCCAGGCCCTTACCACCCAGGGCCTGTCTCTCTCTCTCCCCTAGGCCCAGACCGTGACCTCTAACGCCTCTGTGGGAGGAGGGCAGGAGCCGGCAGCCGCCCTTGCCATCCTCGTGGTGATTGGCCGAGCCAGGAGGACCCTGCAGGAAGTTGTTGGCTGAGCGCCAGGCGGCGGGCTTACGGCCTCGTCGAGGGCGTGAGACGCGGCAGCTCTGCCTCTTGATGTGTCGGTGCAGGTGGTCTGAGCGTGTGAAGCTTTTGTAGCAGTACTCACACTGGTAGGGCCGCACCCCTGTGTGGATACGCAAGTGGTTCTTCAGGTCGTAGTTGTGGACAAACTTAGAGTTGCAGTGGAGGCAGACGTAGGGCCGCTCTCCTGTGTGCTTCCGCATGTGGATCTTCAGCTTGTCTTGCCTGAAAAGAAAAAATACAAGCTTATATTATTTACTTTATTTCACTTTTATGTTACCAGGTTGTCCCATTGAGGTGAAAATATATATTTTTCAATGTATTGTCCTTTCAACTGTATGTGTTCTGAAAGATGTATCAGAGATGAAAGCATTGTTGGTGGGTATACTCTGGGGTACGTATTAAATGTGCCAGGTGAAACAATCATGCCAGAGCAGAGGCAGGAAGTGACTAGAAAGAAAGACAGGGGGTTTCCACTTTTTAGGTCTCGGATGATATTCAGATGAGAGGATACAAATCAAACGCCTTAACCACAAAAACACTCCCTTACCGTAATACCATAATCTTTGTCCAAAAAAAACCCTCTCAATTTTACGTGTTAATGATTGCTATCTTTTTTTTACATGTAGGCATTTTGATTATTATCTTAGAATATGATGAGGCAACACTTTTACCTAATCACTTAGCCACTTATCCACATACGTGGCGTCACTAATGGATACTGTATGTGTCAGTACTGTGTTTATTGGCTTTTATAATCTCCTTGCAGAAGATGGTAAGACCTACAGTATCAAGAGTGTTTGTCATACCTGGTGAAGCGCACCTCACAGATGGTGCACATGTATGGTTTCTCTCCTGTGTGAGTCCTCATGTGTCTGGGTAGTTTCCCCGCCCCCTGGATCACCTTGTTACATATAGGACACTGCTGGGATGCTTTGGGCTTCATCTTCCTCTCCTCTTCCATCTGCCAGGGAGGGAACAGCGCCCCCAGGTGGCTCGATGCACTCAGGAAGCTCAGGTATGAGCGGAAGTCTTCCTCCTGCTTTATCTGACTCGGGTGGAGGTGAGGTCCCTCAGACCGTACCACCCCCAGGCCAGAGGTCATTAAGTCTTTCAGGAAGTCACTGTGGAGCATGCTGGGAGGGATTTCCTCCTTCAGCTCCTCCTTGACGACCTCTCTCTTCACGGCCAGGTCTAAGGGTCGGTTGTCCAGTTGAGAAGGGTGGGAAGAACGGTGGAGGGTCGGGGTCTGGGCGTGGTGGCTGGGGTTGTGGTTGGAGTCCAGGACCTGTCGGGGGAATCCTGGGAACTCTGCAGCCCACATGGGAGGGTAGAAGCCAGGGAGCAGAGGGGAAAAGTTGTCCCTCCTGTCCAGGACTGATGGCAGTTTAGGGTACAGCCCTTCCTGTAGCAGAGACTCAATGGAAAAGTCCTTGAGGGCTCGGCTCTCCATGCGCTCATGCTCCGGGCTGGGTTTCTCACACTGAGAGTCTTTGTCTGTGCACTTCCTGTTCCTCTGCAGCTCGTACTGGTGCTGGTACTGAGAGGTACTGGGTGGTGCTCCTCTCTCCGACTCGGCCTGGTCCTGACTCTCTGACGACCTCGTTGACCACTCACTGGCGTTGTCCTCCTCATGAACCTCCTGCTCGTCCTTCCTCGACTCTTCCTCCTCCTCCTCCTCCTCCTCCTGTTCCTCTACCTCCTCCTCTTCGTCTTCTTCCTCATCTCCCTCTCCTCCTGCTCCCTTGTCAGAGTCCATAATCTCCAGACAGACGGTGACGATGCAGGGGATCTCCAGCATCTGAGCCGCTCCAAGAATTTCTTTCACGTTGGACGCCGTCACCGTTAGCGTAGATGTGTAGGCGAACTCCAAGATGGCCGTCA